>NW_026061788.1:2855233-3172482 GCF_023897955.1 Schistocerca gregaria
ACTCAGAAATTGCATCGGGATTGAACACAACAGGCACAATGCAGACTTTTCTCCATGGGAGTAATGTCTCAAAATGTCTACGATTTGATCGATTCGTGGGAGACCAGTAGTGGTTTCCGAAGCCCATGTGGAGTCATTCTGTAATCTGTGGACCTTCAGAGTGTTGATGAAACACAAAAATTGCATCGGGATTGAATACAACAGGCACCATGCGGACTTGTCTTCATGGGAGTAATGTCTCAAACTGTCTACGCTTTGATCGTTCCCTGGCAGACCAATAGTAGTTTACGAAGCACATCTGGAGGCAATTCGTAATCTGTGGATCTTCATAGTGTTGATGAAACACAGATATTGCATCCAGATTGACTACAACAGGCACCATGCGGACTTTTCTCCATGTGAGTAATGTCTCAAAATGTCTACGCTTTGATTGATTCCTGAAAGACCAGTAGCAGTTTCCGAAGCCCATCTGGAGGCATTCTGTAATATGTTGACCTTCAGAGTGTTGATGAAACAAGAAATTGCATCGGGATAGAATTCAACAGGCACCATGCGGACCTTTCTCCATGGGAGTAATGTATCAAACAGTCTACGCTTTGATCGTTTCCTGGCAGACCAATAGTAGTTTACGAAGCAGATCTGGAGGCAGTTTGTAATCTGTGGACCTTCAGAGTGTTCATGAAACACAGAAATTGCATCGAGATTGAATACAAGAGGAACCATTCGGAATTTTCTTTATTGGGAGTATTGTCTCTAACTGTCTATGCTTTGATCGTTCCCTGCAAGTACTGTAGTAGTTTACAAAGCACAACTGGAGGCATTCAGTAATCTTTGGACCTGCAGAGTGTTGATGAAACACAGAATGTGCATCGGGATTGAATACAACAGGCACCATGCTGACTTTTCTCAATCGGAGTAATTTCCCAAACTGTCTACGCTTTGATTGTTCCCTGGAAGACCAGTAGTAGCTTCCGAAGCACACCTGGAAGCATTCTGTAATCTGTGGACACTCAGAGTGTTGATAAAACTCTGAAATTGCATCGGGATTGAACACAACAGGCACAATGCAGACTTTTCTACATGGGAGTAATGTACCAAACTGTCTACGATTTGATCGATTCCTGGGAGACCAGTAGTGGATTCCGAAGCCCATCTGGAGTCATTCTGTAATCTGTGGACCTTCAAAGTGATGATGAAACACAAAAATTGCATCGGGATTGAATACAACTGGCACCGTGCGGACTTTTCTTCATGGGAGTAATGTCTTAAACTGTGTACGCTTTGATCGTTTCCTGGAAGAACAATGGTAGTTTCCCAAGCATATCTGGAGGCTGTTTGTAATCTGTGGACCTTCAGAGTGTTGATGAAACACAGAAATTGCATCGAGATTGAATACAACAGGCACCAATCGGACTTTTCTCCATTGGAGTAATGTCTCAAACTTTCTACGCTTTGATCGATTCCTGGGAGACCAGTAGTGGTTTCCGAAGCTCATCTGGAGGCATTCTGTAATCTTCGGACCTTCAGAGTGTTGAAGAAACACAAAAATTGCTTCGGGATTGAATACAAGAGGCACCATGCGGACGTTTCTCCATTGGAGTAATGTCTCTAACTGTTTACGCTTTGATCGTTCCCTGGAAGACCAGTAGTAGTTTCCGAAACACATTTGGAGGCATTCTGTACTCAGTGGACCCTCAGAGTGTTGATGCAACACAGAAATTGCATCGTGATCGAATACAATATTCACCATGCGGACTTTTCTCCATGGGAGTAATGTCTCAAACTGTCTACGCTTTGATCGTTCCCTGGAAGACCAGTAGTAGTTTACAAAGCACAACTGGAGGCATTCAGTAATCTTTGGATCTTCAGAGTGTTGATGAGACACAGAAAATGCATCTGGATTGAATACAACAGATACCATGTGGACTTTTCTCAATGGGAGTAATGTCTCAAAATGTCTACGATCTGAACGTTCCCTGGCTGACCAATAGTAGTTTCCGAATCACATCTGGATGCATTATGTAATCTGTGGACCTTCAGAGTGTTGACGAAAGATAGAAATTGCATCGGCATTGAATACCACAGCACCATGCGGACTTTTCTCCATGGGAATCATGTCTCAAACTGTCTACGTTTTGATTGTTCCCTGGAAGACCAGTAGTAGCTTCCAAAGAGCATCTGGAAGCATTCTGTAATCTGTGGACCCTTCGAGCTTTATAAAACTCAGAAATTGCATCGGGATTGAATACAACAGGCACCATGCCGACGTTACTCTATGGGAGTAACGTATCAAGTGTCTACGCTTAGATCGTTCATTGGAAGACCAGTAGTAGTTTCCGAAACACATCTGGAGACATTCTGTAATCTGTGGACCTTCAGAGTGTAGATGAAACACAGTAATTGCATCGGGATTGAATACAACAGGCACCATGCGGACTTTTCTCAATGGGAGTAATCTCTGAAACTGTCTACGCTTTGATCGTTCCCTGGAAGACCAGTAGCAATTTCCGAAGCACATCTGGAGGCATTCTGTAATATGTGGACCTCCAGAGTGTTGATGAAACAAGAAATTGCAACGGGATTGAATTCAACAGGCACCATGCGGACTTTTCTCCATGGGAGTAATGTCTCAAACAGTCTACCCTTTGATCGTTTCCTGGTAGACCAATAGTAGTTTACGAAGCACATCTGGAGGCAGTTTCTAATCTGTGGACCTTCAGAGTGTTGATGAAACACAGAAATTGCATCGAGATTGAATACAACAGGCACCATTCGGAATTTTCTTTGTTGGGAGAATTGTCTCTAACTGTCTATGCTTTGATCGTTCCCTGCAAGACCTGTAGTAGTTTACGAAGCACAACTGGAGGCATTCAGTAAGCTTTGGACCTGCAGATTGTTGATAAAACACAGAATGTGCATCGGGATTGAATACAACAGGCACCATGCTGACTTTTCTCAATGGGAGTAATTTCTCAAACTGTCTACGCTTTGATTGATCCCTGGAAGACCAGTAGTAGCTTCCGAAGCACACCTGGAAGCATTCTGTAATCTGTGGATACTCAGAGGGTTGATAAAACTCAGAAATTGCATCGGGATTGAACACAACAGGCACAATGTAGACTTTTCTCCATGGGAGTAATGTCTCAAACTGTCTACGATTTGATCGATTCCTGGGGGACCAGTAGTGGTTTTCGAAGCCCATCTGGAGTCATTCTGTAATCTGTGGACCTTCAGAGTGTTGATGTAACACAAAAGTTGCATCGGGATTGAATACAACAGGCACCATGCGGACTTTTCTTCATGGGAGTAATGTCTCAAACTGTGCACGCTTTGATCGTTTCCTGGAAGAACAATAGTAGTTTCCCAAGCATATCTGGAGGCTGGTTGTAATCTGTGGACCTTCAGAGTGTTGATGAAATATAGAAATTGCATTGGGATTGAATACAACAGGCACCATGCGGCTTATCTTCATGGGAGTAACGTCTCAAACTGTCTACACTTTGATCGTTCCCTGGCAGACCAATAGTAGTTTACGAAGCACATCTGGAGGCAATTTGTAATCTGTGGATCTTCAGAGTGTTGATGAAACACAGAAATTGCATCGAGATTGAATACAACAGACACAATGCGAACTTCTCTCCATGTGAGTAATGTCTCAAAAATTTCTACCCTTTGTTGATTCCTGGGAGACCAGTAGTAGTTTCCGTAGCCCATCTGGAAGCATTCTGTAATATGTGGACCTTCAGTGTGTTGATGAAACAAGAAATTGCATCGGGATTGAATTCAACAGGCACCATGCGGACCTTTCTCCATGGGAGTAATGTCTCAAACAGTCTACGCTTTGATCGTTTCCTGGCAGACCAATAGTAGTTTACGAAGCACATCTGGTATAAGTTTGTAATCTGTGGACCTTCAGAGTGTTGATGAAACAAAAAATTGCGTCTGGGTTGAATACAACAGGCAACTTGCGGACGTTTCTCCCTGGGAGTAATGTCTCTAACAGTTTACGGTTTGATCGTTCCCTGCAAGACCAGTAGAGTTTCCGAAACTCATTTGGAGTCATTCTGTACTTAGTTGACCCTCAGAGTGAGGATCCAACACAGAAATTGCATCGTGATCGAATACAATATTCACCCTGCGGACTTTTCTCCATGGGAGTAATGTCTCTAACTGTCTACGCTTTGATCGTTCCCTGGAAGACGTGTAGTAGTTTACAAAGCACAACTAGAGGCATTCAGTAATCTTTGGACACTCAGAGTGTTGATGAAACACAGAAATTGCATCGGGATGGAATACAACAGGCACCATGTGGACTTTTCTCAATGGGAGTAAAGTCTCAAAATGTGTATGTTCTGATCGTTCCATGGCTGACCAATAGTAGTTTCCGAATCGCATCTGGATGCATTATGTAACCTGTATACCTTCAGAGTGTTGATGAAACACAGATAATGCATCGGGATTAAATACAACAGGCACCATGCGGACTATTCTCCTTGTGAGTAATGTCTCAAAATGTCTACGCTTTGATCGATTCCTGGGAGACCAGTAGCAGTTTCCGAAGCCCATCTGGAGGCATTCTGTAATATGTGGACTTTTAGAGTGTTGATGAAACAAAAAATTGCATCGGGATTGAATTCAACAGGCACCATGCGGACTTTTCTCCATGGGAGTATGTCTCAAACTGTCTACGCTTTGATCGTTCCCTGGCAGACCAATAGTAGTTTACGAAGCACATCTGGAGGCAATTTGTAATCTGTGGATCTTCAGAGTGTTGATGAAACACAGAAATTGCATCGAAATTGAATACAACAGGCACCATGCGGACTTTTCTCCATGGGAGTAATGTCTCAAATTTTCTACGCTTAATCGATTCATGGGAGACCAGTAGTGGTTTCCGAAACCCATCTGGAGGCATTCTCTAATCTTTGGACCTTCAGAGTGTTGATGAAACACAAAAATTGCGTCTTGATTGAATACAACAGGCACCATGAGGACGTTTCTCCATGGGAGTAATGTCTCAAACTGTCTGCGATTTGATCGATTCCTGGGAGACCAGTAGTGGTTTCCGAAGCCTATCTGGAGGCATTCTATAATCTGTGGACTTTCGGAGTGTTGATGAAACAACATCGGGATTGAATTCAACAGGCACCATGCGGACTTTTCTCCATGGGAGTAATGTCTCAAAGAGTCTACGCTTTGACCGTTTTCTGGCAGACCAATAGTAGTTTACGAAGCACATCTGGAGGCAGTTTGTAATCTGTGGACCTTCAGAGTGTTGATGAAACACAGAAATTGCATCGAGATTGAATACAACAGGCACCATGCGGAATTTTCTTTATTGGGAGTATTGTCTCTAACTGTCTATGCTTTGATCGTTCCCTGCAAGACCTGTAGTAGTTTACAAAGCACAACTGGAGGCATTCAGTAATCTTTGGACCTGCAGAGTGTTGATGAAACACAGAATAAGCATCGGGATTGAATACAACAGGCACCATGCGGACTTTTCTCAATGGGAGTAATTTCTGAAACTGTCTGCGCTTTGATCGTTCCCTGGAAGACCAGTAGCAATTTCCGAAGCACATCTGGAGGCATTCTGTAATATGTGGACCTCCAGAGTGTTGATGAAACAAGAAATTGCAACGGGATTGAATTCAACAGGCACCATGCGGACTTTTCTCCATGGGAGTAATGTCTCAAAGAGTCTACGCTTTGACCGTTTCCTGGCAGACCAATAGTAGTTTACGAAGCACATCTGGAGGCAGTTTGTAATCTGTGGACCTTCAGAGTGTTGATGAAACACAGAAATTGCATCGAGACTGAATACAACAGGCACCATTCGGAATTTTCTTTGTTGGGAGAATTGTCTCTAACTGTCTATGCTTTGGTCGTTCCCTGCAAGACCTGTAGTAGTTTACGAAGCACAACTGGAGGCATTCAGTAAGCTTTGGACCTGCAGAGTGTTGATAAAACACAGAATGTGCATCGGGATTGAATACAACAGGCACCATGCTGACTTTTCTCAATGGGAGTAATTTCTCAAACTGTCTACGCTTTGATTGATCCCTGGAAGACCAGTAGTAGCTTCCGAAGCACACCTGGAAGCATTCTGTAATCTGCGGATACTCAGAGGGTTGATAAAACTCAGAAATTGCATCGGGATTGAACACAACAGGCACAATGTAGACTGTTCTCCATGGGAGTAATGTCTCAAACTGTCTACGATTTGATCGATTCCTGGGAGACCAGTAGTGGTTTTCGAAGAGCATCTGGAGTCATACTGTAATCTGTGGACCTTCAGAGTGTTGATGTAACACAAAAGTTGCATCGGGATTGAATACAACAGGCACCATGCGGACTTTTCTTCATGGCAGTAATGTCTCAAACTGTGTACGCTTTGATCGTTTCCTGGTAGAACAATAGTAGTTTCCCAAGCATATCTGGAATCTGTTTGTAATCTGTGGACCTTCAGAGTGTTGATGAAACATAGAAATTGCATTGGGATTGAATACAACAGGCACCATGCGGCTTATCTTCATGGGAGTAATGTCTCAAACTGTCTACACTTTGATCGTTCCCTGGCAGACCAATAGTAGTTTACGAAGCACATCTGGAGGCAATTTGTAATCTGTGGATCTTCAGAGTGTTGATGAAACACAGAAATTGCATCGAGATTGAATACAACAGACACAATGCGAACTTCTCTCCATGTGAGTAATGTCTCAAAAATTTCTACCCTTTGTTGATTCCTGGGAGACCAGTAGTAGTTTCCGTAGCCCATCTGGAAGCATTCTGTAATATGTGGACCTTCAGTGTGTTGATGAAACAAGAAATTGCATCGGGATTGAATTCAACAGGCACCATGCGGACCTTTCTCCATGGGAGTAATGTCTCAAACAGTCTACGCTTTGATCGTTTCCTGACAGACCAATAGTAGTTTACGAAGCACATCTGGTATAAGTTTGTAATCTGTGGACCTTCAGAGTGTTGATGAAACAAAAAATTGCGTCTGGGTTGAATACAACAGGCAACATGCGGACGTTTCTCCCTGGGAGTAATGTCTCTAACAGTTTACGGTTTGATCGTTCCCTGCAAGACCAGTAGAGTTTCCGAAACTCATTTGGAGTCATTCTGTACTTAGTTGACCCTCAGAGTGAGGATCCAACACAGAAATTGCATCGTGATCGAATACAATATTCACCCTGCGGACTTTTCTCCATGGGAGTAATGTCTCTAACTGTCTACGCTTTGATCGTTCCCTGGAAGACGTGTAGTAGTTTACAAAGCACAACTAGAGGCATTCAGTAATCTTTGGACACTCAGAGTGTTGATGAAACACAGAAATTGCATCGGGATGGAATACAACAGGCACCATGTGGACTTTTCTCAATGGGAGTAAAGTCTCAAAATGTGTATGTTCTGATCGTTCCATGGCTGACCAATAGTAGTTTCCGAATCGCATCTGGATGCATTATGTAACCTGTATACCTTCAGAGTGTTGATGAAACACAGATAATGCATCGGGATTAAATACAACAGGCACCATGCGGACTATTCTCCTTGTGAGTAATGTCTCAAAATGTCTACGCTTTGATCGATTCCTGGGAGACCAGTAGCAGTTTCCGAAGCCCATCTGGAGGCATTCTGTAATATGTGGACTTTTAGAGTGTTGATGAAACAAAAAATTGCATCGGGATTGAATTCAACAGGCACCATGCGGACTTTTCTCCATGGGAGTATGTCTCAAACTGTCTACGCTTTGATCCTTCCCTGGAAGGCCAGTAGTAGTTTCCGAAGCACACCTGGAGGCATTCTGTAATCTGTGGACCTTCAGAGTGTTGATGAAACACAGAAATTGCATCGGGATTGAAAACAACAGTGACCATGCGGACCTTTCTCCATGGGAGGCATGTCTCAAACTTCCTACGCTTTGATCGTTCCCTGGAAGACAAGTAGTAGTTTCCCAAGCAAATCCGGAGGCATTCTATAATCTGTGGGCCTTCAGAGTGTTGGTGAAACACAGAAATTGCATCGAGATGGTGTACAACCTTTACCATGCGGAATTTTCTCCATGGGAGTAATATCTCAAACTGTCTATGCTTTGATCTTTCCCAGGAAGACCATTAGTAGTTTCCGAAGTACATCTGGAGGCATTCTGTAATCAGTGGACCTTCAGAGTGTTGGTGAAACAAAGAAATTGCATCGTGATGGAATACAACATTCATCATGCGGACTTTTCCCCATGTAAGAAATGTCCTAAACTGTCAACGCTTTGATCATTCCCTGGAATACCAATTGTAGTTTCCGAAGCACATCTGGAGGCAGTTTGTAATCTGTGGACCTTCAGAGTGTTGATGAAACACAGAAATTGCATCGCGATTGAATACAACAGCCACCATGCGGACTTTTCTCCATGGCAGTATTGTCTCAAAGTGTTTACGCTTTGATCGATTCCTGATAGACCAGTAGTAGTTTCCGAAGCCCATCTTTAGGCATTCTGTAATTTGTGGACTTTCAGAGTGTTGATGAAACAAAAAATTGCATCGTGATTGAATTCAATATGCACCATGCGGAGTTTTCTCCATGTGAGTAATGTCTCAAACTGTCTTCGCTTTGATCGTTACCTGGAAGACAAGTAGTAGTTTCCCGAAGCAAATCTGGAGGCATTCTATAATCTGTGGACCTTCAGAGTGTTGGTGAAACACAGAAATTTCATCGAGATGGTATACAACATTCACCATGCGGATTTTTCTCCATGGGAGAAGTGTCTCAATCTGTCTACGCTTTGATCGTTCCCTGAAAGAACAGTAGTAGTTTTCGAAGCACATCTGGATTCATTCTGTAATCTGTGGATCTTCAGAGTGTTCATGAAACTCAGAAAGTGCATCGGCATTGAATACAACTGGCACCATGCGGATGTTTCTCCATGGGAGTAATGTCTCAAACTGTCTAGGTTTACATCGTTCCCTGGAAGACCAGTAGTATTTTCCGAACTACATCTGGAGGCACTCTGTAATCTTTGGACCTTTAGAGTGTTGATGAAACACAGAAATTGCATCGCGATTGAATAACACAGGCACCATGCGGACTTGTCTCAATGGGAGTAATGTCGCAAAGTGTCTACGCTTTGATCGTTCCCTGGCAGACCAATAGTAGTTTCCGAAGCACATCTGGGGCAGTTTGTATTCTCTGGACTTTCAGACTGTTGATGAAGCACAAAAATTGCATCGAGATTAAATACAACAGGCACCATGCGGAAATTTCTCCATGGGAGTAATGTTTCAAACTGTCTACGCTTTGATTGTTCCCTGGAATACCAGTAGTAGTTTCCGAAGCACACCTGGAAGCATTCTGTAATCTTTGGACCTTCAGAGTGTTGATGAAACAGAGAAATTGCATCGTGATTGAATACAACAGGCAGCATGTGGACTTTTCTCCATGGGAGAAATGTGTCAAACTGTCTACGCTTTGATCATTCCCTGGAGGACCAGTAGTATTTTCCGATGCATATCCGGAGGCATTATGTAATCTGTGGACCTTTAGAGTGTTGATGAAACAAATAAATTGCATCGGGATTGAATACAAAAGGCACCATGAGGACTTTTCTGCATGGGAGTAATGTCTCAAACTGTCTACGTTTTGATTGTTCCCTGGAAGACCAGTAGTAGTTTCCGAATCACATTTGGTATCATTCAGTAATCTTTGGACCTTCAGAGTGTTGATGAAACACTGAAATTGCATCGAGATTAAATACAACAGCCACCATGCGGACTTTTCTCCATGGGAGTAATGCCTTAAACTGTCTACGCTTTGGTCTTTCCCCGGAAGGCCAGTAGTAGTTTCCGAAGCACATTTTGAGGAATTCTGTAAACTGTGGAGAATCTGAGTGTTGATGAAACACCTAAATTGCATCATGATGGATTACAACATTCACCATGCGGACTTTTCTCCATGGGAGTATTTTCTCAAACGGTATACGCTTAGTTCGTTCCCTTGAAGACCAGTAGTAGTTTCCCAAGCAAATCTGGAGGCATTCTATAATCTGTGGACATTCAGTGTGTTTAAGAAACACAGAAATTGCATCGGGATGGAATAGAAAAGCCTCCATACGCGCGTTTCTTCATGGGAGTAATGTCTCCAACTGTCTACACTTAGTTATTTCCCTGTAGGACCAGTAGTAGTTTCCGAAGCACATCTGGAGGCAATCTGTAATCTGTGGACCTTCAGAGTGTTGGTGAAACACATAAATTGCATTGCGATTGAATACAACAGGCACCATGCTTACTTCTGTCCATGTGAGTAATGTCTCAAACTGTGTACGCTTTTATCGTTCATTGGCAGACCAGTAGTAGTTTCCGAACCACATCTGGAGGCATTCAGTAACCTTTGGACCTTCAGAGGTTTGATGAAACACAGAAATTGATAAGGGATTGAATACAACAGGCACCATGCGGACGTTTCTATATGGGAGGAATGTCTGAATCTGACTACGCTTAGATATTTCCCTGGAGGACCAGTAGTATTTTCCGAAGCACATCTGGAGGCATTCTGAAATCTGTGGACCTTGAGAGTGTTCATGAAACAAAGAAAGTGCATCAGGATTGAATACAACAGGCACCATGCGGATGTTCCTCCATGGGAGTAATGTCTCAAACTGTCTAGATTTACATCGTTCCCTGGAAGACCAGTAGTAGTTTCCGAATCACACCTGGAGGCACTCTGCAATCTTTGGACCTACAGAGTGTTGATGAAACACAGAAATTGCATCGGGATTGAATACAACAGGTACCATGCGGACTTTTCTCCATGGGAGTAATGTCTCAAACTGTCTACGCTTTGATCGTACCCTGGAAGACCAGTAGTAGTTTCCAAAGCATATCTGGAGGCATTAAGTAATCTTTGGACATCAGAGTGTTGATGAAATAACAGAAATTGAATCGGCATTGAATACAACAGGCACCATGCGTACTTTTCTCCATGGGAGTAATGTCTCAAATTGTCAACGGTTTGATCGTTCCTGGGAGACCAGTCATAGATTCAGAAGCACATCTGGAGCCATTCTTTAATCTGCGGACATTCAGATTGTTGAAGAAACACAGAAATTGCATCGGGATTGAATACAACAGGCGTCATGGAAGTAATGTCTCAAACTGTCAGCACTTTGATCATTCCCTGGAAGAACCAGTAGTAGTTTCCAAATCACATATGGAGGCATTCAGTAATCTTTGGACCTTCAGAGGTTTGATGAAACACAGAAATTGATAAGGGATTGAATACAACAGGCACCAGGCGGACGTTTCTCCATGGGAGGAATTTCTGAAACTGTCTACGCTTAGATATTTCACTGGAGGACCAGTACCAGTTTCCGAAGCACATGTGGAGGCATTCTATAATCTGTGGACCTTCAGAGTGTTGGAGAAACAAACTATTGCATCGTGATGGAATACACCATTCACCATGCGGAATTTTCTCCATGGGAGTAATGTCTCACACTGTCTACGCTTTGATCCTTGCCTGCAAGACCAGTAGTTGTTTCCGAAGCACATTTGGATGCATTCTGTAATCTGTTGACCTTCAGAGTGTTGATGAAACACCGAAATTGCATCGTGATAGAATACAACATTTACCAAGCGGACTTTTCTCCATGGGAGTACTTTCTCAAACGTCTACGCTTTGACCGATTCCTGGGAGACCAGTAGTAGTTTCCGATGCAAATCTGGATGCATTCAGGAATCTTTGGGCATTCAGAGTGTTGACGAAACACAGAAATTGCATCGGGATTGAATACAACAGGCACCATGCAGACTTTTCTCCATGGGAGTAATGTCTCTAACTGTTTACGCTTTGATCTATTCCTGGGAGACCTGTCATAGATTCCGAAGCACATGTGGAGGCATTCTGTAATCTGTGGACCTTCAGAGTGTTCATGAATCACAGAAAGTGCATCGGGATTAAATACAACAGGCACCATGCGGACTTTTCTCGATGGGAGTAATGTCTCAAACTGTCTACGCTTACATCGTTCCTGGAAGACCAGTAGTAGTTTCCGAAGCACATCTGGAGGCACTCTGTATTCTGTGGACGTCCAGAGTGTTGATGAAACATAGAAATTGTATTGTGATTATATACAACAGGCACCATGCGGACTTTTCTCCATGTTAGTAATGTCTCAAACTGTCTACGCGTTGATCGTTTACTGAAAGACCAGCAATAGTTTCCGAAGCAAATCTGGGGGCATTCTGAAATCTGTGGACCTTCAGAGTGTTAATGAAACACAGAAAGTGCATCGGGATTGAATACAACAGGCACCATGCGGATGTTCCTCCGTGGGAGTAAAGGCTCAAACTGTCTGGATTTACATAGTTCCCTGGAAGACTAGTAGTAGTTTCCGAAGCACATCTGGAGGCACTCTGCAATCTTTGGACCTTTAGAGTGTTGATGACACACAGAAATTGCATCGGGATTGAATACAACAGGTACCATGCGGACTTTTCTCCATGGGAGTAAAATCTCAAACTGTCTACGGCTTGATCGTTCCCTGGAAGACCAGTAGTATTTTCCAAAGGACATCTGGACGCATTCAGTAATCGTTGGACATTCAGAGTGTTGATGAAACACAGAAATTGCATCGGCATTGAAAACAACAGGCACCATGCGGACTTTTCTCCATGGGAGTAATGTCTCAAACTGTCTACGCTTTGATCGTTCACTGAAAGACCAGCAATAGTTTCCGAAGCACATCTGGAGGCATTCTGAAATCTGTGGACCTTCACAGTGTTCATGAAACACAGAAAGTGCATCGGGATTGAATACAACAGGAACCATGCGGATGTTCCTCTGTGGGAGTAAAGTCTCAAACTGTCTGGATGTACATAGTTCCCTGGAAGACTAGTAGTAGTTTCCGAAGCACATCTGGAGGCACTCTGCAATCTTTGGACCTTCAGAGTGTTGATGACACACAGAAATTGCATCGGGATTGAATACAACAGGTACCATGCGGACTTTTCTCCATGGGAGTAATATCTCAAACTGTCTACGGCTTGATCGTTCCCTGGAAGACCAGTAGTAGTTTCCAAAGGACATCTGGACGCATTCAGTAATCGTTGGACATTCAGAGTGTTGATGAAACACAGAAATTGCATCGGCATTGAAAACAACAGGCACCATGCGGACTTTTCTCCATGGGAGTAATGTCTCAAACTGTCTACGCTCTGATCGTTCCCTGGAAGACCAGTAGTAGTTTCCGAAGCACATCTGGAGTCATTATGTAATCTGTGGACCTTCAGAGTGTTGATGAAACACAGAAATTGCATCGGGATTGAATACAACAGGCACTAGATTTTTCTCTATGGGAGTAATGTCTCAAACTGTCTACGCTTTGATCGTTCCCTGGAAAACCAGTAGTAGTTTCCGAAGCACATCTGGAGGCATTCAGTAATCTTTGGACATTCAGAGTGTTGATGGAACACAGAAATTGCATCAGCATTGAATACAACAGGCAACATGGGGACTTTTCTCCATGGGAGTAATGTCTCAAACTGTCTACGCTTTGATCGTTCCCTGGAAGACTAATAGTAGTTTCCAAAGCACAACTGGAGGCATTATGTAATCGGTGTACCTTCAGAGTGTTGATGAAAGATAGAAATTGCATCGGAATTTAATACAACAGGCACCATGCGAACTTTTCTCCATGGTTGGAGAGGAATGAAGAAAATTGGGATGTGGAAGTAGGTGAGAACCAAAGATTATGCAACACTGAGTCTGTGACAATGGCAGAAAAGAAGAGAGACAGTGTGTCAGTGAGAAGATACAGCAGCAGTAGGAAGGAGTGAAACAGATAGTAGCACTAAGATAGAGCAAGGCAGAGACAGTGACAGCAAGAGGAAATACTACTACTACTACTACTACTACTACTACTAGTAGTACTACTAGTAGTGGTAGTAGTAGTAATAGTAGTAGTGAGTGAGTGAGAATGGGCAAGCCGCTGTGAGGGGTATGAGTGACATATTAGTGAGAAGAGAACAAGTATATTTGTGTACCAAAAGTTTTGGGAAATTTTTGGGAAGGTGCTGTGTAAAGTAGGATGAGGCAGCTAGAATCAGATTTTTCAGTCAATTATTTAAAAAGGAGCATATACACTTATTTGTGTTTAGAGAGGAGCATTTTCCCATTGGTAGATAAAACACTCAAAAAATATTACGTGTAACTGAACCAAGACATCAGATTCTTCCATTTTGTCCCTATATAATACTTAAAATGCTGAGATGAAGTGGGAGATATGATGCTGCGCGAAGAGTTTGACAGCACTGAAAGACCTAAGTTGAAACAAGGCCCTGGGAGTAGGCAACATTCCTTTAGAACTACTGACAGCCTTAGGAGAGCCAGTCCTGACAAAACTCTACCATCTGGTGAGCAAAATGTATGAGACAGGTGAAATAACCTCAGAAGTCAAGAAGAATATAATAATTCCAATCACAAAGAAAGCAGGTGTTGACAGATGTGAAAATTACCGAACTATAAGTTCAATAAGTCACAGGTGCAAAATACTAACGAGAATTCTTTACGGATGAATGGAAAAACTGGTAGAAGCTGACCTCGGGGAAGATCAGTTCGGATTCCGTAGAAATATTGGAACACGTGCAGCAACACTGACCCTATGACTTATCTTAGAAGCTAGATTAAGATAAGGCAAACCTGTGTTTATAGCATTTCTAGACTTGGAAAAAGCTTTTGACAATGTTGGCTGGAATACAGGGAGTCGTTTCTGAAAGTATTTGTATGGAGTGTAGCTATGTATGGAAGTGAAACATGGATGATAAATAGTTGGACAAGAAGAGAATAGAAGCTTTCAAAATTTGGTGCTACAGAAGAATGCTGAAGATTAGATGGGTAGATCACATTACTAATGGGGAGGTATTGCATAGAATTGGAGAGAAGAGGAGTTTGTGGCACAGCTTGACTAGAAGTAGGGATTGGTTGGTAGGACATGTACTTAGGCATCAAGGGATCACCAATTTAGTATTGGAGGGCAGTGTGGAGGGTAAAAATCATAGAGGGAGACCTAGAGATTAATACACTAAGCAGATTCAGAAGGATGTAGGCTACAGTATGTACTGGGAGATGAAGAAGCTTGCACAGGATAGAGTTGCATGGAGAGCTGCATCAAACCAGTCTCAGGACTGAAGATCACAACAACAACAACAACAACAACACTAAAAATCTTGAAAACGGCTTAATGTTTTTCCCATTTGTGTGTTATTATTAGTGTATCAAAGAAATAAAAGAAGAAACTACTCGTCTTCATCAGTGACCCATTATAAAGTTAGTTAGTTACACATTCCATGGACAATTTTGTATGACAGATTGTAATGATGTGGAGAAAGTCATTTTACATTGACATTCCAAGTTAATTTGTACATATAATTACTTTCCGATCATTTCCTAGTTTGTGTTTTTTCTTTATTATTTACAAAAAGAAAAGTGTGTTCAGATTTAAGTAAGTAATTACTGTTCACCATAGTATCCTTTGCATCACATACATGATGTAGGTATTGTCATAATGAGATACAGCATACATACATCACAATTCTAGATGTTAATATAACTAATATGAAATTAACATTATACAATGTGTTTAAAAAATTTCATAATGGACTAATGGATTGGTATTAGATGTGCCCTATAACAATTCTGACATACAAGCAGTACACTTCAAGAAACAAGAATATACAAACAATATTTAATATTTACAATCAGAACAGCATGTTTGAATGACAATGAAAAGAAAACAAGTGGTTATTAGTCATCAAGGAATTCAAAATACTCATCCATGATATAGAAACATTAATTTAATACTTAAGTTTTATTTCTGACTTAAATTTTTTGTCATTCATAATTCCCTTGATCTAAATTGACAGTGTGTTATACAGCTTTATTCCATAATGGCTCAACCTGTTTTGAGTTTTTGTTTTTATAGCTCTTTCTACATGCAGATTCTTACTGACGTGTGTTGTACTTCTGTAAATCTGAATTCATATGTAAATTACTTGTGTGTGTACTTCTATCAGACATACTTTTGAATATGAACAACAATGGTACTGTAAGTATTATTAAATGCATGAATAAGGGCTTGCAGTGTGTTTGTGGTGAGCTGTATTTAATAATTTTAATGACATTTTCCTGTCATTTCAAAGTATCTGCAAGTGAGGTTTTTTGACACCTCAGAACATTCTTCTATAAGATACAGCAGACTGGAAATAAGCAAAATACACTAACGTTGTACATTGTTTGTAACAAATTCCATAAATTATGCTCGGTGCAAAACATGCAGAATTTAGTTTTTTGGATATGTAAATGCAATGGCTTTTCCAGCAGAAGACATGGTCAGTGTGCATGCCCAATAATTCTGTAAACTTTACTTTCTCTATTTCGTGGGCACTCAATAAAAACTGGAGGATATACTTCTCATTTCCTTTACTGTACTGTAGGTAATTTATTTTATTTAAATTAAATGTTAACTTATTAGGAAGAAACTGCTGCAGCACGCATTTCACAAATTTTTCAGCAGTAATAGATAAGGATTTTCCATCATCACCAAATTATGGTTGTATGGTCTGCAAATAACATCATTTTTGACAAACTGTTTGGGCTTTTAATGTCAATTATATAGATCAGAAATTATAGGTGGGGCCATGAACAGTACCCTACAGGACACCTTTTGCCACCCTCTTAGCATCTTATAGCCACTTTATTTTTTGCCTGTTTTGAGACCCTGTGAGTTCCAAAACCTGTGTTCTATGTTGTAGATAGGATTAAGTTAGTTCCTTGCCAATATCTTTGATACTATAGCTTCCAGTTTCTCATGGAGTATTTAGTGGTTTACTGTATCAAAGGCATTGATAAGATCTTGGTTGATTGCTACAACACTTTTGTTATGGTCGAAATTCCTTCTGGCTCCTTCATGAGGCTTGTATGGCTCCTGTGTTATAACCTGTATGAAAGCTGTGTTGATTACAATTCAGAAGATTGGAGGTGTCGAGATAGCTTATGATCCTGATTTTCATCAACTTCCTAAAGATTTATGAAAGAGATTGAAGGAGGGACATACGTCTGCAGTTTTCTACCTAGCATGAATACCCATTTTTGAACAGAGTTCTAACCTTAGAAATTTTCATCCTCTGTGTGAACACACCTTCACTGAATGAGAAATTGGCAGTATGTACCTGTGGCTACAAAATTTGTGGCGCGACTTTTTTATTTGTGACACTTGCACTTTATCCATTTCTGCAGACATTTTTGGCCTCAGACTATTAATTACTTCCACATTTCATATTCATTAGTGGAACTTGGAACTTATTCTCCTACTGATGCCTACTTTGGTGCTGGTTTTTACTTTTGTTTGTTAAAGTTCATGCTTAGTTTCTCAAGTACACTTAGAAAGTAGTTAATAATGTAATTGAGCAATGCTTCTTTTTTTAGTTGATTGTTAATCTCCAGATATAAGTATAGTCTCCTGTTCCTTACTGCTTTTCCCAGTTCTCTTTAACTATTTACCATGTTCTGCTTGATTCATTGTCTGACTCCCTTACCAATCTATAATTATGTAATATGTATGCTACATTAATTATCCTTTTTATACACTTACATTTGCAGTTTCATACTTTTTTTTTAGTGTCAGAAAAAAATTTCACTTCAGTGTAGAAGTTTCTCAGTGTGTTTTTGTAAGTGTATGTGAGTGGACTTTCATGAATCTTTATAGACAGCACATTTCCAGATCTATCATGGAAAGAGAGAACATGGCATTTGTATTTGTTTGTGACAATACGTATGCCGAGGATTGGTCAGTCAGTGTGGTAGTAAACTGGTGGCAGTTTTCAGGGGAGAAAATTCTTTTGTACCTATGATGTACTATTGTTGTATTTACGGGAAGTGTGAGAACTGTAATGAGTGCATTGTGGTCAGATAAGCCTAGGTCAATGTTCCTTACTTCTATATCTGAGGTTTCTAGATTTGAAGATGTATTGTCTATGAAACTTTTTGAAGAGTTTGTTAGCATAGCTGGGATATTTATACACATGCCGGAAAAGTTTTGCATCATCCCAGTTCCAAGAACTCCTGAAGATAGATGTTGACTGTGGATATTGTATTACAGACACAGTCCCTTTGACTGTTAAGAGATGTCACTAAACCCACCCAAAGATGTAAACAACCATGCATGAGCAGCACCTATTAGACGGAGGGGCTCCGACAGCCAATAAGTTCGAGTCATTCCACCTGGAAGGAGGTAGACAGCTCATGTTGTCTGAAGTTCAGCCATGCCTAGATGGCCAATACTGTGGTTTGATCACATCCACTTAGTTACTTTGTGCTAGGAAGGTCTCTCAACAGGGGAAGTGTCCAGGCATCTCGAAGTGAACCAAAGTGATAATGTTCAAACATAGAGGACCTACAGAGATACAGGAACTCCTGATGACAATCCTCGCTCAAGCCACCCAAGGGCTACTACTGCAGTGGATGACTGCTAGCTATGGATTATGGCTCATAGGAACCCTGACAGCAATGCCAGAATAATGCTTTTTGTGGAGCCACAGGATGTTGTGTTATGACTCAAACTGTGCACCACAGGCTGTATGATGGGCAGCTCCACTCCTGACATCCATGGTGAGGTTCATTTTTGCAACCATGACAACATGCAGTGTCTTACAGATGGGTCCAACAACATGCTGAACAGACCACTCAGGATTGGCATCACATTCTCTTCACTAATGAGTATCATATATGCCTTCAACCACACAATCGTTGGAGACGTGTTTAGAGGCAACACGGTGAAGCTGAACATCTAAGACACACTGTACAGCAGGTGTAGTTTCATTATGTGGGGCTGATGTATGTTGCTGCTGGTCATGGAAGGCATCATAATGGCTGCATGATACATGAATGCCATTCTCCAACCAATAGCGCAATGATATCGGCAGCATATTCATGAGGCATTAATTGTTGTGGACGAGAATTCATACCCCCATGAATGACTTCCTTGGGATAATTATATTGTTTAACTAGAGTGGCCAGCATGCTCTCCAGACAGAACCCATCAAACTTGTCTGGGATTTATTGAAAATGGCTTTTTATGGATAACATGACCCGCCAACCACTCTTGGGGATCTATGCCACATCGCCGTTGAGGACTGTGACAATCTGGACCAATAGTGCCTTGATTAACTTGTGAATGGTATGCCATGACAAATACAGGCATGCATCAATGCAAGTGGATGTGCTATTGGGTATTAGAGGTACCAGTGTATACAGAAATCTGGACCCCTACCTGTGAAGGTATCACTGTATAGTGGTACAACATGCAGTGTGTGGTTTTTATGAGCAATAAAAAGGGCAGAAATGTTGTTTATGTTGATTTCTATTCCAATTTTCTGTACAGGTTCTCTACTCTCCAACTCTAGGGAATGAGGTTATGCAAAACTTTTTTGATGTGCGTATTAGAATAAAAGTTGAAACTACATAGAAAGTTAAGGACCGGAATTTTAATTGCACTGTGTACCAACATATTGACATTATAAAGTCCCCAGATACAATTATTGACTTTTTCTCACCACATAAGATGCGCAGTCTAATTAATAAAAATGTCTGGATCACAGTTCTAGTTTCTAGAACACTTTCACAGCTGCAACACTTTCTATACCAAGAAGTCCCTTCCATACAGCCTAGTCATCCATGGCTGTTGCATCAGTAGTGATGAGCAGTTCCTCTGAAAATATGCTGAGGATCTCACTGAGGCCTTCACACACTGTTATTACCTTCCCAGCTTCATACAACAACACATCCCCATGCCTTATTGCTCCAGTCACCCACCACCTATCAAAGGTGCAGCATTCCACTCATGACATGGTAGCACAATCAGGACTGGAGCAACCATATCATATTCTCCTTCTCCCCTGCAGGTCCGGGGTATTCCTGCCTGTCGTACAAGGTGACTAAAAGGAGTTTCACATGTTTCAGCCTTTATGTGATGGCCCCCTGTAGGGTTTGACTTCCATTCTTCAAACTTTTCCAAAAGAATGAGCCAACTGGAGAAGGGAGCCTTAAAAGGTCCATCGTGTTCTTCGTGAATTAAGATCTTTAGACCCATAACCACACAGGCATTGTGCTGCTGATGACTGCACTGTTAACTCCCTGCATATGCCAAGGGGTAGATGCCCATCCTCCTGAGGCATCAGGACTCATAGCAAAGGCCATCCTATCAGGTGGCGCCTGTTGGGAGGGCCCCTGGTCAGAGTGGGCGGCATCAGGGTGGATGACAAACGATGAAGCGCAGTCCATCATCTGTTGCTGGTGGTGAAACACCAGCAGTCTCTAAGCGATCACAAGCACAATTCAACACACAACAGTACAACAAGTAAGAGCCTAAATGTGGTCCAGGGTATCACATTTCATAGAGACATTCTTTTGCAGTCCGAAATTGAGCTGCTGGCCAATTTAGAGTGACGAGGTGTAAATTTCGTCCAGCATGTCCACCGGGGTCGGAAGGATAATGAGGTTGCCAGCGGTGCCTTCATATTGGCCTTTGAGGGTGATACATTGTTCGAGAAGGTCAAGGTGATGGTCTACTGGTGTGATGTAAGGCCCTTTATCCACCCCCCAACTCGGTGCTAGAAGTGCTGGAAGTTCAGCAATATGTTTTCCCCCACTACTTCCAGTGTCACAAACCAAGATTTTGGATGCCCATCACATCCCAATACTCCATGTGCACGGCCTTCCACCTGTGTCAACTGCAGAGAGCACCATTCACCTTGCTCATCTGACTGCAGGATTCTCCAGAAAGAAAGGAGAATCATGGAGTACAAGACCCTGGAATGAATGACCTACACTGAGGATAAGAGAAAATTTGAACACCTGCATCCTGTGTGTATGACATAGTCTTGCACCACCCCTACAACAGTTCTGACACCATGAGCTCTGCCAAACCAGGTCACCTCTCAGAGCTGGTAGACTCACCTGCCCCCTTGATGTTGGAGAGCATTTCCATCCCTGTTGATCCTGCACCACCTACTTGAGGAGCAACACCACCCTGCCCCCCCCCCTGCCGCCCCCCGCCGCCCCCCGCCGCCACCATCATTGCGCAACAATCATGGCTGGAGCTGGAGAAACTTAAGTGTTCTTCAGCTTCTCTCCCTAGGAAGTGGTCCCTTGGGTCACTCCATTCCTAGGTATCTTCTAGTGGGAAACAGGACACCTGCCAGTGGCCAAAGAGCAAAAAAGCAGCTGGTTGTAGGACGTCACGCTCATCCTCAGTCCTGGAGACTGAGCCAGTGAAGTCCTCCCAGCCTGGGAAACCCAAGGAGCAGTGAGAGAAATTCAAAACGAAAACCGCTAAGACCAAAGAAATTGCGGTCGCACCCACACCACGGCTACCTACAGGCTCTGCAGCTGAGGGTGGGGTGGAGATTTGGGCACCTGCTAAGTACCTGCACTCCTGGAAATTGAAATAAGAACACCGTGAATTCATTGTCCCAGGAAGGGGAAACTTTATTGACACATTCTTGTTGTCAGATACATCATATGATCACACTGACAGAACCACAGGCACATAGACACAGGCAACAGAGCATGTACAATGTCAGCACTAGTACAGTGTATATCCACCTTTCGCAGCAATGCAGGCTGCTATTCTCCCATGCAGACGATCGTAGAGATGCTGGATGTAGTCCTGTGGAACGGCTTGCCATGCCATTTCCACCTGGCGCCTCAGTTGGACCAGTGTTCGTGCCGGACGTGCAGACCGCGTGAGACGACGCTTCATCCAGTCCCAAACATGCTCATTGGGGGACAGATCCGAAGATCTTGCTGGCCAGGGTAGTTGACTTACACCTTCTAGAGCACGTTGGGTGGCACGGGATACATGTGGACGTGCTTTGTCCTGTTGGAACAGCAAGTTCCCTTGCCGGTCTAGGAATGGTAGAACGATGGGTTCAATGACGGTTTGGATGTACCGTGCACTATTCAGTGTCCCCTCGACGATCACTTGAGGTGTACGGCCAGTGTAGGAGATTGCTCCCCACACCATGATGCTGGGTGTTGGCCCTGTGTGCCTCGGTTGTATGCAGTTCTGATTTTGGCGCTCACCTGCACGGCGCCAAACACGCATACGACCATCATTGGCACCAAGGCAGAAGCAACTCTCATCGCTGAAGACGACACGTCTCCATTCGTCCCCCATTCACGCCTGTCGTGACACCACTGGAGGCGGGATGCACGATGTTGGGGCGTGAGCGGAAGACGGCCTAACGGTGTGCGGGACCGTAGCCCAGCTTCATGGAGACGGTTGCGAATGGTCCTCGCCGATACCCCAGGAGCAACAGTGTCCCTAATTTGCTGGGAAGTGGCGGTGCGGTCCCCTACGTCACTGCGTAGGATCCTACAGTCTTGGCGTGCATCCGTGCGTTGCTGCGGTCCGGTCCCAGGTCGACGGGCACGTGCACCTTCCGCCGACCACTGGCGACAACATCGATGTACTGTGGAGACCTCACGCCCCACGTGTTGAGCAATTCGGCGGTACGTCCACCCGGCCTCCTGCATGCCCACTATATGCCCTCACTCAAAGTCCGTCAACTGCACATACGGTTCACGTCCACGCTGTCGCGGCATGCTACCAGTGTTAAAGACTGTGATGGAGCTCCGTATGCCACGGCAAACTGGCTGACACTGACGGCGGCGATGCACAACTGCTGTGCAGCTAGCGCCATTCAACGGCCAACACCGCGGTTCCTGGTGTGTCCGCTGTGCCGTGCGTGTCATCATTGCTTGTACAGCCCTCTCGCAGTGTCCGGAGCAAGTATGGTGGGTCTGACACACCGGTGTCAATGTGTTCTTTTTTCCATTTCCAGGAGTGTAGATCTTGCCAGACCCTCTCACATGATGGATATAGACTATTCAGGCAATAAATCAGTGGAAGCAGGTGACTGTGAGCCATACAGTGCTTCACTGAATTTTCCGTGCCTTCCCAGTCTCACGATGTCATCGTCCAGTGCAACTGTGGTGGTTTTATCCACTGCCTGGCTGAGCTACAGCAACTGTTGAGGTTTAAACCTGCCATCTGCATTGCCCTCCAGGTAACCTGGTTCTCTGCCCTCCGTGACTATAAGGCATATTACAGCAACCACAGTGACTATAATCGATTGACAGGTGGAGTTTGCGTTTATGTTCTAAACTCAGTCTGTAGTGAACATGTGCCCCTTCAAAACTCTCTTGAAGCTGTGGCTGTCAGAATAAAGATGATGCAGGAAATAACTGTCTGAAATGTATATCTTCATCTAGATGGTGCAGTACCCCTGAATGTATTAGCTGCACTAATTGATAAACTGCCTAAACCTTTCCTTCTTCGGGAAGATTTTAATGCCCATAACCCCTTGTGGGGTGGTACCATAGTTACTGGGCGAGGCAGAGTTGTCGAAATTTACTGTTGCAATTTGACCTCTGACTCTTAAATACTGGGGCAGCCACATGTTTCAGTGTGGCTCATGGGAGTTACTCAGCCATTGACGTATCAATCTGCAGCCCAGAACATCTCCCATCCATCCACTGAAGAAGACATGACTACCTGTGTGGTAGTGAGCACTTCCCCATCTTCCTGGCAGTGCCCCAGCATCAGGCACACAGATGCCTGCCCAGATGGGCTTTGAACAAGGCTAACTGGGTAACTTTCACCTTAGCTGTCACCGCTGAATCTCCCCTACATTGTAATATCGATGTGATGGTTGAGCAGATGACTAGCACAATTGTTTATGTCACAGAAAACGGAATCCCTCGCTCTTTATGTTGCCCAAGGAGTAAGGCAGTCACTTGGTGGTCGCCGCAAATCGTTCAAGCAATTGAAGAGTGTCTGCAAGCTTTACAGCCCGTAAGTGGCACCCTTCCCTGGAGCACATCATAGTCTTTAAATGGCTCTGTGCCAGTGTTCGCTACCTTATCGAGCAACAGAAGGAGTGGTGTTGGGAGAGATAAGTCTCCACCATTGGAGGCGACATGTCTTCCCAAGTCTGGAAAAAGATCAAATGTCTCTTTGGGTACCAAGCCTCAATGGCTGTCCCTGGTGTTACCTTAAATGGCGAGTTATGTACCAACACAAATGCGATTTCCAGGCACTTTGCCGGGCACTGCATTGGATAATCATCCCCCAAGGTTTCGCACACTGGAACGGTGGCTGAAAGGTAATGTACTCTAATGCACTACATGCTGTGGTGAATCCTATAACGCCCCATTTACAAAGTGGAAGCTTTTCAGTGCTCTTGCACATTGCACCGACACAGTTCCTGAGCCTGACCGCATCCAGAGCCAGGTGATTAAACATATCTCATCTGACTACAAGTGACATATAATCATCATCTTCAACCGGCTATGGTGAGATTGTGTAAAAACGCACTTGATGTGGACAGGTATCACACCATCTGCCTCACCAATGTTCCTAAAAAGCAATGCCACAAGAGTGAGAATAAAACGGATTAAATGTGTAACACAAAACAGAAAGAAAGGAAAAGCCATAAGAATGAAGGGCACACTATGAACACTAAAAGGAACAAAAGAGGACAAGGAAACAACAGAAGAGAGTAAAACATGAAAGCAGATTACAGTGGCTGGCAAGCACGAGAATAGAAAGGGAAAGCCAGTGACTCTGCAACACATTAAAAACTCAACCGTAAAGCACTAGGCTGGAGGACACAGAGGGTCAAAGGATACACTAAACCCTATATAGAAGTATAAAACCCACTCTCACGGATAAAATGTAAAACTAAAGCTGCTGTGGAGTCATTGTGTCCAACACCGAAGGCAGGTTGGTGGGAAAGTTGAAAGTCTGTCACAGAGGGGTTAAATGTGAGTAGTCCAGCAAGAGGTGAACAACTGTCATTTGGAAGCCACAGCGACACTTAGGTGGCTTCTCGCAACAGAGTAGTTAACCATGCATTAGCCTCATATAGTCAATGCAGAGCCAGCAGAGGATGACTGATTCCCTGGGAGAGGCCTGCCTGGAAGACTTCCACACATTCATAGCCTCCTTAACGACATGCAGTTTGTTATGTGTGCTGTTATGCCATTCCATCTCCCAAAGCCAGAAAACCCCATGGTGTAGACAGAATGTAGGTCAGCTTCAGAGAATGCCTATCTCCAGAAGCAGTTTCCACATCGCCTGCTTGGGAGCCATTCCGTGGTTTATCAGTGGACCCCAGGACACGTCATTATCCCTGGCCATGAACTTGTATGATAGGCAGTTGTGAGAAAATGCAAATCACCAAAATGTAAGTAGTTACTCTTTTTAAAAAAAATTGTGAATTTAACTGTTTAATAATATGAAACTAACACAACTGTATCGTTATAAATCCCACTGATGATACCTTAGAACAGGAGAAGGTGAAAAGTGTATGGGATAAATAAAGTAACTAGCAGCAGGATAAGGCAGCTTTATTTACAAAACAAATTTTTATATGCTTGCTGCAGAGGATGGCCACACAAACAGACTTGTTATTCATGCCATGCCAGGCATTTCCACATGGCCCATACCAGAAATTCAGAAGAATCATCTGAACATCCATAAAACCATACAACACACAAAATTCAACATATGCAAATGTAACAATCTGGTACCTAAATATTCAATGTAAAAATTAAAAACAGTTCAACCACCACCCAAAAAGCAATGCATTCTGCTCAGAAAATATGGTTAAAATACGAGATAAAATCCCTAGACCCTAAAAAACAAGAGTTAAATTACGAGTTGTATAAGACATATTTACAACTCGCAGACACCATAAATAATATGAAAGTTTTCTCCCATCTGGTCAACAGGGTCGAAAAGCTTACAAAAACTGCTGCACAAAGAATAGAAACAGTTCATAGAAGAAAGATCAACCAACTCAAAAAACTCCAGTTACAACATATTACCTTTACTCACACACACAAATTCTACCCAAGATTAGTGAACCTTACAGACACACAGTTAAACAGTAAAGAAAGACAGCTGTTGGAGAAAGGATGAAAATACAATCTAAATTCAGAAATAGATGAAGGTTACTTATGAAATCTAATTATAGAAGCATAAAGTGTTTTGACAAGGGATGATAGGAATGAAAATAGCAGTGTCAGCATTGGATTAACTAGAGAACTAGTAAAAAAAGAAATCCTGAATATAATAACCAGCATAAAAATGCAACAACACAAAACAACAAAAACTCAGATCTGCAACACTAGGAAAAATTAGGAGAAAACTACAAAAACAAAATGTTATCATTTTAAAATAATAATTCCAATCCCAAAGTAAGCAGGTGTTGACAGATGAGAAAATTACCAAACAATCAGTTTAATAAGTGACAGCTGCAAAATACTAACATGAATGTTTTACAGACGAATGGAAAAACTAGTAGAAGCTGACCTCTGGGAGATCAGTTTGAATTCCATAGAAATACTGGAACACATGAGGCAATACTGACCTTACGACTTATCTTAGAAGAAAGATTAAGGAAAGGCAAACCTATGTTTCTAGCATTTGTAGACTTAGAGAAAGCTTTTGACTATGTTGATTGGAATACTCTCTTTCAAATTCTAAAGGTGGCAGCGGTAAAATACAGGGAGCGAAAGGCTATTTGCAATTTGTACAGAAACCAGATGGCAGTCATAAGAGTCGAGGGGCATAAAAGGGAAGCAGTGGTTGGGAAGGGAGTGAGACAGGGTTGTAGCCTCTCACTGATGTTATTCAATCTGTATATTGAGCAAGAAGTAAAGGAAACAAAAGAAAAATTCAGAGTAGGTATTAAAATCCATGGGGAAGAAATAAAAACTTTGAGGTACGCCTATGACATTGTAATTCTGTCAGAGTGAGCAAAGGACTTGGAAGAGAAGTTGAATGGAATGGATAGTGGCTTGAAACGAGGGTATAAGAAGAACATCAACAAAAGCAAAATGAGGATAAAGGAATGTAGTCGAATAAAGTCGGGTGATGCTGAAGGAATTAGATTAGGAAATGAGACACTTAAAGTAGTAAATGAGTTTTGCTATTTGGGGAGCAAAATAACTGCTGATGGTTGAAGTAGAGAGGATATAAAATGTAGACTAGCAATGGCAAGGAAAGCGTTTATAAAGAAGAGAAATTTGTTAACATCGAGTATAGATTTAAGTGTCAGGAACTCTTTCCTGAAAGTATTTGTATGAAGTGTAGCCATGTATGGAAGTGAAACATGGATGATAACTGGTTTGGACAAGAAGAGAATAGAAGCTTTCGAAATGTGGTGCTAGAGAAGAATGCTGAAGGTTAGATGGGTAGATCACGTAACTAATGAGAAGGTATTGAATAGGATTGGGGAGAAGAGAAGTTTGTGGCACAACTTGACTAGAAGAAGGGATCAGTTGGTAGGACATGTTCTGAGGCATCAAGGGATCACCAATGTAGTATTGGAGGGCAGCATGGAGGGTAAAAATTATAGAGGGAGACCAAGAGAAGAATACACTCAGCAGATTCAGAAGGATGTAGGTTGCAGTAGGTACTGGGAGATGAAGAAGCTTTCACAGGATAGAGTAGCATGGAGAGCTGCATCAAACCAGTCTCAGGACTGAAGACCACAACAACAACAACAACAACAACAACAACAACAACATTTTAAAAGGAGACAAGTAGACCACAATATTACTGATACACAAAGAACAATACATTGAAAAAACACAAGAATTCATTTTACAAAATAGCATTACAAATTTAAAATCAGACATGACATTCAGATTAAAGACAAAAGTAAAAAAAAAAAAAAGAAAACACACTCTGAAAAATATTGACATCATATTGGATAACATAGAGAAAAGAAAGTTGTCATAGATCAGTCCCACTGCGCTGGTTCTCCAAAGCCAACCAAAAATCCACAAACCAAATCTTCTGTGAGGCCAATACTGGATTTCAGAAACTCCCCCCACTTCAGAGCTTGCAGGCTACATGTTAAAATTTCTGTCTGAAAATTTCAAAGTACAAGAAGACAGAACCATTAAAAACACTACACAGCAAATACAACGAACAAAAGATATAACCCTCCTTTCATTTGTTATAGAAATCATGTATTGCAACATACCAGTACCAGAAATGGTTCAAATGGCTCTGAGCACTATGGGACTCAACATCTGAAGTCATCAGTCCCTTAGATCTTAGAACTACTTAAACCTAACTAACCTAAGGACAACACACACACAGTCATGCCCGAGGCAGGATTCGAAATTGCAACCTTAGTGGCTGCGCAGTTCCTGACTGATGCGCCTAGAATGGCTTGGTCACACCAGCCAGGAGTACCAGAAGTAATAGAAATTATAGATAAGTACCTGAAAACTTATAGTCACCTTCCTGATGAACAGATTAAGGAAATATACACACTAATAAAGCTCATAACACAACAAAATTACTTCAAATTCAGTAATGAATTTTATTTAGAAGAAGATGGATTACCAATTGGGTTTCAGAAGCCTTAGCAGATATTTTGGTAAACCACATTTAACAGATCATTTTCACAAAAATATTAGCAAAAGAATACAACATATTATAGTGGTTCAGATACATGGATGACATCCTTTGCTTAACAGATGTACCACAAAGAAAAATTGAAAAACTACATACTGACATCAGCAAGATCCATAAAAATATAAAATTCACAATTGAAAGAGAACAGAACAACCAAATTAACTTCCTGGATATAACAATAAGAAAACAGAACCATAAGCATATGTTTGAAATTTACCGTAAACCCACAGCAACAGACAATATGATTCCTCAGTCCTCTAACCAACCGCACACACAAAAGCAAACAGCACTTCAACACATGCTCCATAGACTCAACACAGTACCACTTGCCAAAGAAGGCAACCAAAAAGAATGGGACATAATGATGCAGGAGGCACAAAATAATGGTTACAACAGTAACACAGTAACAAAGCTTAACAACAAAATTAAAAGTAAAATAAAAGCAGAAAGCTCCAAACCACAGACAACAACACAACAGAACCAAACACAAACATGTAGTCCCATAACAACTGCACAGGATAATCAGAAAAAGTTGAAAGAAAACAGTAGATGATACACAATGACATACAAACGCAAACTCACCTATCAAATCACCAACATTTTCAAGAGATAAGGAATAAACATAGCAGACACAATAGACAGTTCTGTTCAAAAATACACCCCAAAACTGACAAATAACAGAGACTATAATATGTTGTATTCTTTTGCTAATATTTTTGTGAAAATGATCTGTTAAATGTGGTTTACCAAAATATCTGCTAAGGCTTCTGAAACCCAATTGGTAATCCATCTTCTTCTAAATAAAATTCATTACTGAATTTGAAGTAATTTTGTTGTGTTATGAGCTTTATTAGTGTGTATATTTCCTTAATCTGTTCATCAGGAAGGTGACTATAAGTTTTCAGGTACTTATCTATAATTTCTATTACTTCTGGTACTCCTGGCTGGTGTGACCAAGCCATTCTAGGCGCATCAGTCAGGAACTGCGCAGCCACTAAGGTTGCAATTTCGAATCCTGCCTCGGGCATGACTGTGTGTGTGTTGTCCTTAGGTTAGTTAGGTTTAAGTAGTTCTAAGATCTAAGGGACTGATGACTTCAGATGTTGAGTCCCATAGTGCTCAGAGCCATTTGAACCATTTCTGGTACTGGTATGTTGCAATACATGATTTCTATAACAAATGAAAGGAGGGTTATATCTTTTGTTCGTTGTATTTGCTGTGTAGTGTTTTTAATGGTTCTGTCTTCTTGTACTTTGAAATTTTCAGACAGAAATTTTAACATGTAGCCTGCAAGCTCTGAAGTGGGGGGAGTTTCTGAAATCCAGTATTGGCCTCACAGAAGATTTGGTTTGTGGATTTTTGGTTGGCTTTGGAGAACCAGCGCAGTGGGACTGATCTATGACAACTTTCTTTTCTCTATGTTATCCAATATGATGTCAATATTTTTCAGAGTGTGTTTTCTTTTTTTTTTTTTTACTTTTGTCTTTAATCTGAATGTCATGTCTGATTTTAAATTTGTAATGCTATTTTGTAAAATGAATTCTTGTGTTTTTTCAATGTATTGTTCTTTGTGTATCAGTAATATTGTGGTCTACTTGTCTCCTTTTAAAATGTTGTTGTTGTTGTTGTTGTTGTTGTTGTTGTTGTGGTCTTCAGTCCTGAGACTGGTTTGATGCAGCTCTCCATGCTACTCTATCCTGTGAAAGCTTCTTCATCTCCCAGTACCTACTGCAACCTACATCCTTCTGAATCTGCTGAGTGTATTCTTCTCTTGGTCTCCCTCTATAATTTTTACCCTCCATGCTGCCCTCCAATACTACATTGGTGATCCCTTGATGCCTCAGAACATGTCCTACCAACTGATCCCTTCTTCTAGTCAAGTTGTGCCACAAACTTCTCTTCTCCCCAATCCTATTCAATACCTTCTCATTAGTTACGTGATCTACCCATCTAACCTTCAGCATTCTTCTCTAGCACCACATTTCGAAAGCTTCTATTCTCTTCTTGTCCAAACCAGTTATCATCCATGTTTCACTTCCATACATGGCTACACTTCATACAAATACTTTCAGGAAAGAGTTCCTGACACTTAAATCTATACTCGATGTTAACAAATTTCTCTTCTTTATAAACGCTTTCCTTGCCATTGCTAGTCTACATTTTATATCCTCTCTACTTCAACCATCAGCAGTTATTTTGCTCCCCAAATAGCAAAACTCATTTACTACTTTAAGTGTCTCATTTCCTAATCTAATTCCTTCAGCATCACCCGACTTTATTCGACTACATTCCTTTATCCTCATTTTGCTTTTGTTGATGTTCTTCTTATACCCTCGTTTCAAGCCACTATCCATTCCATTCAACTTCTCTTCCAAGTCCTTTGCTCACTCTGACAGAATTACAATGTCATAGGCGTACCTCAAAGTTTTTATTTCTTCCCCATGGATTTTAATACCTACTCTGAATTTTTCTTTTGTTTCCTTTACTTCTTGCTCAATATACAGATTGAATAACATCAGTGAGAGGCTACAACCCTGTCTCACTCCCTTCCCAACCACTGCTTCCCTTTTATGCCCCTCGACTCTTATGACTGCCATCTGGTTTCTGTACAAATTGCAAATAGCCTTTCGCTCCCTGTATTTTACCGCTGCCACCTTTAGAATTTGAAAGAGAGTATTCCAATCAACATAGTCAAAAGCTTTCTCTAAGTCTACAAATGCTAGAAACATAGGTTTGCCTTTCCTTAATCTTTCTTCTAAGATAAGTCGTAAGGTCAGTATTGCCTCATGTGTTCCAGTATTTCTATGGAATTCAAACTGATCTCCCAGAGGTCAGCTTCTACTAGTTTTTCCATTCGTCTGTAAAACATTCATGTTAGTATTTTGCAGCTGTCACTTATTAAACTGATTGTTTGGTAATTTTCTCATCTGTCAACACCTGCTTACTTTGGGATTGGAATTATTATTTTAAAATGATAACATTTTGTTTTTGTAGTTTTCTCCTAATTTTTCCTAGTGTTGCAGATCTGAGTTTTTGTTGTTTTGTGTTGTTGCATTTTTATGCTGGTTATTATATTCAGGATTTCTTTTTTTACTAGTTCTCTAGTTAATCCAATGCTGACACTGCTATTTTCATTCCTATCATCCCTTGTCAAAACACTTTATGCTTCTATAATTAGATTTCATAAGTAACCTTCATCTATTTCTGAATTTAGATTGTATTTTCATCCTTTCTCCAACAGCTGTCTTTCTTTACTGTTTAACTGTGTGTCTGTAAGGTTCACTAATCTTGGGTAGAATTTGTGTGTGTGAGTAAAGGTAATATGTTGTAACTGGAGTTTTTTGAGTTGGTTGATCTTTCTTCTATGAACTGTTTCTATTCTTTGTGCAGCAGTTTTTGTAAGCTTTTCGACCCTGTTGACCAGATGGGAGAAAACTTTCATATTATTTATGGTGTCTGCGAGTTGTAAATATGTCTTATACAACTCGTAATTTAACTCTTGTTTTTTAGGGTCTAGGGATTTTATCTCGTATTTTAACCATATTTTCTGAGCAGAATGCATTGCTTTTTGGGTGGTGGTTGAACTGTTTTTAATTTTTACATTGAATATTTAGGTACCAGATTGTTACATTTGCATATGTTGAATTTTGTGTGTTGTATGGTTTTATGGATGTTCAGATGATTCTTCTGAATTTCTGGTATGGGCCATGTGGAAATGCCTGGCATGGCATGAATAACAAGTCTGTTTGTGTGGCCATCCTCTGCAGCAAGCATATAAAAATTTGTTTTGTAAATAAAGCTGCCTTATCCTGCTGCTAGTTACTTTATTTATCCCATACACTTTTCACCTTCTCCTGTTCTAAGGTATCATCAGTGGGATTTATAACGATACAGTTGTGTTAGTTTCATATTATTAAACAGTTAAATTCACAATTTTTTTTAAAAAGAGTAACTACTTACATTTTGGTGATTTGCATTTTCTCACAACTGCCTGTCATACAAGTTCATGGCCAGGGATAATGACGTGTCCTGGGGTCCACTGATAAACCACGGAATGGCTCCCAAGCAGGCGATGTGGAAACTGCTTCTGGAGATAGGCATTCTCTGAAGCTGACCTACATTCTGTCTACACCATGGGGTTTTCTGGCTTTGGGAGATGGAATGGCATAACAGCACACATAACAAACTGCATGTCGTTAAGGAGGCTATGAATGTGTGGAAGTCTTCCAGGCAGGCCTCTCCCAGGGAATCAGTCATCCTCTGCTGGCTCTGCATTGACTATATGAGGCTAATGCATGGTTAACTACTCTGTTGCGAGAAGCCACCTAAGTGTCGCTGTGGCTTCCAAATGACAGTTGTTCACCTCTTGCTGGACTACTCACATTTAACCCCTCTGTGACAGACTTTCAACTTTCCCACCAACCTGCCTTCGGTGTTGGACACAATGACTCCACAGCAGCTTTAGTTTTACATTTTATCCGTGAGAGTGGGTTTTATACTTCTATATAGGGTTTAGTGTATCCTTTGACCCTCTGTGTCCTCCAGCCTAGTGCTTTACGGTTGAGTTTTTAATGTGTTGCAGAGTCACTGGCTTTCCCTTTCTATTCTCGTGCTTGCCAGCCACTGTAATCTGCTTTCATGTTTTACTCTCTTCTGTTGTTTCCTTGTCCTCTTTTGTTCCTTTTAGTGTTCATAGTGTGCCCTTCATTCTTATGGCTTTTCCTTTCTTTCTGTTTTGTGTTACACATTTAATCCGTTTTATTCTCACTCTTGTGGCATTGCTTTTTAGGAACATTGGTGAGGCAGATGGTGTGATACCTGTCCACATCAAGTGCGTTTTTACACAATCTCACCATAGCCGGTTGAAGATGATGATTATATGTCACTTGTAGTCAGATGAGATATGTTTAATCACCTGGCTCTGGATGCGGTCAGGCTCAGGAACTGTGTCGGTGCAATGTGCAAGAGCACTGAAAAGCTTCCACTTTGTAAATGGGGCGTTATATAATTCACCACAGCATGTAGTGCATTAGAGTACATTACCTTTCAGCCACCGTTCCAGTGTGCGAAACCTTGGGGGATGATTATCCAATGCAGTGCCCGGCAAAGTGCCTGGAAATCGCATTTGTGTTGGTACATAACTCGCCATTTAAGGTAACACCAGGGACAGCCATTGAGGCTTGGTACCCAAAGAGACATTTGATCTTTTTCCAGACTTGGGAAGACATGTCGCCTCCAATGGTGGAGACTTATCTCTCCCAACACCACTCCTTCTGTTGCTCGATAAGGTAGCGAACACTGGCACAGAGCCATTTAAAGACTATGATGTGCTCCAGGGAAGGGTGCCACTTACGGGCTGTAAAGCTTGCAGACACTCTTCAATTGCTTGAACGATTTGCGGCGACCACCAAGTGACTGCCTTACTCCTTGGGCAACATAAAGAGCGAGGGATTCCGTTTTCTGTGACATAAACAATTGTGCTAGTCATCTGCTCAACCATCACATCGATATTACAATGTAGGGGAGATTCAGCGGTGACAGCTAAGGTGAAAGTTACCCAGTTAGCCTTGTTCAAAGCCCATCTGGGCAGGCATCTGTGTGCCTGATGCTGGGGCACTGCCAGGAAGATGGGGAAGTGCTCACTACCACACAGGTAGTCATGTCTTCTTCAGTGGATGGATGGGAGATGTTCTGGGCTGCAGATTGATACGTCAATGGCTGAGTAACTCCCATGAGCCACACTGAAACATGTGGCTGCCCCAGTATTTAAGAGTCAGAGGTCAAATTGCAACAGTAAATTTCGACAACTCTGCCTCGCCCAGTAACTATGGTACCACCCCACAAGGGGTTATGGGCATTAAAATCTTCCCGAAGAAGGAAAGGTTTAGGCAGTTTATCAATTAGTGCAGCTAATACATTCAGGGGTACTGCACCATCTAGATGAAGATATACATTTCAGACAGTTATTTCCTGCATCATCTTTATTCTGACAGCCACAGCTTCAAGAGAGTTTTGAAGGGGCACATGTTCACTACAGACTGAGTTTAGAACATAAACGCAAACTCCACCTGTCAATCGATTATAGTCACTGTGGTTGCTGTAATATGCCTTATAGTCACGGAGGGCAGAGAACCAGGTTACCTGGAGGGCAATGCAGATGGCAGGTTTAAACCTCAACAGTTGCTGTAGCTCAGCCAGGCAGTGGATAAAACCACCACAGTTGCACTGGACGATGACATCGTGAGACTGGGAAGGCACGGAAAATTCAGTGAAGCACTGTATGGCTCACAGTCACCTGCTTCCACTGATTTATTGCCTGAATAGTCTATATCCATCATGTGAGAGGGTCTGGCAAGATCTACACTCCTGGAAATGGAAAAAAGAACACATTGACACCGGTGTGTCAGACCCACCATACTTGCTCCGGACACTGCGAGAGGGCTGTACAAGCAATGATGACACGCACGGCACAGCGGACACACCAGGAACCGCGGTGTTGGCCGTTGAATGGCGCTAGCTGCACAGCAGTTGTGCATCGCCGCCGTCAGTGTCAGCCAGTTTGCCGTGGCATACGGAGCTCCATCACAGTCTTTAACACTGGTAGCATGCCGCGACAGCGTGGACGTGAACCGTATGTGCAGTTGACGGACTTTGAGTGAGGGCATATAGTGGGCATGCAGGAGGCCGGGTGGACGTACCGCCGAATTGCTCAACACATGGGGCGTGAGGTCTCCACAGTACATCGATGTTGTCGCCAGTGGTCGGCGGAAGGTGCACGTGCCCGTCGACCTGGGACCGGACCGCAGCAACGCACGGATGCACGCCAAGACTGTAGGATCCTACGCAGTGACGTAGGGGACCGCACCGCCACTTCCCAGCAAATTAGGGACACTGTTGCTCCTGGGGTATCGGCGAGGACCATTCGCAACCGTCTCCATGAAGCTGGGCTACGGTCCCGCACACCGTTAGGCCGTCTTCCGCTCACGCCCCAACATCGTGCATCCCGCCTCCAGTGGTGTCACGACAGGCGTGAATGGGGGACGAATGGAGACGTGTCGTCTTCAGCGATGAGAGTTGCTTCTGCCTTGGTGCCAATGATGGTCGTATGCGTGTTTGGCGCCGTGCAGGTGAGCGCCAAAATCAGAACTGCATACAACCGAGGCACACAGGGCCAACACCCAGCATCATGGTGTGGGGAGCAATCTCCTACACTGGCCGTACACCTCAAGTGATCGTCGAGGGGACACTGAATAGTGCACGGTACATCCAAACCGTCATTGAACCCATCGTTCTACCATTCCTAGACCGGCAAGGGAACTTGCTGTTCCAACAGGACAAAGCACGTCCACATGTATCCCGTGCCACCCAACGTGCTCTAGAAGGTGTAAGTCAACTACCCTGGCCAGCAAGATCTTCGGATCTGTCCCCCAATGAGCATGTTTGGGACTGGATGAAGCGTCGTCTCACGCGGTCTGCACGTCCGGCACGAACACTGGTCCAACTGAGGCGCCAGGTGGAAATGGCATGGCAAGCCGTTCCACAGGACTACATCCAGCATCTCTACGATCGTCTGCATGGGAGAATAGCAGCCTGCATTGCTGCGAAAGGTGGATATACACTGTACTAGTGCTGACATTGTACATGCTCTGTTGCCTGTGTCTATGTGCCTGTGGTTCTGTCAGTGTGATCATATGATGTATCTGACAACAAGAATGTGTCAATAAAGTTTCCCCTTCCTGGGACAATGAATTCACGGTGTTCTTATTTCAATTTCCAGGAGTGTAGGTACTTAGCAGGTGCCCAAATCTCCACCCCACCCTCAGCTGCAGAGCCTGTAGGTAGCCGTGGTGTGGGTGCGACCGCAATTTCTTTGGTCTTAGCGGTTTTCGTTTTGAATTTCTCTCACTGCTCCTTGGGTTTCCCAGGCTGGGAGGACTTCACTGGCTCAGTCTCCAGGACTGAGGATGAGCGTGACGTCCTACAACCAGCTGCTTTTTTGCTCTTTGGCCACTGGCAGGTGTCCTGTTTCCCACTAGAAGATACCTAGGAATGGAGTGACCCAAGGGACCACTTCCTAGGGAGAGAAGCTGAAGAACACTTAAGTTTCTCCAGCTCCAGCCATGATTGTTGCGCAATGATGGTGGCGGCGGGGGGCGGCGGGGGGCGGCAGGGGGGGGGGGGGCAGGGTGGTGTTGCTCCTCAAGTAGGTGGTGCAGGATCAACAGGGATGGAAATGCTCTCCAACATCAAGGGGGCAGGTGAGTCTACCAGCTCTGAGAGGTGACCTGGTTTGGCAGAGCTCATGGTGTCAGAACTGTTGTAGGGGTGGTGCAAGACTATGTCATACACACAGGATGCAGGTGTTCAAATTTTCTCTTATCCTCAGTGTAGGTCATTCATTCCAGGGTCTTGTACTCCATGATTCTCCTTTCTTTCTGGAGAATCCTGCAGTCAGATGAGCAAGGTGAATGGTGCTCTCTGCAGTTGACACAGGTGGAAGGCCGTGCACATGGAGTATTGGGATGTGATGGGCATCCAAAATCTTGGTTTGTGACACTGGAAGTAGTGGGGGAAAACATATTGCTGAACTTCCAGCACTTCTAGCACCGAGTTGGGGGGTGGATAAAGGGCCTTACATCACACCAGTAGACCATCACCTTGACCTTCTCGAACAATGTATCACCCTCAAAGGCCAATATGAAGGCACCGCTGGCAACCTCATTATCCTTCCGACCCCGGTGGACATGCTGGACGAAATTTACACCTCGTCACTCTAAATTGGCCAGCAGCTCAATTTCGGACTGCAAAAGAATGTCTCTATGAAATGTGATACCCTGGACCACATTTAGGCTCTTACTTGTTGTACTGTTGTGTGTTGAATTGTGCTTGTGATCGCTTAGAGACTGCTGGTGTTTCACCACCAGCAACAGATGATGGACTGCGCTTCATCGTTTGTCATCCACCCTGATGCCGCCCACTCTGACCAGGGGCCCTCCCAACAGGCGCCACCTGATAGGATGGCCTTTGCTATGAGTCCTGATGCCTCAGGAGGATGGGCATCTACCCCTTGGCATATGCAGGGAGTTAACAGTGCAGTCATCAGCAGCACAATGCCTGTGTGGTTATGGGTCTAAAGATCTTAATTCACGAAGAACACGATGGACCTTTTAAGGCTCCCTTCTCCAGTTGGCTCATTCTTTTGGAAAAGTTTGAAGAATGGAAGTCAAACCCTACAGGGGGCCATCACATAAAGGCTGAAACATGTGAAACTCCTTTTAGTCACCTTGTACGACAGGCAGGAATACCCCGGACCTGCAGGGGAGAAGGAGAATATGATATGGTTGCTCCAGTCCTGATTGTGCTACCATGTCATGAGTGGAATGCTGCACCTTTGATAGGTGGTGGGTGACTGGAGCAATAAGGCATGGGGATGTGTTGTTGTATGAAGCTGGGAAGGTAATAACAGTGTGTGAAGGCCTCAGTGAGATCCTCAGCATATTTTCAGAGGAACTGCTCATCACTACTGATGCAACAGCCATGGATGACTAGGCTGTATGGAAGGGACTTCTTGGTATAGAAAGTGTTGCAGCTGTGAAAGTGTTCTAGAAACTAGAACTGTGATCCAGACATTTTTATTAATTAGACTGCGCATCTTATGTGGTGAGAAAAAGTCAATAATTGTATCTGGGGACTTTATAATGTCAATATGTTGGTACACAGTGCAATTAAAATTCCGGTCCTTAACTTTCTATGTAGTTTCAACTTTTATTCTAATACGCACATCAAAAAAGTTTTGCATAACCTCATTCCCTAGAGTTGGAGAGTAGAGAACCTGTACAGAAAATTGGAATAGAAATCAACATAAACAACATTTCTGCCCTTTTTATTGCTCATAAAAACCACACACTGCATGTTGTACCACTATACAGTGATACCTTCACAGGTAGGGGTCCAGATTTCTGTATACACTGGTACCTCTAATACCCAATAGCACATCCACTTGCATTGATGCATGCCTGTATTTGTCATGGCATACCATCCACAAGTTAATCAAGGCACTATTGGTCCAGATTGTCACAGTCCTCAACGGCGATGTGGCATAGATCCCCAAGAGTGGTTGGCGGGTCATGTTATCCATAAAAAGCCATTTTCAATAAATCCCAGACAAGTTTGATGGGTTCTGTCTGGAGAGCATGCTGGCCACTCTAGTTAAACAATATAATTATCCCAATGAAGTCATTCATGGGGGTATGAATTCTCGTCCACAACAATTAATGCCTCATGAATATGCTGCCGATATCATTGCGCTATTGGTTGGAGAATGGCATTCATGTATCATGCAGCCATTATGATGCCTTCCATGACCAGCAGCAACATACATCAGCCCCACATAATGAAACTACACCTGCTGTACAGTGTGTCTTAGATGTTCAGCTTCACCGTGTTGCCTCTAAACACGTCTCCAACGATTGTGTGGTTGAAGGCATATATGATACTCATTAGTGAAGAGAATGTGATGCCAATCCTGAGTGGTCTGTTCAGCATGTTGTTGGACCCATCTGTAAGACACTGCATGTTGTCATGGTTGCAAAAATGAACCTCACCATGGATGTCAGGAGTGGAGCTGCCCATCATACAGCCTGTGGTGCACAGTTTGAGTCATAACACAACATCCTGTGGCTCCACAAAAAGCATTATTCTGGCATTGCTGTCAGGGTTCCTATGAGCCATAATCCATAGCTAGCAGTCATCCACTGCAGTAGTAGCCCTTGGGTGGCTTGAGCGAGGATTGTCATCAGGAGTTCCTGTATCTCTGTAGGTCCTCTATGTTTGAACATTATCACTTTGGTTCACTTCGAGATGCCTGGACACTTCCCCTGTTGAGAGACCTTCCTAGCACAAAGTAACTAAGTGGATGTGATCAAACCACAGTATTGGCCATCTAGGCATGGCTGAACTTCAGACAACATGAGCTGTCTACCTCCTTCCAGGTGGAATGACTGGAACTTATTGGCTGTCGGAGCCCCTCCGTCTAATAGGTGCTGCTCATGCATGGTTGTTTACATCTTTGGGTGGGTTTAGTGACATCTCTTAACAGTCAAAGGGACTGTGTCTGTAATACAATATCCACAGTCAACATCTATCTTCAGGAGTTCTTGGAACTGGGATGATGCAAAACTTTTCCGGCATGTGTATAAATATCCCAGCTATGCTAACAAACTCTTCAAAAAGTTTCATAGACAATACATCTTCAAATCTAGAAACCTCAGATATAGAAGTAAGGAACATTGACCTAGGCTTATCTGACCACAATGCACTCATTACAGTTCTCACACTTCCCGTAAATACAACAATAGTACATCATAGGTACAAAAGAATTTTCTCCCCTGAAAACTGCCACCAGTTTACTACCACACTGACTGACCAATCCTCGGCATACGTATTGTCACAAACAAATACAAATGCCATGTTCTCTCTTTCCATGATAGATCTGGAAATGTGCTGTCTATAAAGATTCATGAAAGTCCACTCACATACACTTACAAAAACACACTGAGAAACTTCTACACTGAAGTGAAATTTTTTTCTGACACTAAAAAAAAAGTATGAAACTGCAAATGTAAGTGTATAAAAAGGATAATTAATGTAGCATACATATTACATAATTATAGATTGGTAAGGGAGTCAGACAATGAATCAAGCAGAACATGGTAAATAGTTAAAGAGAACTGGGAAAAGCAGTAAGGAACAGGAGACTATACTTATATCTGGAGATAACAATCAACTAAAAAAAGAAGCATTGCTCAATTACATTATTAACTACTTTCTAAGTGTACTTGAGAAACTAAGCATGAACTTTAACAAACAAAAGTAAAAACCAGCACCAAAGTAGGCATCAGTAGGAGAATAAGTTCCAAGTTCCACTAATGAATATGAAATGTGGAAGTAATTAATAGTCTGAGGCCAAAAATGTCTGCAGAAATGGATAAAGTGCAAGTGTCACAAATAAAAAAGTCGCGCCACAAATTTTGTAGCCACAGGTACATACTGCCAATTTCTCATTCAGTGAAGGTGTGTTCACACAGAGGATGAAAATTTCTAAGGTTAGAACTCTGTTCAAAAATGGGTATTCATGCTAGGTAGAAAACTGCAGACGTATGTCCCTCCTTCAATCTCTTTCATAAATCTTTAGGAAGTTGATGAAAATCAGGATCATAAGCTATCTCGACACCTCCAATCTTCTGAATTGTAATCAACACAGCTTTCATACAGGTTATAACACAGGAGCCATACAAGCCTCATGAAGGAGCCAGAAGGAATTTCGACCATAACAAAAGTGTTGTAGCAATCAACCAAGATCTTATCAATGCCTTTGATACAGTAAACCACTAAATACTCCATGAGAAACTGGAAGCTATAGTATCAAAGATATTGGCAAGGAACTAACTTAATCCTATCTACAACATAGAACACAGGTTTTGGAACTCACAGGGTCTCAAAACAGGCAAAAAATAAAGTGGCTATAAGATGCTAAGAGGGTGGCAAAAGGTGTCCTGTAGGGTACTGTTCATGGCCCCACCTATAATTTCTGATCTATATAATTGACATTAAAAGCCCAAACAGTTTGTCAAAAATGATGTTATTTGCAGACCATACAACCATAATTTGGTGATGATGGAAAATCCTTATCTATTACTGCTGAAAAATTTGTGAAATGCGTGCTGCAGCAGTTTCTTCCTAATAAGTTAACATTTAATTTAAATAAAATAAATTACCTACAGTACAGTAAAGGAAATGAGAAGTATATCCTCCAGTTTTTATTGAGTGCCCACGAAATAGAGAAAGTAAAGTTTACAGAATTATTGGGCATGCACACTGACCATGTCTTCTGCTGGAAAAGCCATTGCATTTACATATCCAAAAAACTCAATTCTGCATGTTTTGCACCGAGCATAATTTATGGAATTTGTTACAAACAATGTACAACGTTAGTGTATTTTGCTTATTTCCAGTCTGCTGTATCTTATAGAAGAATGTTCTGAGGTGTCAAAAAACCTCACTTGCAGATACTTTGAAATGACAGGAAAATGTCATTAAAATTATTAAATACAGCTCACCACAAACACACTGCAAGCCCTTATTCATGCATTTAATAATACTTACAGTACCATTGTTGTTCATATTCAAAAGTATGTCTGATAGAAGTACACACACAAGTAATTTACATATGAATTCAGATTTACAGAAGTACAACACACGTCAGTAAGAATCTGCATGTAGAAAGAGCTATAAAAACAAAAACTCAAAACAGGTTGAGCCATTATGGAATAAAGCTGTATAACACACTGTCAATTTAGATCAAGGGAATTATGAATGACAAAAAATTTAAGTCAGAAATAAAACTTAAGTATTAAATTAATGTTTCTATATCATGGATGAGTATTTTGAATTCCTTGATGACTAATAACCACTTGTTTTCTTTTCATTGTCATTCAAACATGCTGTTCTGATTGTAAATATTAAATATTGTTTGTATATTCTTGTTTCTTGAAGTGTACTGCTTGTATGTCAGAATTGTTATAGGGCACATCTAATACCAATCCATTAGTCCATTATGAAATTTTTTAAACACATTGTATAATGTTAATTTCATATTAGTTATATTAACATCTAGAATTGTGATGTATGTATGCTGTATCTCATTATGACAATACCTACATCATGTATGTGATGCAAAGGATACTATGGTGAACAGTAATTACTTACTTAAATCTGAACACACTTTTCTTTTTGTAAATAATAAAGAAAAAACACAAACTAGGAAATGATCGGAAAGTAATTATATGTACAAATTAATTTGGAATGTCAATGTAAAATGACTTTCTCCACATCATTACAATCTGTCATACAAAATTGTCCATGGAATGTGTAACTAACTAACTTTATAATGGGTCACTGATGAAGACGGAGTAGTTTCTTCTTTTATTTCTTTGATACACTAATAATAACACACAAATGGGAAAAACATTAAGCCGTTTTCAAGATTTTTAGTGTTGTTGTTGTTGTTGTTGTTGTGATCTTCAGTCCTGAGACTGGTTTGATGCAGCTCTCCATGCAACTCTATCCTGTGCAAGCTTCTTCATCTCCCAGTACATACTGTAGCCTACATCCTTCTGAATCTGCTTAGTGTATTAATCTCTAGGTCTCCCTCTATGATTTTTACCCTCCACACTGCCCTCCAATACTAAATTGGTGATCCCTTGATGCCTAAGTACATGTCCTACCAACCAATCCCTACTTCTAGTCAAGCTGTGCCACAAACTCCTCTTCTCTCCAATTCTATGCAATACCTCCCCATTAGTAATGTGATCTACCCATCTAATCTTCAGCATTCTTCTGTAGCACCAAATTTTGAAAGCTTCTATTCTCTTCTTGTCCAACTATTTATCATCCATGTTTCACTTCCATACATAGCTACACTCCATACAAATACTTTCAGAAACGACTCCCTGTATTCCAGCCAACATTGTCAAAAGCTTTTTCCAAGTCTAGAAATGCTATAAACACAGGTTTGCCTTATCTTAATCTAGCTTCTAAGATAAGTCATAGGGTCAGTGTTGCTGCACGTGTTCCAATATTTCTACGGAATCCGAACTGATCTTCCCCGAGGTCAGCTTCTACCAGTTTTTCCATTCATCCGTAAAGAATTCTCGTTAGTATTTTGCACCTGTGACTTATTGAACTTATAGTTCGGTAATTTTCACATCTGTCAACACCTGCTTTCTTTGTGATTGGAATTATTATATTCTTCTTGACTTCTGAGGTTATTTCACCTGTCTCATACATTTTGCTCACCAGATGGTAGAGTTTTGTCAGGACTGGCTCTCCTAAGGCTGTCAGTAGTTCTAAAGGAATGTTGCCTACTCCCAGGGCCTTGTTTCAACTTAGGTCTTTCAGTGCTGTCAAACTCTTCGCGCAGCATCATATCTCCCACTTCATCTCAGCATTTTAAGTATTATATAGGGACAAAATGGAAGAATCTGATGTCTTGGTTCAGTTACACGTAATATTTTTTGAGTGTTTTATCTACCAATGGGAAAATGCTCCTCTCTAAACACAAATAAGTGTATATGCTCCTTTTTAAATAATTGACTGAAAAATCTGATTCTAGCTGCCTCATCCTACTTTACACAGCACCTTCCCAAAAATTTCCCAAAACTTTTGGTACACAAATATACTTGTTCTCTTCTCACTAATATGTCACTCATACCCCTCACAGCGGCTTGCCCATTCTCACTCACTCACTACTACTATTACTACTACTACCACTACTAGTAGTACTACTAGTAGTAGTAGTAGTAGTAGTAGTAGTATTTCCTCTTGCTGTCACTGTCTCTGCCTTGCTCTATCTTAGTGCTACTATCTGTTTCACTCCTTCCTACTGCTGCTGTATCTTCTCACTGACACACTGTCTCTCTTCTTTTTTGCCATTGTCACAGACTCAGTGTTGCATAATCTTTGGTTCTCACCTACTTCCACATCCCAATTTTCTTCATTCCTCTCCAACCATGGAGAAAAGTTCGCATGGTGCCTGTTGTATTAAATTCCGATGCAATTTCTATCTTTCATCAACACTCTGAAGGTACACCGATTACATAATGCCTCCAGTTGTGCTTTGGAAACTACTATTAGTCTTCCAGGGAACGATCAAAGCGTAGACAGTTTGAGACATTACTCCCATGGAGAAAAGTCCCCATGTTGCCTGTTGTATTCAATGCTGATGCAATTTCTGTGTTCCATCAACACTCTGAATGTCCAAAGATTACTGAATGCCTCCAGATGTGCTTCGGAAACTACTACTGGTTTTCCAGGGAACGATCAAAGCGTAGACAGTTTGAGACATTACTCCCATAGAGAAAAATCTAGTGCCTGTTGTATTCAATCCCGATGCAATTTCTGTGTTTCATCAACACTCTGAAGGTCCACAGATTACATAATGACTCCAGATGTGCTTCGGAAACTACTACTGGTCTTCCAGGGAACGATCAGAGCGTAGACAGTTTGAGACATTACTCCCATGGAGAAAAGTCCGCATGGTGCCTGTTGTTTTCAATGCCGATGCAATTTCTGTGTTTCATCAACACTCTGAATGTCCAACGATTACTGAATGCGTCCAGATGTCCTTTGGAAACTACTACTGGTCTTCCAGGGAACGATCAAGCCGTAGACAGTTTGAGATATTACTCCCATGGAGAAAAGTCCGCATGGTACCTGTTGTATTCAATCCCGATGCAATTTCTGTGTGTCATCAACACTCTGAAGGTCCAAAGATTGCAGAGTGCCTCCAGATGTGCTTCGGAAACTACTACTAGTCTTCCAGGGAACTATGTACATCCAGACAGTTTGAGACTTTACTCCCACAGAGGAACATCCGCATGGTTCCTGTTGTATTCAATCCCGATGCACTTTCTGTGTTTCATGAACACTGTGAAGGTCCACAGATTTCAGAATGCCTCCAGATGTGCTTCGGAAACTATTGCTGGTCTTTCAGTGAACGATCAAAGCGTAGACAGTTTGAGACATTACTCCCATGGAGAAAAGTCCGCATGGTGCCTGTTGTTTTCAATGCCGATGCAATTTCTGTGTTTCATCAACACTCTGAATGTCCAACGATTACTGAATGCGTCCAGATGTCCTTTGGAAAATACTACTGGTCTTCCAGGGAACGATCAAGCCGTAGACAGTTTGAGATTTTACTCCCATGGAGAAAAGTCCGCATGGTACCTGTTGTATTCAATCCCGATGCAATTTCTGTGTGTCATCAACACTCTAAAGGTCCAAAGATTGCAGAGTGCCTCCAGATGTGCTTCGGAAACTACTACTAGTCTTCCAGGGAACTATGTAAATCCAGACAGTTTGAGCCTTTACTCCCACGGAGGAACATCCGCATGGTGCCTGTTGTATTCAATCCCGATGCACTTTCTGTGTTTCATTAACACTCTGAAGGTCCACAGATTTCAGAATGCCCCCAGATTTGCTTCGGAAACTATTGCTGGTCTTTCAGTAAACGATCAACGCGTAGACAGTTTGAGACATTACTAACATGAAGAAAAGTCCGCATGGTGCCTGTTGTATATAATCACAATACAATTTCTATGTTTCATCAACACTCTGGACGTCCACAGAATACAGAGTGCCTCCAGATGTGCTTCGGAAACTACTACTGGTCTTCCAGGAACGATGTAAGCGTAGACAGTTTGAGACATTACTCCCATCGAGAAAAGTCCGCATGGTGCCTGTTGTATTTAATCCCGATGCACTTTCTGTGATTCATGAACACTCTGAAGGTCCACAGATTACAGAATGCCTCCACATGTGCTTCGGAATCTATGACAGGTCTCCCAGGAATAGATCAAAGCGTAAACAGTTAGAGACATTACTCCCATGGAGAAAAGTCTGCATGGTGCCTGTTGTATTCAATCCCGATGCAATTTCTGTGTTTCGTCAACACTCTGAATGCCCAAAGATTCCTGAATGCATCCAGATTTGCATCGGAAACTACTACTGGTCTCCCAGGAATCGGTCAAAGCGTAGACGTTTGAGAAAGTACTCCCATGGAGAAAAGTCCGCTTGGTAAATGTTGTATTCTATCACGATGCAATTTCGGTGTTTCATCAACACTCTGAAGGTCAACAGATTACAGAATGCATCCAAATGTGCTTCGGAAACAACTACTGGTCTTGCAGGCAAGGATCAAAGCGTAGACAGTGTGAGACATTACTCCCATGGAGAAAATTCCGCATGGTGAATGGTGTATTCCATCACGATGCAATAGTTTGTTTCTCCAACACTCTGAAGGTCCACAGATTATAGAATGCCTCCACATGTGCTTCGGAAACTGGTACTGGTCCTCCAGTGAAATATCTAAGCGTAGACAGTTTCAGAAATTCCTCCCATGGAGAAACGTCCGCCTGGTGCCTGTTGTATTCAATCCCTTATCAATTTCTGTGTTTCATCAAACCTCTGAAGGTCCAAAGATTACTGAATGCCTCCATATGTGATTTGGAAACTACTACTGGTTCTTCCAGGGAATGATCAAAGTGCTGACAGTTTGAGACATTACTTCCATGACGCCTGTTGTATTCAATCCCGATGCAATTTCTGTGTTTCTTCAACAATCTGAATGTCCGCAGATTAAAGAATGGCTCCAGATGTGCTTCTGAATCTATGACTGGTCTCCCAGGAACGATCAAACCGTTGACAATTTGAGACATTACTCCCATGGAGAAAAGTACGCATGGTGCCTGTTGTATTCAATGCCGATTCAATTTCTGTTATTTCATCAACACTCTGATGTCCAAAGATTACTTAATGCCTCCAGATATGCTTTGGAAACTACTACTGGTCTTCCAGGGTACGATCAAAGCGTAGACAGTTTGAGACATTACTCCCATGGAGAAAAGTCCGCATGGTACCTGTTGTATTCAATCCCGATGCAATTTCTGTGTTTCATCAACACTCTGTAGGTCCAAAGATTGCAGAGTGCCTCCAGGTGTGATTCGGAAACTACTACTGGTCTTCCAGGGAACGATGTAAATCTAGACAGTTTGAGACATTACTCCCATGGAGGAACATCCGCATGGTGCCTGTTGTATTCAATCCTGATGCACTTTCTTTGTTTCATGAACACTCTCAAGGTCCACAGATTTCAGAATGCCTCCAGATGTGCTTCGGAAAATACTACTGGTCCTCCAGGGAAATATCTAAGCGTAGTCAGATTCAGACATTCCTCCCATATAGAAACGTCCGCATGGTGCCTGTTGTATTCAATCCCTTATCAATTTCTGTGTTTCATCAAACCTCTGAAGGTCCAAAGGTTACTGAATGCCTCCAGATGTGGTTCGGAAACTACTACTGGTCTGCCAATGAACGATAAAAGCGTACACAGTTTGAGACATTACTCACATGGACAGAAGTAAGCATGGTGCCTGTTGTATTCAATCGCAATGCAATTTATGTGTTTCACCAACACTCTGAAGGTCCACAGATTACAGATTGCCTCCAGATGTGCTTCGGAAACTACTACTGGTCCTACAGGGAAATAACTAAGTGTAGACAGTTGGAGACATTACTCCCATGAAGAAACGCGCGTATGGAGGCTTTTCTATTCCATCCCGATGCAATTTCTGTGTTTCTTAAACACACTGAATGTCCACAGATTATAGAATGCCTCCAGATTTGCTTGGGAAACTACTACTGGTCTTCAAGGGAACGAACTAAGCGTATACCGTTTGAGAAAATACTCCCATGGAGAAAAGTCCGCATGGTGAATGTTGTAATCCATCATGATGCAATTTAGGTGTTTCATCAACACTCAGATTCTCCACAGTTTACAGAATTCCTCAAAATGTGCTTCGGAAACTACTACTGGCCTTCCGGGGAAAGACCAAAGGGTAGACAGTTTAAGGCATTACTCCCATGGAGAAAAGTCCGCATGGTGGCTGTTGTATTTAATCTCGATGCAATTTCAGTGTTTCATCAACACTCTGAAGGTCCAAAGATTACTGAATGATACCAAATGTGATTCGGAAACTACTACTGGTCTTCCAGGGAACAATCAAAACGTAGACAGTTTGAGACATTACTCCCATGCAGAAAAGTCCTCATGGTGCCTTTTGTATTCAATCCCGATGCAATTTATTTGTTTCATCAACACTCTAAAGGTCCACAGATTACATAATGCCTCCGGATATGCATCGGAAAATACTACTGGTCCTCCAGGGAATGATCAAAGCGTAGACAGTTTGACACATTTCTCCCATGGAGAAAAGTCCACATGCTGCCTGTTGTATTCAATCACGATGCAATTTCTCTGTTTCATCAACGCTCTGAAGGTCCAAAGATTACAGAATGATACCAAATGTGATTCGGAAACTACTACTGGTCTTCCAGGGAACAATCAAAGCGTAGACAGTTTGAAACATTACTCCCATGGAGAAATTTCCGCATGGTGCCTGTTGTATTTAATCTCGATGCAATTTTTGTGCTTCATCAACAGTCTGAAAGTCCAGAGAATACAAACTGCCCCAGATGTGCTTCGGAAACTACTATTGGTCTGCCAGGGAACGATCAAAGCGTAGACACTTTGCGACATTACTCCCATTGAGACAAGTCCGCATGGTGCCTGTGTTATTCAATCGCGATGCAATTTCTGTGTTTCATCAACACTCTAAAGGTCCAAAGATTACAGAGTGCCTCCAGATGTAGTTCGGAAAATACTACTGGTCTTCCAGGGAACGATGTAAACCTAGACAGTTTGAGACATTACTCCCATGGAGAAACATCCGCATGGTGCCAGTTGTATTCAATGCCGATGCACTTTCTGAGTTTCATGAACACTCTGAAGATCCACAGATTACAGAATGAATCCAGATGTGCTTCGAAAACTACTACTGTTCTTTCAGGGAACGATCAAAGCGTAGACAGATTGAGACACTTCTCCCATGGAGAAAAATCCGCATGGTGAATGTTGTATACCATCTCGATGAAATTTCTGTGTTTCACCAACACTCTGAAGGTCCACAGATTATAGAATGCCTCCAGATTTGCTTCGGGAAACTACTACTTGTCTTCCAGGTAACGATCAAAGCGAAGACAGTTTGAGACATTACTCACATGGAGAAAACTCCGCATGGTGCATATTGAATTCAATCACGATGCAATTTTTTGTTTCATCAACACTCTGAAAGTCCACAAATTACAGAATGCCTAAAGATGGGCTTCGGAAACTACTACTGGTCTATCAGGAATCGATCAAAGCGTAAACACTTTGAGACAATACTGCCATGGAGAAAAGTCCGCATGGTGGCTGTTGTATTCAATCGCGATGCAATTTCTGTGTTTCATCAACACTCTGAAGGTCCACAGATTACAAACTGCCTCCAGATGTGCTTCGGAAACTACAATTGGTATTCCAGGGAATGATCAAAGCGTTGACAGTTTAGGACATTTCTTACATGGGGAAAAGTCCGCATGATGAATGTTGTATTCCATCACGATGCAATTTCTTTGTTTCACCAACACTCTGAAGGTCCACTGATTACAGAATGCCTCCAGATGTACTTCGGAAACTACTAATGGTCTTCCTGGGAAAGATCAAAGCATAGACAGTTTGAGATATTACTCCCATGGAGAAAATTCCGCATGGTAAAGGTTGTACACCATCTCGATGCAATTTCTGTGTTTCACCAACACTCTGAAGGCCCACAGATTATAGAATGCCTCCGGATTTGCTTGGGAAACTACTACTTGTCTTCCAGGGAACGATCAAAGCGTAGGAAGTTTGAGACATGCCTCCCATGGAGAAAGGTCCGCATGGTCACTGTTGTATTCAATCCCGATGCAATTTCTGTGTTTCATCAACACTCTGAAGGTCCACAGATTACAGAATGCCTCCAGGTGTGCTTCGGAAACTACTACTGGCCTTCCAGGGAAGGATCAAAGCGTAGACAGTTTGAGACATACTCCCATGGAGAAAAGTCCGCATGGTGCCTGTTGAATTCAATCCCGATGCAATTTTTTGTTTCATCAACACTCTAAAAGTCCACATATTACAGAATGCCTCCAGATGGGCTTCGGAAACTGCTACTGGTCTCCCAGGAATCGATCAAAGCGTAGACATTTTGAGACATTACTCACAAGGAGAATAGTCCGCATGGTGCCTGTTGTATTTAATCCCGATGCATTATCTGTGTTTCATCAACACTCTGAAGGTATACAGGTTACATAATGCATCCAGATGCGATTCGGAAACTACTATTGGTCAGCCATGGAACGATCAGAACATACACATTTTGAGACTTTACTCCCATTGAGAAAAGTCCACATGGTGCCTGTTGTATTCCATCCCGATGCAATTTCTGTGTTTCATCAACACTCTGAGTGTCCAAAGATTACTGAATGCCTCTAGTTGTGCTTTGTAAACTACTACACGTCTTCCAGGGAACGATCAAAGCGTAGACAGTTAGAGACATTACTCCCATGGAGAAAAGTCCGCAGGGTGAATATTGTATTCGATCACGATGCAATTTCTGTGTTGGATCCTCACTCTGAGGGTCAACTAAGTACAGAATGACTCCAAATGAGTTTCGGAAACTCTACTGGTCTTGCAGGGAACGATCAAACCGTAAACTGTTAGAGACATTACTCCCAGGGAGAAACGTCCGCATGTTGCCTGTTGTATTCAACCCAGACGCAATTTTTTGTTTCATCAACACTCTGAAGGTCCACAGATTACAAACTTATACCAGATGTGCTTCGTAAACTACTATTGGTCTGCCAGGAAACGATCAAAGCGTAGACTGTTTGAGACATTACTCCCATGGAGAAAGGTCCGCATGGTGCCTGTTGAATTCAATCCCGATGCAATTTCTTGTTTCATCAACACACTGAAGGTCCACATATTACAGAATGCTTCCAGATGGGCTACGGAAACTACTACTGGTCTCCCAGGAATCAACAAAGGGTAGAAATTTTTGAGACATTACTCACATGGAGAGAAGTTCGCATTGTGTCTGTTGTATTCAATCTCGATGCAATTTCTGTGTTTCATCAACACTCTGAAGATCCACAGATTACAAATTGCCTCCAGATGTGCTTCGTAAACTACTATTGGTCTGCCAGGGAACGATCAAAGTGTAGACAGTTTGAGACATTACTCCCATGAAGATAAGCCGCATGGTGCCTGTTGTATTCAATCCCAATGCAATTTCTATGTTTCATCAACACTCTGAAGGTCCACAGATTACAAACAGATTCCAGATATGCTTGGGAAACTACTATTGTTCTACCAGGAAACGATCAAAGCGTACACAGTTTGAGACATTACTGCCATGAAGAAAAGTCCGCATGGTGCCTGTTGTATTCAATCCCGATGCAACTTTTGTGTTACATCAACACTCTGAAGGTCCACAGATTACAGTATGACTCCAGATGCTCTTCGAAAACCACTACTGGTCTCCCAGGAATCGATCAAATCGTAGACAGTTTGAGACATTACTCCCATGGAGAACAGTCTACATTGTGCCTGTTGTGTTCAATCCCGATGCAATTTCTGAGTTTTATCAACCCTCTGAGTATCCACAGATTACAGAATGCTTCCAGGTGTGCTTCGGAAGCTACTACTGGTCTTCCAGGGATCAATCAAAGCGTAGACAGTTTGAGAAATTACTCCCATTGAGAAAAGTCAGCATGGTGCCTGTTGTATTCAATCCCGATGCACATTCTGTGTTTTATCAACACTCTGCAGGTCCAAAGCTTACTGAATGCCTCCAGTTGTGCTTCGTAAACTACTACAGGTCTTGCAGGGAACGACCAAATCATAGACAGTTAGAGACAATTCTCCCAACAAAGAAAATTCCGAATGGTGCCTGTTGTATTCAGTCTCGATGCAATTTCTGTGTTTCATCAACACTCCGAAGGTCCACAGATTACAAACTGCCTCCAGATGTGCTTCGTAAACTACTATTGGTCTGCCAGGAAACGGTCAAAGCGTAGACTCTTTGAGACATTACTCCCATGGAGAAAAGTCCGCATGGTGCCTGTTGAATTCAATCCCGATGCAATTTCTTGTTTCATCAACACTCTGGAGGTCCACATATTACAGAATGCCTCCAGATGTGCTTCGGAAATTGCTACTGGTCTTCCAGGGAACGATCAAAGCGCAGACAGTTTCAGAAATTACTCCCATTGAGAAAAGTCCGCATGGTGCCTGTTGTATTCAATCCCGATGCTTATTCTGTGTTTCATCAACACTCTGCAGGTCCAAAGATTACTGAATGCCTCCAGTTGTGCTTTGTAAACTACTACAGGTCTTGCAGGGAACGATCAAAGCATAGACAGTTAGAGACAATACTCCCAATAAAGAAAATTCCGCATGGTGCCTGTTGTATTCAATCTCGATGCAATTTCTGTGTTTCATCAACACTCTGAAGGTCCACAGATTACAAACTGCCTCCAGATGTGCTTCGTAAACTACTATTGGTCTGCCAGAATACGGTCAAAGCGTAGACTCTTTGAGACATTACTCCCATGGAGAAAAGTCCGCATGGTGCCTGTTGAATTCAATCCCGATGTTGTTTCATCAACACTCCGAAAGTCCACAGATTATAGAATGCCTCCAGATAGGCTTCGGAAACCACTACTGGTCTCCCAGGAATCGATCAAATCGCAGACAGTTTGAGACATTACTCCCATGGAGAAACGTCCTCATGGTGCCTGTTGTATTCAATCAAGACGCAATTTTTGTGTTTCATCAACACTCTGAAGGTCCAAAGATTAGAGAATGCCTCCAGATGGGTTTCGGAAACCACTACTGGTCTCCCATGAATCGATTAAGCGTAGAAAATTTGAGACATTACTCCCATGGAGAAAAGTCCGCATGGTGCCTGTTGTATTCAATTTCGATGCAATTTCTGTGTTTCATCAACACTCTGAAGATCCACAGATTACAAATTGCCTCCAGATGTGCTTCGTAAACTACTATTGGTCTGCCAGGGAACGATCAAAGCGTAGACAGTTTGAGACATACTCCCATGGAGAAAAGTCCGCATGGTGCCTGTTGAATTCAATCCCGATGCAATTTTTTGTTTCATCAACACTCTAAAAGTCCACATATTACAGAATGCCTCCAGATGGGCTTCGGAAACTGCTACTGGTCTCCCAGGAATCGATCAAAGCGTAGACATTTTGAGACATTACTCACAAGGAGAATAGTCCGCATGGTGCCTGTTGTATTTAATCCCGATGCATTATCTGTGTTTCATCAACACTCTGAAGGTATACAGGTTACATAATGCATCCAGATGCGATTCGGAAACTACTATTGGTCAGCCATGGAACGATCAGAACATACACATTTTGAGACTTTACTCCCATTGAGAAAAGTCCACATGGTGCCTGTTGTATTCCATCCCGATGCAATTTTTGTGTTTCATCAACACTCTGAGTGTCCAAAGATTACTGAATGCCTCTAGTTGTGCTTTGTAAACTACTACACGTCTTCCAGGGAACGATCAAAGCGTAGACAGTTAGAGACATTACTCCCATGGAGAAAAGTCCGCAGGGTGAATATTGTATTCGATCACGATGCAATTTCTGTGTTGGATCCTCACTCTGAGGGTCAACTAAGTACAGAATGACTCCAAATGAGTTTCGGAAACTCTACTGGTCTTGCAGGGAACGATCAAACCGTAAACTGTTAGAGACATTACTCCCAGGGAGAAACGTCCGCAAGTTGCCTGTTGTATTCAACCCAGACGCAATTTTTTGTTTCATCAACACTCTGAAGGTCCACAGATTACAAACTTATACCAGATGTGCTTCGTAAACTACTATTGGTCTGCCAGGAAACGATCAAAGCGTAGACTGTTTGAGACATTACTCCCATGGAGAAAGGTCCGCATGGTGCCTGTTGAATTCAATCCCGATGCAATTTCTTGTTTCATCAACACACTGAAGGTCCACATATTACAGAATGCTTCCAGATGGGCTACGGAAACTACTACTGGTCTCCCAGGAATCAACAAAGGGTAGAAATTTTTGAGACATTACTCACATGGAGAGAAGTTCGCATTGTGTCTGTTGTATTCAATCTCGATGCAATTTCTGTGTTTCATCAACACTCTGAAGATCCACAGATTACAAATTGCCTCCAGATGTGCTTCGTAAACTACTATTGGTCTGCCAGGGAACGATCAAAGTGTAGACAGTTTGAGACATTACTCCCATGAAGATAAGCCGCATGGTGCCTGTTGTATTCAATCCCAATGCAATTTCTATATTTCATCAACACTCTGAAGGTCCACAGATTACAACCAGCCTCCAGATATGCTTGGGAAACTACTATTGTTCTTCCAGGAAACGATCAAAGCGTGCACAGTTTGAGACATTACTCCCATGAAGAAAAGTCCGCATGGTGCCTGTTGTATTCAATCCCGATGCAACTTTTGTGTTACATCAACACTCTGAAGGTCCACAGATTACAGAATGACTCCAGATGGGCTTCGAAAACCACTACTGGTCCCCCAGGAATCGATCAAATCGTAGACAGTTTGAGACATTACTCCCATGGAGAAAAGTCTACATTGTGCCTGTTGTGTTCAATCCCGATGCAATTTCTGAGTTTTATCAACCCTCTGAGTATCCACAGATTACAGAATGCTTCCAGGTGTGCTTCGGAAGCTACTACTGGTCTTCCAGGGATCAATCAAAGCGTAGACAGTTTGAGAAATTACTCCCATTGAGAAAAGTCAGCATGGTGCCTGTTGTATTCAATCCCGATGCACATTCTCTGTTTTATCAACAATCTGCAGGTCCAAAGCTTACTGAATGCCTCCAGTTGTGCTTCGTAAACTACTACAGGTCTTGCAGGGAACGATCAAAGCATAGACAGTTAGAGACAATTCTCCCAACAAAGAAAATTCCGAATGGTGCCTGTTGTATTCAATCTCGATGCAATTTCTGTGTTTCATCAACACTCTGAAGGTCCACAGATTAGAAACTGCCTCCAGATGTGCTTCGTAAACTACTATTGGTCTACCAGGAAACGATCAAAGGGTAGACTGTTTGAGACATTACTCCCATGGAGAAAAGTCCGCATGGTGCCTGTTGAATTCAATCCCGTTGCAATTTCTTGTTTCATCAACACTCTGGAGGTCCACATATTACAGAATGCCTCCAGATGTGCTTCGGAAATTGCTACTGGTCTTCCAGGGAACGATCAAAGCGTAGACAGTTTCAGAAATTACTCCCATTGAGAAAAGTCCGCATGGTGCCTGTTGTATTCAATCCCGATGCAATTACTGTGTTTCATCTACACTCTGAAGGTCCACAGATTACAGAATGTCTCCAGATGTGTTTCGGAAACTACTACTGGTCTTCCAATGAACGATCTAAGCGTAGACACTTGATACGTTACTCCCATAGAGTGACGTCGGCATGGTGCCTGTTGTATTCAATCCCGATGCAATTTCTATCTTTCGTCAACACTCTGAAGGTCCACAGATTACATAATGCATCCAGATTTGATTCGGAAACTACTATTGGTCAGCCAGGGAACGTTCAGATCGTAGACATTTTGAGACATTACTCCCATTGAGAAAAGTCCACATGGTATCTGTTGTATTCAATCCAGATGCATTTTCTGTGTCTCATCAACACTCTGAAGATCCAAAGATTACTGAATGCCTCCAGTTGTGCTTTGTAAACTACTACTGGTCTTCCAGGGAACGATCAAAGCGTAGACAGTTTGAGACATTACTCCCATGGAGAAAAGTCCGCATGGTGAATATTGTATTCGATCACGATGCAATTTCTGTGTTGCATCAACACTCTGAGGGTCCACTGAGTACAGAATGCCTCCAAATGTGTTTCGGAAACTACTACTGGTCTTCCAGGGAACGATCAAAGCGTAAACAGTTAGAGACATTACTCCAATGGAGAAACGTCCGCATGGTGCCTCTTGTATTCAATCCCGAAGCAATTTTTGTGTTTCTTCAACACTCTGAAGGTCCGAAGATTACAGAATGCCTCCAGATGAGCTTCGGAAACCACTACTGGTCTCCCAGGAATCGATCAAAGCGTAGAAAGTTTGAGACATTACTCCAATGGAGAAAAGTCCGATTGGTGCCTGTTGTATTCAATCTCGATGCAATTTCTGTGTTTCATCAACACTCTGAAGGTCCACAGATTACAAACAGCCTCCAGATATGCTTGGGAAACTACCACTGTTCTTCCAGGAAACGATCAAAGCGTACACAGTTTAAGACATTACTCCCATGAAGAAAAGTCCGCACGGTGCCTGTTGTATTCAATCCCGATGCAATTTTTGTGTTTCATCAACACTCTGAAGGTCCACAGATTACAGAATGACTCCACATGGGCTTCGGAAACCACTACTGGTCTCCCACGAATCGATCAAATCGTAGACATTTTGAGACATTACTCCCATGGAGAAAAGTCTGCATTGTGCCTGTTGTGTTCAATCCCGATGCAATTTCTGAGTTTTATCAACACTCTGAGTGTCCACAGATTACAGAATGCTTCCAGGTGTGCTTCGGAAACTACTACTGGTATTCCAGGGAACAATCAAAGCGTAGACAGTTTGAGAAATTACTCTCATTGAGAAAAGTCAGCATGGTGCCTGTTGCATTCAATCCCGTTGCACATTCTGTGTTTCATCAACACTCTGCAGGTCCAAAGATTACTGAATGCCTCCAGTTGTGCTTTGTAAACTACTACAGGTCTTCCAGGGAACGATCAAAGCATAGACAGTTAGAGACAATTCTCCCAACAAAGAAAATTCCGAATGGTGCCTGTTGTATTCAGTCTCGATGCTATTTCTGTGTTTCATCAACACTCTGAAGGTCCACAGATTACAAACTGCCTCCAGATGTGCTTCGTAAACTACTATTGGTCCGCGAGGAAACGATCAAAGCGTAGACTGTTTGAGACTTTACTACCATGGAGAAAAGTCAGCATGGTGCATGTTTAATTCAATCCCGATGCAATTTCTTGTTCCATCAACACTCTGAAGGTCCACATATTACAGAATGCCTATATATGTGCTTCGGAATCTACTACTGGTCTGCCAGGAACATATCAAAGTGTAGATAGTTTGAGACATTACTCCCGTGGAGAAAAGTCAGCATTGTGCATGTAGCATTCAATCCCGATGCAATTTTTGTGTTTCATCAACACTCTGAAGGTCCAAAGATTACAGAACGACTCCAGATGGGCTTCGGAAACCACTACTTTTCTCCCAGGAATCGATCAAAGCGTAGGCAGTTTGAGACATTACTCCCATGGAGAAACGTCAGCATGGTGCCTGTTGTATTCAATCCCGATGCAATTACTGTGCTTCATCTACACTCTGAAGGTCCACAGTTTACAGAATGTCTCCAGATGTGCTTCGGAAACTATTACTGGTCTTCCAATGAACGATCTAAGCGTAGACACGTGATACGTTACTCCCATAGAGTAACGTCCGCATGGTGCCTGTTGTATTCAATCCCGATGCAATTTCTGTGTTTCATCAACATTCTGAATGTCCACAGATTACAGAATGCCTCCAGATGTGCTTCGGAAGCTACTACTGGTCTTCCAGGGAACGATCAAAACGTAGTCAGATTGAGACATTACTCCCATGGAGAAAAGTCTGCATTGTGTCTGTTGTATTCAATCCCGATGCAATTTCTGAGTTTTATCAACACTCTGAAGGACCACAGATTACTGAATGCCTCCACATGTGCTTCGGAATATACTACAGGTCTCTCAGGAATCGATCAAAGCGTAGACAGTTTGAGACATTACTCCCATGGAGATAAGTCCGCACGGTGCCTGTTGTATTCAATCTCGATGCAATTTCTGTGTATCATCAACACTCTGAAGGTCCACAGATTACAGAATGCCTCCAGATGTGCTTCAGAAATTAATTGCTACTGGTCTTCCAGGGAACGATCAAAGCGTAGACAGATTCAGAAGTTACTCCCATTGAGAAAAGTCCGCATGGTGCCTTTTGTATTCAATCCCGATGTAATTTTAGTTTATCATCAACACTCTGAAGGTCCCCACATTACAGAATGTCTCCAGATGGTCTTCGGAAACCACTACTGGTCTCCCAGGAATCGATCAAAGCGTAGACAGTTTGAGACATTACTAATGAGGCGAAAAGTCCACAAGGTGCCTGTAGTATTCAATCCCGATGCAATGTTTGTGTTTCATCAACACTCTGAAGGTCCACAGATTACAGAATGCCTCCAGATGGTCTTCGGAAACCACTACTGGTCTCCCAGGAATCGATCAAATCGTAGACAGTTTGAGACATTACTCCCATGGAGACAAGTCCGCATGGTGCCTGTTGTATTCAATCCCGATGCAATTTCTGTGTTTCATCAGCACTCTGAAAGTCCACAGATTACAGGATGCCTCCAGATGTGCTTCGAAAACTACTACTTGTCTTCCAGGGAACGATGTAAACGTAGACAGATTGAGACATTACTCCCATGGAGAAACGTCTGCATATAGCCTGTTGTATTCAATCCCGATGCAATTTCTGTGTTTCATGAACACTCTGATGTTGCACAGATCACAGAATTCCTCCAGATGTGCTTCGGAAACTACCACTGGTCTTCCAGGGAACGATCAAAGCGTAGACACTTCGAGACATTACTCCCACGGAGAAAAGTCCACATGGTGAATGTTGTATTCCTTTACTTTGCAATTTCTGTGTTTCACCAACACTCTGAAGGTCCACAGATTATAGAATGCCTCCAGATGGGCTTCGGAAACCACTACTGGTCTCCCAGGAATCGATCAAATCGTAGACAGTATGAGACATTACTCCCATGGAGAAAAGTCCGCATGGTGACTATTGTATTCAAACCCGATGCAATTTTTGTGTTTCATCAACACTCTGAAGGTCCAAAGATTACGAATGCCTCCAGATGGGCTTCGGAAAACACTACTGGTCTCCCAGGAATCGATCAAAGCGTAGAAAGTTTGAGACATTACTCCCATGAAGATAAGCCGCATGGTGCCTCTTGTATTCAATCCCGATGCAATTTCTATGTTTCATCAACACTCTGAAGTTCCACAGATTACAAACAGCCCCCAGATATGCTTGGGAAACTACTATTGTTCTTCCAGGCAACGATCAAAGCGTACACAGTTTGAGACATTACTCCCATGGAGAAAAGTCCTAATGGTGCCTGTTGTATTCAATCCCGATGCAATTTTTGTGTTTCATCAACACTCTGAAGGTCCAAAGATTACAGAATGCCTCCAGATGGGCTTCGGAAACCACTACTGGTCTCCCAGAAATCAATCAAATCGTAGAAAATTTGAGACATTACACCCATGGAGAAAAGTCCGCATGAGGCATGTTGTATTCAATCCCGATGCAATATCTGTGTTTCATCAACACTCTGAAGGTCCAAAGAATACTGAATGCCTCCAGTTGTGCTTTGTAAGCAACTACTGGTCTTCCAGGGAACGATCAAAGCGTAGACAGTTTGAGACATTACTCCCATCCAGTAAAGTCCGCAAGGTGAATATTGTATTCCATCACGATGCAATTTCTATGTTTCATCAACACTCTGAAGCTCCGCTGAGTACAGAATGCCTCCAACTGTGTTTCGGAAACTACTACTGGTCTTCCAGGGAACGATCAAAGCGTAGACAGTTAGAGACATTACTCGCATGGAGAAAAGTCCTCATGGTGCCTGTTGTATTCAATCCCGATGCAATTTTAATATTTCAACAACACTCTGAAGGGAAGGTCCACAGATTATAGAGTTCCTGCAGATGTGCTTCGGAATCTGCTACTGGTCTTCCAGGGAACGATCAAAGCGTAGACAGTTTGACACATTAGTCCTATGGAGAAAATTTCGCATGGTGCCTGTTGTATTCAATCGCGATGCAGTTTCTGTGTTTTCATCGACACCTTTCTTTGGTGAATTTGGACTTGAGCTAGGAACTTAAGATTTTGCATGAAAGGAGGACTATTAGCCGCGTTGCACGGCAGATTGTGAAAAGTGTTCATATGTAGTAAAAACCAGAGAAATCCGTCCGTATTCGTCATTTGATATCGAATCGACTTAAAACCAGATCGTCACATTGTCCGCTCTTCTTTCTGAAACGGTTACATTTATCGTCTGCAATGCTATGTCACGTGCTACGGTATGCGGAGACTCTAGAAGCACCACAGTAGAACACAGAAGAAGCTTCTAAGTTGATCTAATAGCCAGTAAGAAGCAGTACAATTCGAGTTTTAGTTATCGCTTATTGACTTTTTACCCTTCTTTGGTGCTTTTGTACATGAGCTAGGACCTTAACATTTTGCATGAAAGGAGGACTAGCAGCTGCGTCGCACGGGAAAATGTGAAAAGTGTTGATATGTACTAAAAACCTCAGAAATCCGTGCGTTCTCGTCATTTGTTATTGAATCGACTTAAAGCCAGATCGCCACATTGGCCGCAATTCTCTTTGAAACGGTTACATTTATTGTCTGAAAAGCTATGTCGCGTGCTGCGGTATGCGACGACACCAAAAGCACCGTAGGAGAACACAGAAGAAGCTTCTAAGTTGATGTAATAGCCAGTGAGAAGCAGTACTACTCAAGTTTTAGTAATCGATTATTGACTTTTTAGCAGGCTTTGTTGCCTTGGACATGAGCTAAGACCTTAAGATATTGCATGAAAGGAGGACTAGCAGCCGCGTTGCACGGAAGAATGTGAAAGGTGTTCATATGTAGAAAAACCTGAGAAATCCGTCCGTTCTCGTCATTTGTTGTCGAATCGAGTAAAAGCCAGAACGTCACATTGGCCGCTATTCTCTCTGAAAATGTTAAATTTATCGTCTGAAAAGCTATGTCGCGTGCTGCGGTATGCGGAGACACTAAAAGCTCCATGGTAGAACACAGATGAAGCTTCTAAGTTGATGTAATAGCCTGTAAGAAGCAATACAATTCATATTTTAGCTATCGATTATTGATTTTTTACCATTCTTTGGTGCTTTGGACACGAGCTAGGACCTTAAGATTTTGCATGAAAGGAGGACTAGCAGCCGCCTTGCACGGGAGAATGTGAAAAGTGTTCATATGTAGCAAAAACCTGAGAAACCCGTGCGTTTCCGTCATTTGTTATCGAATCGACTTAAAGCCACATCGCCACATTGGCTGCAATTCTCTTTGAAACGGTTACATTTATTGTCTGAAAAGCTGTGTCGCGTGCTGCGGTATGCGAAAACTCTAAAAGCACCATAGGAGAACACAGAAGAAGCTTCTAAGTTGATGTAATAGCCAGTAAGAAGCAGTACAATTCAAGTTTTAGCTATCGATTATGACTTTTTACCCTTCTTTGGTGCCTTGTACATGAGCTAGGACCTTAAGATTTCACATGAAAGGAGGACTAGCAGGTGCGTTGCACGGGAGAATGTGAAAAGTGTTCATATGTAGAAAAAACCTGAGAAACCCGTCCGTTCTCGTCATTTGTTCTCGAATCGACTAAAAGCCAGATCGCCACATTGGCCGCTATTCTCTCTGACACGGTTAAATTTATCGTCTGCAAAGCTATGTCGCGTTCTGCGGTATGCGGAGACCCTAAAAGCGTCGTAGTAGAACTAAGAAGAAACTTCTAAATTGATGTTATAGCCAGTAAGAAGCAGTACAATTCATGTTTTAGTAATCGATTACTGAGATTTCTCCCTTCTTTGGTGCCTTGGACATGATCTAGGATCTTAAGATTTTGTATGAAAGGATTCCTGGCAGCCGCGTTGCACGGGAGAATGTGAAATGTATTCATATGTAGTAAAAACCTGAGAATTCCGTCCGTTTTCGTCATTTGTTATCGAATCGACTTAAACCCAGATCGTCACAATCGCCGCTCCTCTCTCTGAAACGGTTACATTTATCGTCTGCAAAGGTATGTCGCGTGCGGCGTAATGCGGAGACACTAAAAGCACCATATTAGAATACAGAAGAAGCTTCTACGTTGATGTAATAGCCAGTATGAAGCAGTACAATTCAAGTTTTAGCTATGGATTATTTACTTTTTACCCTTCTTTGATGCCTTGGACTAGAGCTAGGATCTTAAGATTTTGTATGAAAGGATTACTGGCAGCCGCGTTGCACGCGAGAATGTGAAAAGTGTTCGTATATAGTAAAAACCGGAGAAATCTGTTCGTTTTCGTCATTTGTTATCGGATCGAGTTAAAGCCAGATCGCCACATTGGCCACTATTCTCTCTGAAACAGTTACATTTATCGTCCGCAAAGTTATGTCGTGTGCTGCGGAATGCGGAGACACTAAAAGCGTCATTGTAGAACACTGAAGAAGCTTCTAAGGTGATGTAATTGCCAGTAAGAAGCAGTACAATTCAAGTTTTTGCTATCGATTATTGACTTTTTAGCCTACCTTAGTGCCTTGGACATGAGCTAGGACCTTAAGATTTTGCGTGAGAGGCGTACTAGCAGCCGCGTCGCACGGGCGAATGTGAAAAGTGTTCATATGTAGTAAAAACCTGAAAAAGCCGTCCATTTTCTTCCTTTGTTATCGAATCGACTTAAAGCCAGATATTCACATTGACCGCTCTTCTCTCTGAAACGGTTACATTTATCGTCTGCCAAGCTATGTCGCGTCCTGAGGTATGCGGTGACACTAAAAGCACCATAGTAGAACACAGAAGAAGCTTCTAAGTTTATGTAATAGCCAGTAAGAAGCAGTACAATTCAAGTTTTAGCTATTGATTATTGACTTTTTAGCCGGCTTTGGTGCCTTGGACATGAGCTAGGACCTTAAGATTTTGCATGAAAGGAGGACTAGCAGATGCGTTGCACGGAAGAATGTGAAAGGTGTTCATATGTAGAAAAACCTGAGAAACCCAACCGTTCTCGTCATTTGTCATCGTATCGAGATAAAGCCAGATCGTCACATTGGCCGCTACTCTCTCTGAAAATGTTACATTTATCGTCTGCAAAGCTATGTCGCGTGCTGCGGTAGGCGGAGACACTAAAAGCACCATAGTAGAACACAGAAGAAGCTTCTAAGTTGATGTAAAAGCCAGTAAGAAGCAGTACATCAAAATTTAGTTATCGATTATTAACTTTTTTGCCTTCCTTGTTGCCCTGGACATGAGCTATAACCTTAAGATTTTGCGTGAAAAGAGTACTAGCAGCCGCGTTGCACGGGAGAATGTGAAAAGTGTTCATATGTAGTAAAAACCTGAGATATCCGTCCGTTTTCGTCATTCGTTATCGAATAGACTTAAAGCCAGATCGTCACTTTGGACGCTCTTCTCTCTGGAACGGTTACATTTATCGTCTGAAAAGCTATGTCGCGTGCTGCGGTATGCGGAGACACTAAAAGCACCATAGTAGTTGATGTAATAGCCTGTAAGAATCAGTACAATTCAAGTTTTAGTTATCGATTATTGACTTTTTAGCCTTCCTTGTTGCCTTGGACATGAGCTAGGACCTTAAGATTTTGCGTGAAAAGAGTACTAGCAGCCGCGTTGCACGGGAGAATGTGAAGAGTGTTCATATGTAGTAAAAACCTGAGATATCCGTCCGTTTTCGTCATTCGTTATCGAATAGACTTAAAGAATGATCGTCACATTGGCCGCCGCTCTTCTCTCTGGAACAGTTACATTTATCGTCTGCAAAGCTATGTCGCGTGCTGCGGTATGCGGAGACACCAAAAGCACCATAGTAGAACACAGAACAAGCTTCTAAGTTGATGTAATAGCCAGTAAGAAGCAGTACAATTCAAGTTTTAGCTATCGATTATTGACTTTTTACCCTTCTCTGGTGCCTTGGACATGAGCTAGGACCTTAAGATTTTGCATGAGAGGAGGACTAGCAGCCGCGTTGCACGAGAGAATGTCAAAACTGGTCATATGTAGTAAAAACCTGAAAAATCCGTCCGTTTTTCTCCTTTTTTATCGAATCGACGTAAAGCCAGATCTTCACATTGACCGTTCTTCTCTCTGAAACGGTTATATTTATAGTCTGCAAAGCTATGTCGCGTTCTGCGGTATTCGGAGACACTAAAAGCGTCATAGTAGATCAAAGAAGAAACTTCTAAGTTGATGTAATAGCCAGTAAGAAGCAGTAAAATTCAAGTTTTAGCTATCGATTATTGACTTATTAGCCGGCTTTGGTGCCTTGGACATGAGCTAGGACCTTAAGATTTTGCATGAAAAGAGGACTAGCAGATGCGTTGGACGGAAGAATGTGAAAGGTGTTCATATGTAGAAAAACCTGAGAAACCCGTCCGTTTCCGTCATTTGTTATCGAATCGACATAAAGGGATCGTCACAATGGCCACTATTCTCTCTGAAACGGTTACATTAATCGTCTGCAAAGCTATGTCACTTGCTGCGGTATGCATAGACACTAAAAGCACCATAGGAGAACACAGAAGAAGCTTGTAAGTTGATGTAATAGGCAGTAAGAAGCAGTGCAATTCAAGTTTTAGTTATCGATTATTGACTTTTTACCCTTCTTTGGTGCCTTAGACATGAGCTAGGACTTTACGATTTTGCATGAAAGGAGGACTAGCGGCTGCGTTGCACGGGAGAATGTGAAAAGTGTTCATATGTAGTAAAAACCTGAGAAATCCGCCCCCTTTCGTCATTTGTTATCGAATCGACTTAAAGCCAGATCGCCACATTGGCTGCAATTGTCTTTGAAACGGTTACATTTATTGTCTGAAAAGCTATGTCGCGTGCTGCGGTATAGTAGTATATTACCGTTTAACGTCCCGTCGACAGCGAGGTCATTAGAGATGGAGCGCAAGCTCGGGCGAGGGAAGGATGGGGAAGGAAATCGACCGTGCCCTTTCAAAGGAACCATCCCGGCATTTGCCTGAAGCGATTTAGGGAAATCACGGAAATCCTAAATCAGGATTGCCGGAGACGGGATTGAACCGTCGTCCTCCCGAATGCGAGTCCAGTGTGCTAGCCACAGCGCCACCTCGCTCGGTAGCTGCGGTATGCGAAGACGCTAAAAGCACCATAGGAGAACACAGAAAAAGCTCCTAAGTTGATATAATAGCCAGTAAGAAGCAGTACAATTCAAGTTTTAGTTATCGATTATTGACTTTTTATCCTTCTTTGGTGACTTGGACATGAGCTAGGACCTTAAGATTTCACATGAAAGGAGGATTAGCAGGTGCGTTGCACTGGAGAATGTAAAAAGTGTTCATATGTACAAAAAACCTCAGAAACCCGTCCGTTCTCGTCATTTGTTCTCGAATCGAGTAAAAGCCAGATCGCCAAATTGGCCGCTATTCTCTCTGAAACGGCTACATTCATCGTCTGCAAATCTATGTCGCGTGCTGCGGTATGCGGAGACACTAAAAGCACCATAGTAGAACACAGAAAAAGCTTCTAAGTTGATGTAAAAGCCAGTAAGAAGCAGTACAATTCAAGTTGTAGCTATCGATTATTGAATTTTTACCCTTCTTTGGTGCCTTGGACATGAGCTAGCACCTTAAGATTTTGCATGAAAAGAGGACTAGCAGCCGCGGTGCACGGGAGGATGTGAAAAGTGTTCATATACAGTAAAAACCTGAGAAATCCGTCCGTTTTCGTCATTTGTTATAGTATCGACTAAAAGCCAGATCGTTACATTGGCCGCTCTTCTCTCTGAAACGGTTACATTTATCGTCTGCAAACCTATGTCACGTGCTGCGGTATGCGGAGACACTAAATGCACCATAGTAGAACACAGATGAACCTTCTAAGTTGATGTATTAGCCAGTAAGAAGCAGTACAATGCAAGTTTTAGTTATCGATTATTCACTTTTTACCCGTCTTTTTGGCCTTGGACATGAGCTAGAATCTTATGATTTTGATAAAAAAAATGAGGACTAGCAGCCGCGTTGCACGGGAGAATGTGAAAAGTTTTCATATGTAGTAAAAACATGAGAAATCGGTCCGTTTCCGTCATTTGTCATCGAATCGACGTAAAGCCAGATCGTCACAAAGACCGCTATTCTCTCTGAAACAGTTACATTTATCGCCTGCAAAGCCATGTCCCGTGCTGCGTTATGCATAGACACTAAAAGCACCATAGGAGAACACACAAGAAGCTTGTAAGTTGATGTAATAGGCAGTAAGAAGCAGTGCAATTCAAGTTTTAGTTATCGATTATTGACTTTTTATCCTTCTTTGGTGCCTTAGACATGAGCTAGGACCTTACGATTTTGCATGAAAGGAGGACTACCTGCTGCGTTGCACGGGAGAATGTGAAAAGTGTTCATATCTAGTAAAAACCTGAGAAATCCGCCCCCTTTCGTCATTTGTTATCGAATCGACTTAAAGCCAGATCGTCACATTGGCCGCTACTCTCTCTGAAACGGTTAAATTTATCGTGTGAAAAGCTATGTCGCGTGCTGCGGTACGCGGAGACACTAAAAGCACCATGGTAGAACAAAGAAGAAACTTCTAAGTTGATGTAATAGCCTGTAAGAAGCAGTACAATTCACATTTTAGCTATCGATTATTGATTTTTTACCATTCTTTGGTGCTTTGGAAATGAACTAGGACCTTAAGATTTTGCATGAAAGGAGAACTAGCAGCTGCGTTGCACGGGAGAATGTGAAAAGTGTTCATATGTAGTAAAAACCTGAGAAACCCAACCGTTCTCGTCATTTGTCATCGAATCGAGATAAAGCCAGAACGTCCCATTGGCCGCTACTCTCTCTGAAAATGTTACATTTATCGTCTGCAACGCTATGTCGCGTGCTGCGGTAGGCGGAGACACTAAAAGCACCATAGTAGAATACAGAAGAAGCTTCTAAGGTGATGTAAAAGCCAGTAAGAAGCAGTACATCAAAATTTAGTTATCTATTATTAACTTTTTTGCCTTCCTTGTTGCCTTGGACATGAGCTAGGACCTTAAGATTTTGCGTGAAAAGAGTACTAGCAGCCGCGTTGCACGGGAGAATGTGAAGAGTGTTCATATGTAGTAAAAACCTGAGATATCCGTACGTTTTCGTCATTCGTTATCGAATAGACTTAAAGAATGATCGTCACATTGGCCGCCGCTCTTCTCTCTGGAACAGTTACATTTATCGTCTGCAAAGCTATGTCACGTGCTGCGGTATGCATAAGCACTAAACGCACCATAGGAGAACACAGAAGAAGCTTGTAAGTTGATGTAATAGCCAGTAAGAAGCAGTACAATTCAAGTTTTAGCTATCGATTATTGACTTTTTACCCTTCTTTGGTGCCTTGGACATGAGCTAGGACCTTAAGATTTTGCATGAGAGGAGGACTAGCAGCCGCGTTGCACGAGAGAATGTCAAAACTGGTCATATGTAGTAAAAACCTGAAAAATCCGTCCGTTTTCCTCCTTTGTTATCGAATAGACGTAAAGCCAGATCTTCACATTGACCGTTCTTCTCTCTGAAACGGTTACATTTATAGTCTGCAAAGCTATGTCGCGTTCTGCGGTATTCGGAGACACTAAAAGCGTCATAGTAGATCAAAGAAGAAACTTCTAAGTTGATGTAATAGCCAGTAAGAAGCAGTAAAATTCAAGTTTTAGCTATCGATTATTGACTTATTAGCCGGCTTTGGTGCCTTGGACATGAGATAGGACCTTAAGATTTTGAATGAAAGGAGGACTAGCAGACGCGTTGCACGGAAGAATGTGAAAGGTGTTCATATGTAGAAAAACCTGAGAAACCCGTCCGTTTCCGTCATTTGTTATCGAATCGACATAAAGGGATCGTCACATTGGCCGATATTCTCTCTGAAACGGTTACATTAATCGTCTGCAAAGCTATGTCACGTGCTGCGGTATGCATAGACACTAAAAGCACCATAGGAGAACACAGAAGAAGCTTGTAAGTTGATGTAATTGCCAGTAAGAAGCAGTGCAATTCAAGTTTTAGTTATCGATTATTGACTTTTTACCCTTCTTTGGTGCCTTAGACATGAGCTAGGACTTTACGATTTTGCATGCAAGGAGGACTAGCGGCTGCGTTGCACGGGAGAATGTGAAAAGTGTTCATATGTAGAAAAAACCTCAGAAATCCGTCCGTTCTCGTCATTTGTTCTCGAATCGAGTAAAAGCCAGATCGCCACATTGGCCGCTATTCTCTCTGAAAATGTTACATTCATCGTCTGCAAAGCTATGTCGCGTGCTGCGGTAGGCGGAGACACTAAAAGCACCATAGTAGAACACAGAAGAAGCTTCTAAGTTGATGTAAAAGCCAGTAAGAAGCAGTACATCAAAATTTAGTTATCGATTATTAACTTTTTTGCCTTCCTTGTTGCCTTGGACATGAGCTAGGACCTTAAGATTTTGCGTAAAAGGCGTACTAGCAGCCGCGTCCCACGGGAGAATATGAAAAGTGTTCATATGTAGTAAAAACCTGAGATATCCGTCCATTTTCGTCATTCGTTATCGAATAGACTTAAAGCCAGATCGTCACTTTGGTCGCTCTTCTCTCTGGAACGGTTACATTTATCGTCTGAAAAGCTATGTCGCGTGGTGCGGTATGCTGAGACACTAAAAGCACCATAGTAGTTGATGTAATAGCCTGTAAGAAGCAGTACAATTCAAGTTTTAGTTATCGATTATTGACTTTTTAGCCTACCTTGTTGCCTTGGACATGAGCTAGGACCTTAAGATTTTGCGTGAAAAGAGTACTAGCAGCCGCGTTGCACGGGAGAATGTGAAGAGTGTTCATATACAGTAAAAACCTGAGAAATCCGTCCGTTTTCGTCATTTGTTATAGAATCGACTAAAAGCCAGATCGTTACATTGGCCACTCTTTTCTCTGAAACGGTTACATTTATCGTCTGCAAACCTATGTCGCGTGCTGCGGTATGCGGAGACACTAAAAGCACCATAGTAGAACACAGATGAACCTTCTAAGTTGATGTAATAGCCAGTAAGAAGCAGTACAATTCAAGTTTTAGTTATCGATTATTCACTTTTTACCTGTCTTTTTGGCCTTGGACATGAGCTAGAATCTTATGATTTTCATAAAAAAGTGAGGACTAGCAGCCGCTGTGCACGGGAGAATGTGAAAAGCCTTCATATGTAGTAGATACCTCAGATATCCGTCTGTTTTCGTCATTCGTTATCGAATAGACTTAAAGCCAGATCGTCAAATTGGCCGCTGTTCTTTCTCTGGAACGGTGACATTTTTCGTCTGCAAAGCTATGCCGCGTGCTGCGGTATGCGGAGACACTAAAAGCACTATAGTAGAACACAGAACAAGCTTCTAAGTTGATGTAATAGCCAGTAAGAAGCAGTACTACTCAAGTTTTAGTTATCGATTATTGACTTTTTAGCCGGCTTTGGTGGCTTGGACATGAGCTAGGACCTTAAGATTTTGCATGAAAGGAGGACTATCAGACGCGTCGCTTGGGAGAATGTGAAAAGTGTTCATATGTAGTAAAAACCTGAAAAATCCGTCCGTTTTCCTCCTTTGTTATCGAATCGACTTAAAGCCCGATCGTCACAAAGACCGCTATTCTCTCTGAAACAGTTACATTTATCGTATGCAAAACTATGTAGCGCGCTGCGGTATGCGGAGACACTAAAAGCACCATAGTATAATACAGAAGAAACTTCAAAATTGATGTAAAAGCCAGTAAGAAGCAGTACAATTCAAGTTTTAGTTATCGATTATTGACCTTGTAGCCTTCCTTGGTTCCTTGGACATGAGCTAGGACCTTAAGATTTTGCGTGAAAGGCGTACTAGCAGCCGCGTCGCACGGTAGGATGTGAAAAGTGTTCATATGTAGTAAAACCAGGAGAAATCCGTCCGTTTTCGTCATTCGTTATCGAATAGACTTAAAGCCAGATCGTCACATTGGACGCTCTTCTCTCTGGAACGGTTACATTTATCGTCGGCAAAGCTATGTCGCGTGTTTCGGTATGCGGAGACACTAAAAGCACCATAGTAGAACACAGAAGAAGCTTCTAAGTTGATGTAATAGCCAGTAAGAAGCAGTACAATTCAAGTTTTTGTTATCGATTATTGACATTTTAGCTGGCTTTGGTGCTTTGGCCATGAGCTAGGATCTTAAGATTTTTTATGAAAGCAGGACTAGCAGCCGCATTGCAAGGGAGAATGTGAAAAGTGTTCATATGTAGTAAAAACCTGAGATATCCGTCCGTTTTCGTCATTTGTTATCGAATCCACTTAAAGTCAGATCGTCACATTGGCCGCTATTCTCTCTCAAACGGTTACATTTATCGTCTGCAAAGTTATGTTGCGTGCTACGGTATGAGTAGACACTATATGCACCATAGTAGAACACAGAAGAAACTTCTAAGTTGATGTAAAAGCCAGTTAGAACCAGTACAATTCAAGTTTTAGTTATCGATTATTGACTTTTTTGCCTTCCTTGGTTCCTTGGACATGAGCTAGGACCTTAAGATTTTACATGAATGGCGGTCTAGCGGCCGCGTTGCACGGGAGAATGTGAACTGTGTTCATATGTAGAAAAAACAGGATAAATCAGTCCGTTTTCGTCATTTGTTATCGAGTCGACTCAAAGCCAGATCGTCACATTGGCCGCTCTTGTCTCTGGAACGGTTACATTTATCGTCTGCAAAGCTATGTCGCGTGCTGCGGTATGCGGAGACACTAAAAACACCATAGTAGAACACAGAAGAAGCTTCTAAGTTGATGTAATTGCCAGTAAGAAGCAGTACAATTCAAGTTTTAGCTATCGGTAATTGACTTTTTACCCTTCTTTGGTGCCTTGGACATGAGCTAGGACCTTAAGATTTTGCATGAAAGGAGGACTAGCAGATGCTTTGCACGGAAGAATGTGAAAGGTGTTCATATGTAGAAAAACCTGAGAAACCCGTCCGTTTCCGTCATTTGTTATCGAATCCGCATAAAGGGATCGTCACATTGGCCGCCATTCTCTCTGAAACGGGTACATTAATCGTCTGCAAAGCTATGTCACGTGCTGCGGTATGCATAGACACTAAAAGCACCATAGGAGAACACACAAGAAGCTTGTAAGTTGATGTAATAGGCAGTAAGAAGCAGTGCAATTCAAGTTTTAGTTATCGATTATTGACTTTTTATCCTTCTTTGGTGCCTTAGACATGAGCTAGGACCTTACGATTTTGCATGAAAGGAGGACTAGCGGCTGCGTTGCACGGGAGAATGTGAAAAGTGTTCATATCTAGTAAAAACCTGAGAAATCCGCCCCCTTTCGTCATTTGTTATCGAATCGACTTAAAGCCAGATCGTCACATTGGCCGCTACTCTCTCTGAAACGGTTAAATTTATCGTGTGAAAAGCTATGTCGCGTGCTGCGGTACGCGGAGACACTAAAAGCACCATGGTAGAACAAAGAAGAAACTTCTAAGTTGATGTAATAGCCTGTAAGAAGCAGTACAATTAACATTTTAGCTATCGATTATTGATTTTTTACCATTCTTTGGTGCTTTGGAAATGAACTAGGACCTTAAGATTTTGCATGAAAGGAGAACTAGCAGCTGCGTTGCACGGGAGAATGTGAAAAGTGTTCATATGTAGTAAAAACCTGAGAAACCCAACCGTTCTCGTCATTTGTCATCGAATCGAGATAAAGCCAGAACGTCACATTGGCCGCTACTCTCTCTGAAAATGTTACATTTATCGTCTGCAAAGCTATGTCGCGTGCTGCGGTAGGCGGAGACACTAAAAGCACCATAGTAGAATACAGAAGAAGCTTCTAAGGTGATGTAAAAGCCAGTAAGAAGCAGTACATCAAAATTTAGTTATCTATTATTAACTTTTTTGCCTTCCTTGTTGCCTTGGACATGAGCTAGGACCTTAAGATTTTGCGTGAAAAGAGTACTAGCAGCCGCGTTGCACGAGAGAATGTGAAGAGTGTTCATATGTAGTAAAAACCTGAGATATCCGTACGTTTTTGTCATTCGTTATCGAATAGACTTAAAGAATGATCGTCACATTGGCCGCCGCTCTTCTCTCTGGAACAGTTACATTTATCGTCTGCAAAGCTATGTCACGTGCTGCGGTATGCATAAGCACTAAACGCACCATAGGAGAACACAGAAGAAGCTTGTAAGTTGATGTAATAGCCAGTAAGAAGCAGTACAATTCAAGTTTTTGCTATCGATTATTGACTTTTTACCCTTCTTTGGTGCCTTGGACATGAGCTAGGACCTTAAGATTTTGCATGAGAGGAGGAATAGCAGCCGCGTTGCACGAGAGAATGTCAAAACTGGTCATATGTAGTAAAAACCTGAAAAATCCGTCCGTTTTCCTCCTTTGTTATCGAATAGACGTAAAGCCAGATCTTCACATTGACCGTTCTTCTCTCTGAAACGGTTACATTTATAGTCTGCAAAGCTATGTCGCGTTCTGCGGTATTCGGAGACACTAAAAGCGTCATAGTAGATCAAAGAAGAAACTTCTAAGTTGATGTAATAGCCAGTAAGAAGCAGTAAAATTCAAGTTTTAGCTATCGATTATTGACTTATTAGCCGGCTTTGGTGCCTTGGACATGAGATAGGACCTTAAGATTTTGAATGAAAGGAGGACTAGCAGACGCGTTGCACGGAAGAATGTGAAAGGTGTTCATATGTAGAAAAACCTGAGAAACCCGTCCGTTTCCGTCATTTGTTATCGAATCGACATAAAGGGATCGTCACATTGGCAGCTATTCTCTCTGAAAATGTTACATTCATCGTCTGCAAAGCTATGTCGCGTGCTGCGGTAGGCGGAGACACTAAAAGCACCATAGTAGAACACAGAAGAAGCTTCTAAGTTGATGTAAAAGCCAGTAAGAAGCAGTACATCAAAATTTAGTTATCGATTATTAACTTTTTTGCCTTCCTTGTTGCCTTGGACATGAGCTAGGACCTTAAGATTTTGCGTAAAAGGCGTACTAGCAGCCGCGTCCCACGGGAGAATATGAAAAGTGTTCATATGTAGTAAAAACCTGAGATATCCGTCCATTTTCGTCATTCGTTATCGAATAGTCTTAAAGCCAGATCGTCACTTTGGTCGCTCTTCTCTCTGGAACGGTTACATTTATCGTCTGAAAAGCTATGTCGCGTGCTGCGGTATGCTGAGACACTAAAAGCACCATAGTAGTTGATGTAATAGCCTGTAAGAAGCAGTACAATTCAAGTTTTAGTTATCGATTATTGACTTTTTAGCCTACCTTGTTGCCTTGGACATGAGCTAGGACCTTAAGATTTTGCGTGAAAAGAGTACTAGCAGCCGCGTTGCACGGGAGAATGTGAAGAGTGTTCATATACAGTAAAAACCTGAGAAATCCGTCCGTTTTCGTCATTTGTTATAGAATCGACTAAAAGCCAGATCGTTACATTGGCCACTCTTTTCTCTGAAACGGTTACATTTATCGTCTGCAAACCTATGTCGCGTGCTGCGGTATGCGGAGACACTAAAAGCACCATAGTAGAACACAGATGAACCTTCTAAGTTGATGTAATAGCCAGTAAGAAGCAGTACAATTCAAGTTTTAGTTATCGATTATTCACTTTTTACCTGTCTTTTTGGCCTTGGACATGAGCTAGAATCTTATGATTTTCATAAAAAAGTGAGGACTAGCAGCCGCTGTGCACGGGAGAATGTGAAAAGCCTTCATATGTAGTAGATACCTCAGATATCCGTCTGTTTTCGTCATTCGTTATCGAATAGACTTAAAGCCAGATCGTCAAATTGGCCGCTGTTCTTTCTCTGGAACGGTGACATTTTTCGTCTGCAAAGCTATGCCGCGTGCTGCGGTATGCGGAGACACTAAAAGCACTATAGTAGAACACAGAACAAGCTTCTAAGTTGATGTAATAGCCAGTAAGAAGCAGTACTACTCAAGTTTTAGTTATCGATTATTGACTTTTTAGCCGGCTTTGGTGGCTTGGACATGAGCTAGGACCTTAAGATTTTGCATGAAAGGAGGACTATCAGACGCGTCGCTTGGGAGAATGTGAAAAGTGTTCATATGTAGTAAAAACCTGAAAAATCCGTCCGTTTTCCTCCTTTGTTATCGAATCGACTTAAAGCCCGATCGTCACAAAGACCGCTATTCTCTCTGAAACAGTTACATTTATCGTACGCAAAACTATGTAGCGCGCTGCGGTATGCGGAGACACTAAAAGCACCATAGTATAATACAGAAGAAACTTCAAAATTGATGTAAAAGCCAGTAAGAAGCAGTACAATTCAAGTTTTAGTTATCGATTATTGACCTTGTAGCCTTCCTTGGTTCCTTGGACATGAGCTAGGACCTTAAGATTTTGCGTGAAAGGCGTACTAGCAGCCGCGTCGCACGGTAGGATGTGAAAAGTGTTCATATGTAGTAAAACCAGGAGAAATCCGTCCGTTTTCGTCATTCGTTATCGAATAGACTTAAAGCCAGATCGTCACATTGGACGCTCTTCTCTCTGGAACGGTTACATTTATCGTCGGCAAAGCTATGTCGCGTGTTTCGGTATGCGGAGACACTAAAAGCACCATAGTAGAACACAGAAGAAGCTTCTAAGTTGATGTAATAGCCAGTAAGAAGCAGTACAATTCAAGTTTTTGTTATCGATTATTGACATTTTAGCTGGCTTTGGTGCTTTGGCCATGAGCTAGGATCTTAAGATTTTTTATGAAAGCAGGACTAGCAGCCGCATTGCAAGGGAGAATGTGAAAAGTGTTCATATGTAGTAAAAACCTGAGATATCCGTCCGTTTTCGTCATTTGTTATCGAATCCACTTAAAGTCAGATCGTCACATTGGCCGCTATTCTCTCTCAAACGGTTACATTTATCGTCTGCAAAGTTATGTTGCGTGCTACGGTATGAGTAGACACTATATGCACCATAGTAGAACACAGAAGAAACTTCTAAGTTGATGTAAAAGCCAGTTAGAACCAGTACAATTCAAGTTTTAGTTATCGATTATTGACTTTTTTGCCTTCCTTGGTTCCTTGGACATGAGCTAGGACCTTAAGATTTTACATGAATGGCGGTCTAGCGGCCGCGTTGCACGGGAGAATGTGAACTGTGTTCATATGTAGAAAAAACAGGATAAATCCGTCCGTTTTCGTCATTTGTTATCGAGTCGACTCAAAGCCAGATCGTCACATTGGCCGCTCTTGTCTCTGGAACGGTTACATTTATCGTCTGCAAAGCTATGTCGCGTGCTGCGGTATGCGGAGACACTAAAAACACCATAGTAGAACACAGAAGAAGCTTCTAAGTTGATGTAATTGCCAGTAAGAAGCAGTACAATTCAAGTTTTAGCTATCGGTAATTGACTTTTTACCCTTCTTTGGTGCCTTGGACATGAGCTAGGACCTTAAGATTTTGCATGAAAGGAGGACTAGCAGATGCTTTGCACGGAAGAATGTGAAAGGTGTTCATATGTAGAAAAACCTGAGAAACCCGTCCGTTTCCGTCATTTGTTATCGAATCCGCATAAAGGGATCGTCACATTGGCCGCCATTCTCTCTGAAACGGGTACATTAATCGTCTGCAAAGCTATGTCACGTGCTGCGGTATGCATAGACACTAAAAGCACCATAGGAGAACACACAAGAAGCTTGTAAGTTGATGTAATAGGCAGTAAGAAGCAGTGCAATTCAAGTTTTAGTTATCGATTATTGACTTTTTATCCTTCTTTGGTGCCTTAGACATGAGCTAGGACCTTACGATTTTGCATGAAAGGAGGACTAGCGGCTGCGTTGCACGGGAGAATGTGAAAAGTGTTCATATCTAGTAAAAACCTGAGAAATCCGCCCCCTTTCGTCATTTGTTATCGAATCGACTTAAAGCCAGATCGCCACATTGGCTGCAATTCTCTTTGAAACGGTTACATTTATTGTCTGAAAAGCTATGTCGCGTGCTGCGGAATGCGGAGACACTAAAAGCGCCATAGGAGAACACAGAAGAAGCTCCTAAGTTGATATAATAGCCAGTAAGAAGCAGTACAATTCTAGTTTTTAGTTATCGATTATTGACTTTTTATCCTTCTTTGGTCACTTGGACATTAGCTAGGACCTTAAGATTTTACATGAAAGGAGGATTAGCAGGTGCGTCACACGGGAGAATGTAAAAAGTGTTCATATGTAGAAAAAAAACCTGAGAAAAACGTCCGTTCTCGTCATTTTTTCTCGAATCGAGTAAAAGCCAGATCGCCACATTGGCCGCTATTCTCTCTCAAACGGTTACATTTATCGTCTGCAAAGTTATGTCGCGTGCTACGGTATGAGGAGACACTATATGCACCATAGTAGAACACAGAAGAAACTTCTAAGTTGATGTAAAAGCCAGTAAGAAGCAGTACAATTCAGGTTATAGTTATAGATTATTGACTTTTTAACTTTCCTTGGTTCCTTAGACATGAGCTAGGACCTTAAGATTTTACATGAGTGTCGGACTAGCAGCCGCATTGCACGGGAGAATGTGAACTGTGTTCATATGTAGTAAAAACAGGAGAAATTCGTCCGTTTTCGTGATTCGTTATCGAATCGACTCAAAGCCAGATCGTCACATTGACCGCTCTTATCTCTGGAACGGTTACATTTATCGTCTGCAAAGCTATGTCGCCTTCTGCGGTATGCGAAGACACTAAAAGCACCATAGTAGACTACACAAGAAGCTTCTAAGTTGATGTAAAAGCCAGTAAGAAGCACTACATCAAAATTTAGTTATCGATTATTAACTTTTTTGCCTTCCTTGTTGCCTTGGACATGAGCTAGGACCTTAAGATTTTGCGTGAAAGGCGTACTAGCAGCCGCGTCGCTCGGGAGAATGTGAAAAGTGTTCATATGTAGTAAAAACCTGAGATATCCGTCCGTTTTCGTCATTCGATTTCGAATAGATTTAAAGCCAGATCGTCACATTGGACGCTCTTCTCTCTAGGAACGCTTACATTTATCGTCTGAAAAGCGATGTCGCGTGCTGCGGTATGCGGAGACACTAAAGGCACCATAGTAGTTGATGTAATAGCCAGTAAGAAGCAGTACAATTCAAGATTTAGTTATCGATTATTGACTTTTAACCTTCCTTGGTGCTTTGGACATGAGCTAGGACCTTAAGATTTTGCGTGAAAAGCGTACTAGCAGCCGCGTTGCACGGGAGAATGTGAAAAGTGTTCATATGGAGTAAAAACCTGAGATATCCGTCCGTTTTCGTCATTCGTTATCGAATAGACTTAAAGCCAGATCGTCACATTGGCCGCCGCTCTTCACTCTGGAACAGTTACATTTATCGTCTGCAAAGCTATGTCGCGTGCTGCGGTATGCGGAGACACTAAAAGCACCATAGTAGAACACAGAACAAAGTTCCAAGTTGATGTAATAGCCAGTAAGAAGCAGTACAATTCAAGTTTTAGCTATCGATTATTAACTTTTTACCCTTCCTTGGTGCCTTGGACATGAGATAGGACCTTAAGATTTTGCATGAAAAGAGGACTAGCAGCCGCGGTGCACGGGAGAATGTGAAAAGTGTTCATATACAGTAAAAACCTGAGAAATCCGTCCGTTTCCGTCATTTGTCATCTAATCGACGTAAAGCCAGATCGTCACAAAGACCGCTACTCTCTCTGAGACAGTTACATTTATCGTCTGCAATGCTATGTCGCGTGCTGCGGTATGCGGAGACACTAAAAGCACCATAGTATAACACAGAAGAAACTTCTAAGTTGATGTAAAAGCCAGCAAGAAGCAGTACAATTCACGTTTTAGTTATCGATTATTGACTTTTTAGCCTTACTTGGTTCCTTGGACATGAGCTAGGGCCTTATGATTTTGCATGAATGGCGGACTAGCAGCCGCGTTGCACGGGAGAATGTGAACTGTGTTCATTTGTAGTAAAAACAGAAGAAATCCGTCCGTTTTCGTCATTCGATATCGAATCGACTTAAAGCCAGATCGTCGCATTGGCCGCTATTCCCTCTGAAACACTTACATTTATCGTATGCAAAGCTAAGTAGCGTGCTGCGGTATGCGGAGACACTAAAAGCACCATAGTATAACACAGAAGAAACTTCTAAATTGATGTAAAAGCTAGTAAGAAGCAGTACAATTCAAGTTTTAGTTATCGATTATTGACTTTTTTGCCTTCCTTGGTTCCTTGGACATGAGCTAGGACCTTAAGATTTTGCATGAAAGGAGGACTATCAGACGCGTCGCTTGGGAGAATGTGAAAAGTGTTCATATGTAGTAAAAACCTGAAAAATCCGTCCGTTTTCCTCCTTTGTTATCGAATCGACTTAAAGCCAGATCGTCACATTGGCCGCTATTCTCTCTCAAACAGTTACATTTATCGTCTGAAAAATTATGTCGCGTGCTACGGTATACGAAGACACTATATGCACCATAGTAGAACACAGCAGAAGCTTCTAAGTTGATGTAATAGCCAGTAAGAAGCAGTAGAATTAAAGATTTAGTTATCGATTACTGACTTTTTAGCCGGCTTTGGTGCCTTGGACATGAGCTAGGACCTTACGATTTTGCATGAAAGGAGGACTAGCAGCCGCGTTGCACGGAAGAATGTTAAAGGTGTTCATATCAAGTAAAAACCTGAGAAATCCGTCCGTTTTCGTCATTTGTTATCGAATCGACTTAAAGCCAGATCGCCACATTGACCGCTATTCTCTCTGAAACAGTAACATTTATCGTCTGCAAAGCTATGTCGCGTGCTGCGGTAGGCGGAGACACAAAAAGCACCATAGTATAACACAGAAAAAACTTCTAAGTTGATGTAAAAGAAAGTAAGAAGCAGTACAATTCTAGTTATAGTTATCGATTATTGACTTTTTAGCTTTCCTTGGTTACTTGGACATGAGATAGGACCTTAAGGTTTTGCATGAATGGCGGACTAGCAGCCGCGTTGCACGGGAGAATGTGAAATGTATTCATATATAGTAAAAACCTGAGAATTCCGTCGGTTTTCGTCATTTGTTATCGAATCGACTTAAAGCCAGATATTCACATTGACCGCTCTTCTCTCTGAAACAGTTACATTTATCGTCTGCAACGGTATGTCGCGTGCGGCGTAATGCGGAGACACTAAAAGCACCATATTAGAACACAGAAGAAGTTTCTACGTTGATGTAATAGCCAGTAAGAAGCAGTACAATTCAAGTTTTAGCTATGGGTAATTGACTTTTTACCCTTCTTTGGTGCCTTGGACTAGAGCTAGGATCTTTAGATTTTGTATGAAAGGATTACTGGCAACCGCGTTGCACGGGAGAATGTGAAATGTATTCATATGTAGTAAAAACCTGAGAATTCCGTCCGTTTTTGTCATTTGTTATCGAATCCACTTAAAGTCAGATCGTCACATTGGCCGCTATTCTCTCTCAAACGGTTACATTTATCGTCTGCAAAGTTATGTCGCGTGCTACGGTATGAGGAGACACTATATGCACCATAGTAGAACACAGAAGAAACTTCTAAGTTGATGTAAAAGCCAGTAAGAAGCAGTACAATTCAGGTTATAGTTATAGATTATTGACTTTTTAGCTTTCCTTGGTTCCTTGGACATGAGCTAGGACCTTAAGATTCTACATGAGTGGCGGACTAGCAGCCGCATTGCACGGGAGAATGTGAACTGTGTTCATATGTAGTAAAAACAGGAGAAATTCGTCCGTTTTCGTGATTCGTTATCGAATCGACTCAAAGCCAGATCGTCACATTGACCGCTCTTCTCTCTGGAACGGTTACATTTATCGTCTGAAAAGCGATGTCGCGTGCTGCGGTATGCGGAGACACTAAAACCACCATAGTAGAACACAGAACAAAGTTCCAAGTTGATGTAATAGCCAGTAAGAAGCAGTACAATTCAAGTTTTAGCTATCGATTATTAACTTTTTACCCTTCCTTGGTGCTTTGGACATGAGATAGGACCTTAAGATTTTGCATGAAAAGAGGACTAGCAGCCGCGGTGCACGGGAGAATGTGAAAAGTGTTCATATACAGTATAAACCTGAGAAATCCGTCCGTTTCCGTCATTTGTCATCTAATCGACGTAAAGCCAGATCGTCACAAAGACCGCTATTCTCTCTGAGACAGTTACATTTATCGTCGCAATGCTATTTCGCGTGCTGCGGTATGCGGAGACACTAAAAGCACCATAGTATAACACAGAAGAAACTTCTAAGTTGATGTAAAAGCCAGCAAGAAGCAGTACAATTCACGTTTTAGTTATCGATTATTGACTTTTTAGCCTTACTTGGTTCCTTGGACATGAGCTAGGGCCTTATGATTTTGCATGAATGGCGGACTAGCAGCCGCGTTGCACGGGAGAATGTGAACTGTGTTCATTTGTAGTAAAAACAGAAGAAATCCGTCCGTTTTCGTCATTCGATATCGAATCGACTTAAAGCCAGATCGTCGCATTGGCCGCTATTCCCTCTGAAACACTTACATTTATCGTATGCAAAGCTAAGTAGCGTGCTGCGGTATGCGGAGACACTAAAAGCACCATAGTATAACACAGAAGAAACTTCTAAATTGATGTAAAAGCTAGTAAGAAGCAGTACAATTCAAGTTTTAGTTATCGATTATTGACTTTTTTGCCTTCCTTGGTTCCTTGGACATGAGCTAGGACCTTAAGATTTTGCATGAAAGGAGGACTATCAGACGCGTCGCTTGGGAGAATGTGAAAAGTGTTCATATGTAGTAAAAACCTGAAAAATCCGTCCGTTTTCCTCCTTTGTTATCGAATCGACTTAAAGCCAGATCGTCACATTGGCCGCTATTCTCTCTCAAACAGTTACATTTATCGTCTGCAAAATTATGTCGCGTGCTACGGTATACGAAGACACTATATGCACCATAGTAGAACACAGCAGAAGCTTCTAAGTTGATGTAATAGCCAGTAAGAAGCAGTAGAATTAAAGATTTAGTTATCGATTACTGACTTTTTAGCCGGCTTTGGTGCCTTGGACATGAGCTAGGACCTTACGATTTTGCATGAAAGAAGGACTAGCAGCCGCGTTGCACGGAAGAATGTTAAAGGTGTTCATATCAAGTAAAAACCTGAGAAATCCGTCCGTTTTCGTCATTTGTTATCGAATCGACTTAAAGCCAGATCGCCACATTGACCGCTATTCTCTCTGAAACAGTAACATTTATCGTCTGCAAAGCTATGTCGCGTGCTGCGGTAGGCGGAGACACAAAAAGCACCATAGTATAACACAGAAAAAACTTCTAAGTTGATGTAAAAGAAAGTAAGAAGCAGTACAATTCTAGCTATAGTTATCGATTATTGACTTTTTAGCTTTCCTTGGTTACTTGGACATGAGATAGGACCTTAAGGTTTTGCATGAATGGCGGACTAGCAGCCGCGTTGCACGGGAGAATGTGAAATGTATTCATATATAGTAAAAACCTGAGAATTCCGTCGGTTTTCGTCATTCGTTATCGAATCGACTTAAAGCCAGATATTCACATTGACCGCTCTTCTCTCTGAAACAGTTACATTTATCGTCTGCAACGGTATGTCGCGTGCGGCGTAATGCGGAGACACTAAAAGCACCATATTAGAACACAGAAGAAGTTTCTACGTTGATGTAATAGCCAGTAAGAAGCAGTACAATTCAAGTTTTAGCTATGGATAATTGACTTTTTACCCTTCTTTGGTGCCTTGGACTAGAGCTAGGATCTTTAGATTTTGTATGAAAGGATTACTGGCAACCGCGTTGCACGGGAGAATGTGAAATGTATTCATATGTAGTAAAAACCTGAGAATTCCGTCCGTTTTTGTCATTTGTTATCGAATCCACTTAAAGTCAGATCGTCACATTGGCCGCTATTCTCTCTCAAACGGTTACATTTATCGTCTGCAAAGTTATGTCGCGTGCTACGGTATGAGGAGACACTATATGCACCATAGTAGAACACAGAAGAAACTTCTAAGTTGATGTAAAAGCCAGTAAGAAGCAGTACAATTCAGGTTATAGTTATAGATTATTGACTTTTTAGCTTTCCTTGGTTCCTTGGACATGAGCTAGGACCTTAAGATTTTACATGAGTGGCGGACTAGCAGCCGCATTGCACGGGAGAATGTGAACTGTGTTCATATGTAGTAAAAACAGGAGAAATTCGTCCGTTTTCGTGATTCGTTATCGAATCGACTCAAAGCCAGATCGTCACATTGACCGCTCTTATCTCTGGAACGGTTACATTTATCGTCTGCAAAGCTATGTCGCCTTCTGCGGTATGCGAAGACACTAAAAGCACCATAGTAGACTACACAAGAAGCTTCTAAGTTGATGTAAAAGCCAGTAAGAAGCACTACATCAAAATTTAGTTATCGATTATTAACTTTTTTGCCTTCCTTGGTGCCTTGGACATAAGCTAGGACCTTAAGATTTTGCGTGAAAGGCGTACTAGCAGCCGCGTAGCACGGGAGAATGTGAAAAGTGTTCATATGTAGTAAAAACCTGAGAAATCCGTCCGTTTTCTTCATTTGTTATCGAATCGACTTAAAGCCAGATCGTCACAAAGGCCGCTATTCTCTCGGAAACGGATACATTTATCGTCTGCAAAGCTATGTCGCGTGCTGCGGTATGCGGAGACACTAAAAGCACCATAGTAGAACACAGAACAAAGTTCCAAGTTGATGTAATAGCCAGTAAGAAGCAGTACAATTCAAGTTTTAGCTATCGATTATTAACTTTTTACCCTTCCTTGGTGCCTTGGACATGAGATAGGACCTTAAGATTTTGCATGAAAAGAGGACTAGCAGCCGCGGTGCACGGGAGAATGTGAAAAGTGTTCATATACAGTATAAACCTGAGAAATCCGTCCGTTTCCGTCATTTGTCATCTAATCGACGTAAAGCCAGATCGTCACAAAGACCGCTATTCTCTCTGAGACAGTTACATTTATCGTCGCAATGCTATGTCGCGTGCTGCGGTATGCGGAGACACTAAAGGCACCATAGTATAACACAGAAGAAACTTCTAAGTTGATGTAAAAGCCAGCAAGAAGCAGTACAATTCACGTTTTAGTTATCGATTATTGACTCTTTAGCCTTACTTGGTTCCTTGGACATGAGCTAGGGCCTTATGATTTTGCATGAATGGCGGACTAGCAGCCGCGTTGCACGGGAGAATGTGAACTGTGTTCATTTGTAGTAAAAACAGAAGAAATCCGTCCGTTTTCGTCATTCGATATCGAATCGACTTAAAGCCAGATCGTCGCATTGGCCGCTATTCCCTCTGAAACACTTACATTTATCGTATGCAAAGCTATGTAGCGTGCTGCGGTATGCGGAGACACTAAAAGCACCATAGTATAACACAGAAGAAACTTCTAAATTGATGTAAAAGCTAGTAAGAAGCAGTACAATTCAAGTTTTAGTTATCGATTATTGATTTTTTTGCCTTCGTTGGTTCCTTGGACATGAGCTAGGACCTTAATATTTTGCATGAAAGGAGGACTATCAGACGCGTCGCTTGGGAGAATGTGAAAAGTGTTCATATGTAGTAAAAACCTGAAAAATCCGTCCGTTTTCCTCCTTTGTTATCGAATCGACTTAAAGCCAGATCGTCACATTGGCCGCTATTCTCTCTCAAACAGTTACATTTATCGTCTGCAAAATTATGTCCCGTGCTACGGTATACGAAGACACTATATGCACCATAGTAGAACACAGCAGAAGCTTCCAAGTTGATGTAATATCCAGTAAGAAGCAGTAGAATTAAAGATTTAGTTATCGATTACTGACTTTTTAGCCGGCTTTGGTGCCTTGGACATGAGCTAGGACCTTACGATTTTGCATGAAAGGAGGACTAGCAGCCGCGTTGCACGGAAGAATGTGAAAGGTGTTCATATGTAGTAAAAACCTGAGAAATCCGTCCGTTTTCGTCATTTGTTATCGAATCGACTTAAAGCCAGATCGTCACATTGGCCGCTATTCTCTCTGAGACACTCACATTTATCGTATGCAAAGCTATGTAGCGTGCTGCGGTATGCGGAGACACTAAAAGCACCATAGTGTAACACAAAAGAAACTTCAAAATTGATGTAAATGCCAGTAAGAAGCAGTACATTTCAAGTTTTAGTTGTCGATTATTGACTTTTTTGCCTTCCTTGGTTCCTTGGACATGAGCTAGGACCTTAAGATTTTGCATGAAAGGAGGACTAGCAGCCGCGTTGCACGGAAGAATGTGAAAGGTGTTCATATGTAGTAAAAACCTGAGAAATCCGTCCGTTTTCGTCATTTGTTATCGAATCGACTTAAAGCCAGATCGTCACATTGGCCGCTATTCTCTCTGAGACACTCAAATTTATCGTATGCAAAGCTATGTAGCGTGCTGCGGTATGCGGAGACACTAAAAGCACCATAGTGTAACACAAAAGAAACTTCTAAATTGATGTAAAAGCCAGTAAGAAGCAGTACATTTCAAGTTTTAGTTGTCGATTATTGACTTTTTTGCCTTCCTTGGTTCCTTGGACATGAGCTAGGACCTTAAGATTTTGCATGAATGGCGGACTAGCAGCCGCGCTGCACGGGAGAATGTGAACTGTGTTCATTTGTAGTAAAAACAGAAGAAATCCGTCCGTTTTCGTCATTCGTTATCGAATCGACTTAAAGCCAGATCGTCACACTGGACGCTCTTCTCTCTGGAACGGTTACATTTATCGTCGGCAAAGCTATGTCGCGTGTTGCGATAAACGGAGACACTAAAAGCACCATAGTAGAACACAGATGAGCTTCCAAGTTGAAGCAATAGCCAGTAAGAAGCAGTACAATTCAAGTTTTAGTTGTCGATTATTGACATTTTAGTCGGCTTTGGTGCTTTGGACATGAGCTAGGATCTTAAGATTTTGCATGAAAGCAGGGCTAGCAGCCGCGTTGCAAGGGAGAATGTGAAAAGTGTTCATATGTAGTAAAAACCTGAGAAATCCGTCCGTTTTCGTCATTTGTTATCGAATCGACTTAAAGTCAGATCGTCACATTGGCCGCTATTCTCTCGGAAACGGTTACATTTATTGTCTGCAAAACTATGTCGCGTGCTGCGGTATGCGGAGACACTAAAAGCACCATAGTAGAACACAGAAGAAGCTTCTAAGTTGATGTAATAGCCAGTAAGAAGCAGTACAATTCAAGTTTTAGTTATCGATTATTGACTTTTTTCCCCTTTCTTTGGTGCCTTGGACATGAGCTAGGACCTTAAGATTGTGCATGAATAGAGGCCTAGCAGACGCGTTGCTTGGGAGAATGTGAAAAGTGTTTATTTGTAGTAAAAACCTAAGAAATCCGTCCGTTTTCCTCAATTGTTATCGAATCGACTTAAAGCCAGATCGTGAATTGGGCCGCTATTCTCTCTCAAACGGTTACATTTATCGTCTGCAAAGCTATGTCGCGTGCTACGGTATGAGGAGACACTATATGCACCATACTTGAACACAGCAGAAGCGTCCAAGTGTATGTAATAGCCAGTAAGAAGCAGTAGAATTCAAGTTATAGTTATCGATTATTGACTTTTTAGCCGGCTTTGGTGCCTTGGACATGAGCTAGGACCTTAAGATTTTGCATGAAAGGAGGACTAGCAGAAGCTTTGCCCGGAAGAATGTGAAAGGTGTTCATATGTAGTAAAAACCTGAGAAATCCGTCCGTTTTCGTCATTTGTTATCAAATCGACTTAAAGCCAGATTGTCACATTGGCCGCTATTCTCTCTGAAACGGTTACATTTATCGTATGCAAAGCTATTCGCGTGCTGCGGTATGCGAAGACACTAAAAGCACCATAGTAGAACACAGAAGAAACTTCTAAGTTGATGTAAAAGCCAGTAAGAAGCAGTACAATTCAAGTTTTAGTGATCGATTATTCATTTTTTACCCTTCTTTGGTGCCTTGGACATGAAGTAGGACCTTAGAATTCTGCATGCAAGGAGGACTAGCAGCCGCGTTGCACGGGAGAATGTCAAAAGTGTTCATATGTAGTAAAAACCTGAGACATCCGTGCGTTTTCATCATTTGTTATCGAATCGACTTAAAGCCAGATCGTCATATTGGCCGCTCTTCTCTCTGAAATGGTTACATTTATCGTCCGCAAAGCTATGTCGTGTGCTGCGGTATGCGGAGACACTAAAAGCGTCATAGTAGAACTAAGAAGAAACTTCTAAATTGATGTTATAGCGAGCAAGAAGCAGTACAATTCATGTTTTAGTAATCGATTATTGAGGTTTTACCCTTCTTTGGTGCCTTGGACATGATCTAGGATCTTAAGATTTTGTATGAAAGGATTCCTGGCAGCCGCGTTGCACGGGATAATGTGAAATGTATTCATATGTAGTAAAAACCTGAGAATTCCGTCCGTTTTCGTCATTTGTTATCGAATCGACTTAAAGCCAGATCGTCACATTGGCCGCTCTTCTCTCTGGAACGGTTACATTTATCGTCTGCAAAGCTGTGTCGCGCTGCGGTATGCGGAGACACTAAAAGCACCATAGTAGAACACAGAACAAGCTTCTAAGTTGATGTAATAGCCAGTAAGAAGCAGTACAATTCAAGTTTTAGCTATCGATTATTGACTTTTTACCCTTCTTTGGTGACTTGGACATGAGCTAGGACCTTAAGAATTTACATGAATGGCGTTCTAGCAGCCGTGTTGCACGGGAGAATGTGAACTGTGTTCATATGTAGTAAAAACAGGATAAATCCGTCCGTTTTCCTCATTCGTTATCGAATCGACTCAAAGCCAGATCGTCACATTGGCCGCTCTTCTCTCTGGAACGGTTACATTTATCGTCTGCAAAGCTATGTCGCGTTCTGCGGTATGCGAAGACACTAAAAGCACCATAGTAGAACACAGAAGAAGCTTCTAAGTTGATGTAATAGACAGTAAGAAGCAGTACAATTCAAGTTTTAGTTATCGATTATTGAATTTTTACCCTTCTTTGGTGACTTGGACATGAGATAGGACCTTAAGATTTCACATGAAAGGAGGACTAGCAGGTGCGATGCACGGGAGAATGTAAAAAGTGTTCATATGTAGAAAAAACCTGAGAAAAACGTCCGTTTTCGTCATTTGTTCTCGAATCGAGTAAAAGCCAGATCACCACATTGGCCGCTATTCTCTCTGAAACGGTTACATTTATCGTCTGCAAAGGTATGTGGCGTGCGGCGGTATGCGGAGACACAAAAAGCACCATAGTATAACACAGAGGAAACTTCTAAGTTGATGTAAAAGCCAGTAAGAAGCAGTACAATTCAAGTTATAGTTATCGATTATTGACTTTTTAGCTACCCTTGGTTCCTTGGACATGAGCTAGGACCTTAAGATTTTGCATGGATGGCGGATTAGCAGCCGCGTTGCACGGGAGAATGTGAACTGTGTTCATCTGTAGTAAAAACAGGAGAAATATGTCCGTTGTCGTCATTCGTTATCGAATCGACTCAAAGCCAGATCGTCACATTGGCCGCTCTTCTCTCTGGAACGGTTACATTTATCGTCTGCAAAGCTATGTCGCGTTCTGCGGTTTGCGAAGACACTAAAAGCACAATAGTAGAAACAGAAAAGGCTTCTAAGTTGATGTAATAGCCGGTAAGATACAGTACAATTCAAGTTTTAACTATCGATTATTGACTTTTTACCCTTCTTTGGTGCCTTGGGCATGAGGTAGGACCTTTTGCATGAGAAGAGGACTAGCAGCCGCGTTGCACGAGGGAATGTGAAAAGTGTTCATATGTAGTAAAAACCGGAGACATCTGTCCGTTTTCGTCATTTGTTATCGAATCCACTTAAAGCCAGATCGTCACATTGGCCGCTATTTTCTCTGAGACGGATACATTTATCGTCTGCAAAGCTATGTCGCGTGGTGCGGTATGCGGTGACACTAGAAGCACCATAGTAGAACACAGAAGAAGCTTCTAAGTTGATGTAAAAGCCAGCAAGAAGCAGTAAAATTCAAGTTTTAGTTATCGATTATTGACCTTTTAGCCTTATTTGGTTCCTTGGACATGAGCTAGGACCTTAAGATTTAGCATGAATGGCGGACTAGCAGCCGCGTTGCACGGGAGAATGTGAACTGTGTTCATACGTAGTAAAACCTGAGAAATCCGTCCGTTTTCGTCATTTGTTATCGAATCGACTTAAAGCCACATCGACACATTGGCCGCTATTCTCTCTGAAACGGTTACATTTATCGTCTGCAAAGGTATGTCGCGTGCGGCGGTATGCGGAGACACTAAAAACACCATAGTTGAACACAGAAGAAGCTTCTAAGTTGATGTAATTGCCAGTAAGAAGCAGTACAATTCAAGTTTTAGCTATCGATAATTGACTTTTTAAGCTTCTTTGGTGCCTTGGACATGAGGTAGGACCTTAAGAGTTTGCATGAAAGGAGGACTAGCAGCCGCGTTGCACGCTAGAATGTGAACTGTGTTCATCTGTAGTAAAAACAGGAGAAATTCGTTCGTTTTCGTCATTCGTTATCGAATTGACTCAAAGCCAGATCGTCACAATGGCCGCTATTCTCTCTGGAACGTTTACATTTATCGTCTGCAAAGCTATGTCGCGTTCTGCGGTATGCGAAGACCCTAAAAGCACCATAGTAGACTACACAAGAAGCTTCTAAGTTGATGTAAAATCCAGTAAGAAGCAGCACATCAAAATTTAGTTATCGATTATTAACTTTTTTGCCTTCCTTGTTGCCTTGGACATGAGCTAGGACCTTAAGATTTTGCGTGAAAGGCGTAATAGCAGCCGCGTCGCACGGGAGAATGTGAAAAGTGTTCATATGTAGTAAAAACCTGAGATATCCGTCCGTTTTCGTCATTCGATTTCGAATAGATTTAAAGCCAGATCGACACATTGGACGCTCTTCTCTCTGGAACGGTTACATTTATCGTCTGAAAAGCGATGTCGCGTGCTGCGGTATGCGGAGACACTAAAAGCACCATAGTAGTTGATGTAATAGCCAGTAAGAAGCAGTACAATTCAAGATTTAGTTATCGATTATTGACTTTTAACTTTCCTTGGTGCTTTGGACATGAACTAGGACCTTAAGATTTTGCGTGAAAAGCGTACTAGCAGCCGCGTTACACGGGAGAATGTGAAAAGTGTTCATATGTAGTAAAAACCTGAGATATCCGTCCGTTTTCGTCATTCGTTATCGAATAGACTTAAAGCCAGATCGTCACATTGGCCGCCGCTCTTCACTCTGGAACAGTTACATTTATCGTCTGCAAAGCTATGTCGCGTGCTGCGTTATGCGGAGACACTAAAAGCACCATAGTAGAACACAGAACAAGCTTCTAAGTTGATGTAATAGCCAGTAAGAAGCAGTACAATTCAAGTTTTATTTATCGATTATTTACTTCTTACCCTTCCTTGGTGCCTTGGACATGAGCTAGGACCTTAAGATTTTGCATGAAAAGAGGACTAGCAGCCGCGGTGCACGGGAGAATGTGAAATGTGTTCATATACAGTAAAAACCTGAGAAATCCGGCCGTTTTCGTCATTTGTTATAGAATTGACTAAAAGCCAGATCGTTACATCGGGCGCTCTTCTCTCTGAAACGGTTACATTTATCGTCTGCAAAGCTATGTCGCGTGCTGCGGTATGCGGAGACACTAAAAGCACAATAGTAGAACACAGATAAACCTTCTAAATTGATGTAATAGCCAGTAAGAAGCAGTACAATTCAAGTTTTAGTTATCGATTATTCACTTTTCACCCTTCTTTTTTGCCTTGGACATGAGCTAGAATCTTATGATTTTGATAAAAAAAAATGAGGACAAGCAGCCGCGTTGCACGGGAGAATGTCAAAAGTGTTCATATGTAGTAAAAACCTGAGAAATCCGTCCGTTTCCGTCATTTGTCATCTAATCGACGTAAAGCCAGATCGTCACAAAGGCGCTATTCTCTCTGAAACAGTTACATTTATCGTCTGCAATGCTATGTCGCGTGCTGCGGTATGCGGAGACACTAAAAGCACCATAGTATAACACAGAAGAAACTTCTAAGTTGATGTAAAAGCCAGCAAGAAGCAGTACAATTCACGTTTTAGTTATCGATTATTGACTTTTTAGCCTTACTTGGTTCCTTGGACATGAGCTAGGACCTTATGATTTTGCATGAATGGCGGACTAGCAGCCGCGTTGCACGAGAGAATGTGAACTGTGTTCATTTGTAGTAAAAACAGAAGTAATCCGTCCGTTTTCGTCATTCGACATCGAATCGACTTAAAGCCAGATCGTCGCATTGGCCGCTATTCCCTCTGAAACACTTACATTTATCGTATGCAAAGCTATGTAGCGTGCTGCGGTATGCGGAGACACTAAAAGCACCATAGTATAACACTGAAGAAACTTCTAAATAGATGTAAAAGCTTGTAAGAAGCAGTACAATTCAAGTTTTAGTTATCGATTACTGACTTTTTTGTCTTCCTTGGTTCCTTGGACATGAGCTAGGACCTTAAGATTTTGCATGAAAGGAGGACTATCAGACGCGTCGCTTGGGAGAATGTGAAAAGTGTTCATATGTAGTAAAAACCTGAAAAATCCGTCCGTTTTCCTCCTTTGTTATCGAATCGACTTAAAGCCAGATCGTCACATTGGCCGCTATTCTCTCTCAAACAGTTACATTTATCGTCTGCAAAATTATGTCGCGTGCTACGGTATACGGAGACACTATATGCACCATAGTAGAACACAGCAGAAGCTCCAAGTTCATGTAATAGCCAGTAAGAAGCAGTACAATTCAAGATTTAGTTATAGATTACTGACTTTTTAGCCGGCTTTGGTGCCTTGGACATGAGCTAGGACCTTAAGATTTTGCATGAAAGGAAGGACTAGCAGCCGCGTTGCACGGAAGAATGTGAAAGGTGTTCATATGTAGTAAAAACCTGAGAAATCCGTCCGTTTTCGTCATTTGTTATCGAATAGACTTAAAGCCAGATCGTCACATTGGCCGCTATTCTCTCTGAAACACTTACATTTATCGTATGCAAAGCTATGTAGCGTGCTGCGGTATGCGGAGACACTAAAAGCACCATAGTGTAACACAGAAGAAACTTCTAAATTGATGTAAAAGCCAGTAAGAAGCAGTACAATTCAAGTTTTAGTTGTCGATTATTGACTTTTTTGCCTTCCTTGGTTCCTTGGACAAGAGCTAGGACCTTAAGATTTTGCATGAATGGCGGACTAGCAGCCGCGTTGCACGGGAGAATGTGAACTGTGTTCATTTGTAGTAAAAACAGAAGAAATCCGTCCGTTTTCGTCATTCGTTATCGAATCGACTTAAAGCCAGATCGTCACATTGGACGCTTTTCTCTCTGGAACGGTTACATTTATCGTCGGCAAAGCTATGTCGCGTGTTGCGATAAGCGGAGACACTAAAAGCACCATAGTAGAAAACAGATGAGCTTCCAAGTTGATGCAATAGCCAGTAAGAAGCAGTACAATTCAAGTTTTAGTTGTCGACTATTGACATTTTAGCCGGCTTTGGTGCTTTGGACATGAGCTAGGATCTTAAGATTTTGATAAAAAAAGTGGACCAGCAGCCGCGTTGCACGGGAGAATGTCAAAAGTGTTCATATGTAGTAAAAACCTGAGACATCCGTGCGTTTTCATCATTTGTTATCGAATCGACTTAAAGCCAGATCGTCACATTGGCCGCTCTTCTCTCTGGAACGGTTACATTTATCGTCTGCAAAGCTGTGTCGCGCTGCGGTATGCGGAGACACTAAAAGCACCATAGTAGAACACAGAACAAGCTTCTAAGTTGATGTAATAGCCAGTAAGAAGCAGTACAATTCAAGTTTTAGTTATCGATTATTGACTTTTTACCCTTCTTTGGTGACTTGGACATGAGCTTGGACCTTAAGATTTCACACGAAAGGAGGACTAGCAGGTGCGTTGCACAGAAGAATGTAAAATGTGTTCATATGTAGAAAAAAACCTGAGAAAAACGTCCGTTCTCGTCATTTTTTCTCGAATCGAGTAAAAGCCAGATCGCCACATTGGCCGCTATTCTCTCTGAAACGGTTACATTTATCGTCTACAGATCTATGTCGCGTGATGCGGTATGCGGTGTCACTAAAAGCACCGTAGTAGAACACATAAGAAGCTTCTAAGTTGATGTAATAGCCTTTAAAAAGCAGTACAATTCAAGTTTTAGCTATCGACTATTGACTATTTACCCTTCTTTGGTGTCTTGGACATGAGCTAGGACCTTAAGATTTTGCATGAATGGCGGATTAGCAGCCGCGTTGCACGGAAGAATGTGAACTGTGTTCATCTGTAGTAAAAACAGGAGAAAAATGTCCGTTGTCGTCATTCGTTATCGAATCGACTCAAAGCCAGATCGTCACATTGGCCGCTCTTCTCTCTGGAACGGTTACATTTATCGTCTGCAAAGCTATGTCGCGTTCTGCGGTATGCGAAGACACTAAAAGCACCATAGTAGAACACAGAAGAAACTTCTAAGTTGATGTAAAAGCCAGTAAGAAGCAGTACAATTCAAGTTTTAGTTATCGATTATTGACTTTGAGCCTTCCTTGGTTCCTTGGACATGAGCTAGGACCTTAAGATTTTACATGAATGGGGGTCTAGCAGCCGTGTTGCACGGGAGAATGTGAACTGTGTTCATATGTAGTAAAAACAGGATAAATCCGTCAGTTTTCGTCATTCGTTATCGAATCGACACAAAGCCAGATCGTCACATTGGCCGCTCTTGTCTCTGGAACGGTTACATTTATCGTCTGCAAAGCTATGTCGCGTGCTGCGGAATGCCGAGACTCTAAAAGCACCATAGTAGAACACAGAAGAAGCTTCTAAGTTGATGTAAAAGCTAGCAAGAAGCAGTACAATTCAAGTTTCAGTTATCGATTATTGACTTTTTAGCCTTATTTGGTTCCTTGGACATGAGCTAGGACCTTAAGATTTAGCATGAATGGCGGACTAGCAGCCGCGTTGCACGGGAGAATGTGAACTGTGTTCATATGTAGTAAAAACCTGAGAAATCCGTCCGTTTTCGTCATTTGTTATCGAATCGACTTAAAGCCAGATCGTCACATTGGCCGCTCTTCTCTCTGGAACGGTTACATTTATCGTCTGCAAAGCTATGTCGCGTTCTGCGGTATGCGAAGACACTAATAGCACCATAGTAGAACACAGAAGAAGCTTCTAAGTTGATGTAATAGACAGTAAGAAGCAGTACAATTCAAGTTTTAGCTATCGATTATTAACTTTTTACCCTTCTTTGGTGCCTTGGACATGAGGTACGACCTTAAGATTTTGCATGAAAAGAGGACTAGCAGCCGCGGTGCACGGGAGGATGTGAAAAGTGTTCATATATACTAAAAACCTGAGAAATCCGTGCGTTTTCGTCACTTGTTATAGAATCGACTTAAAGCCAGATCGCCACATTAGCAGCAATTCTCTTTGAAACGGTTACATTTATTGTCTGAAAAGATATGTCGCGTGCTGCGGTATGCGAAGACTCTAAAAGCACCATAGGAGAACACAGAAGAAGCTTCTAATTTGTTGTAATAGCTAGTAAGAAGCAGTAAAATTCAAGTTTTAGTTATCGATTATTGACTTTTTACCCTTCTTTGGTAGCTTGGACATGAGATAGGACCTTAAGATTTCACATGAAAGGAGGACTAGCAGGTGCGTTGCACGGGAGAATGTAAAAAGTGTTCATATGTAGAAAAAACCTGAGAAAAACGTCCGTTTTCGTCATTTGTTCTCGAATCGAGTAAAAGCCAGATCACCACATTGGCCGCTATTCTCTTTGAAACGGTTACATTTATCGTCTGCAAAGGTATGTGGCGTGCGGCGGTATGCGGAGACACTAAAAACACCATAGCTGAACACAGAAGATGCTTCTAAGTTGATGTAAAAGCCAGTAAGAAGCAGTACAATTCAAGTTATAGTTATCGATTATTGACTTTTTAGCTATCCTTGGTTCCTTGGACATGAGCTAGGACCTTAAGATTTTGCATGAATGGCGGATTAGCAGCCGCGTTGCACGGGAGAATGTGAACTGTGTTCATCTGTAGTAAAAACAGGAGAAATATGTCCGTTGTCGTCATTCGTTATCGAATCGACTCAAAGCCAGATCGTCACATTGGCCGCACTTCTCTCTGGAACGGTTACATTTATCGTCTGCAAAGCTATGTCGCGTTCTGCGGTTTGCGAAGACACTAAAAGCACAATAGTAGAACACATAAAAAGCTTCTAAGTTGATGTAATAGCCAGTAAGATGCAGTACAATTCAAGTTTTAACTATCGATTATTTACTTTTTACCCTTCTTTGGTGCCTTGGGCATGAGGTAGGACCTTAAGATTTTGCATGAGAAGAGGTCTAGCAGCCGCGTTGCACGAGAGAATGTGAAAAGTGTTCATATGTAGTAAAAACCTCAAAAATCCGTCAATTTTCCTCCTTTGTTACCGAATCGACTTAAAGCCAGATATTCACATTGCCCGCTCTTCTCTCTGAAACGGTTACATTTATCGTCTGCAAAGCTATGTCGCGTGCTGCGGTATGCGGTGACACTAAAAGCACCATAGTAGAACACAGGAGAAACTTCTAAGTTGATGTAATAGCTAGTAAGAACCAGTACAATTCAAGTTTTAGCTATAGATTATTGACTTTTTACCCATCTTTGGTGCCTTGGACATGAGGTAGGACCTTAAGAGTTGCATGAAAGGAGGACTAGCAGCCGCGTTGCACGCGAGAATGTGAAAAGTGTTCATATGTAATAAAAACCGGAGACATCTGTCCGTTTTCGTCATTTGTTATCGAATCGACTTAAAGCCAGATCGTCACATTGGCCGCTATTTTCTCTGAAACAGTTACATTTATCGCCTGCAAAGTTATGCCGCGTGCTGCGAAATGCGGAGACACTAAAAGCACCATAGTAGAACACAGAAGAAACTTCTAAGTTAATGTAAAAGCCAGTAAGAAGCAGTACATCAAAATTTAGCTATCGATTATTAACTTTTTAGCCTTCCTTGGTGCCTTGGACATAAGCTAGGACCTTAAGATTTTGCGTGAAAGGCGTACTAGCAGCCGCGTAGCACGGGAGAATGTGAAAAGTGTTCATATGTAGTAAAAACATGAGATATCCGTCCGTTTTTGCCATTCGTTATCGAATAGACTTAAAGCCAGATCGTCACATTGGACGCTCTTCTCTCTGGAACGGTTACATTTATCGTCTGAAAAGCTATTTCGCGTGCTGCGGTATGCGGAGACACTAAAACCACCATAGTAGTTGATGTAATAGCCAGTAAGGAGCAGTACAATTCAAGTTTTAGTTATCGATTATTGACTTTTTAGCCTTCCTTGGTGCCTTGGACATGAGCTAGGACCTTAAGATTTTGCGTGAAAGGCGTACTAGCAGCCGCGTCGCACGGGAGAATGTGAAAAGTGTTCATATGTAGTAAAAACCTGAGAAATCCGTCCGTTTTCTTCATTTGTTATCGAATCGACTTAAAGCCAGATCGTCACAAAGGCCGCTATTCTCTCGGAAACGGATACATTTATCGTCTGCAAAGCTATGTAGCGTGCTGCGGTTTGCGGAGACACTAAAAACATCATAGTTGAACACAGAAGAAGCTTCTAAGTTGATGTAATAGCCAGTAAGAAGCAGTTGAACGCAAATTTTAGTTATCGATTATTGACTTTTTAGCTGGCTTTGGTGCCTTGGACATGAGCTAGGACCTTAAGATTTTGCATGAATGGCGGATTAGCAGCCGCGTTGCACGGTAGAATGTGAACTGTGTTCATATATAGTAAAAACAGGAGAAATATGTCCGTTTTCGTCATTCGTTATCGAATCGACTCAAAGCCAGATCGTCACATTATCCGCTCTTTTCTCTGGAACGGTTACATTTATCGTCTGCAAAGCTATGTCGCGTTCTGCGGTATGCGAAGACACTAAAAGCACAATAGTAGAACACAGAAAAAGCTTCTAAGTTGATGTAATAGCCAGTAAGAAGCAGTACTACTCAAGTTTTAGTTATCGATTATTGACTTCTTAGCCGGCTTTGGTGCCTTGGACATGAGCTAGGACCTTAAGATTTTGCATGAAAGGAGAACTAGAAGACGCGTCGCTTGGGAGAATGTGAAAAGTGTTCATATGTAGTGAAAACCTGAGAAATCCGCCCGTTTTCGTCATTTGTCAACGAATCTACTTGAGAAATCCATCCGTTTTTGTCATTTGCTATCGAATCGACTTATAGCCAGATCGTCACATTGGCCGCTCTTCTCTCTGTAACGGTTACTTTTTTCGTCTGCAAAGCTATGTCGCGTGCTGCGGTATGCGGAGACACTAAAAGCACCATAGTATACCACAGATGAAGCTTCTAAGTTGATGTAATAGCCAGTAAGGAGTAGTACAATTCAAGTTTTAGTTATCGATTATTCATTTTTTACCCTTCTTTGGTGCCTTGGACATGAGCTTGTAAGTAGGCTGTTTAGGTCTTCTTATTGGTAACGCCACATAGCGCTCGGTATGAAAAAATCACTGGCTTTGCCGTGTGCACTCTGTGTTAAGTTTGCATTGTTGTCTGCCATTGTAGTGTTGGGTAGCGGCAGCTGGATGCTAACAGCGCGTAGCGTTGCGCAGTTGGAGGTGAGCCGCCAGCAGTGGTGGACGTGGGGAGAGAGATGGCGGAGTTTTGAAATTTGTAAGAATTGGTGTCATGAACTGATATATATATTATGACTATTAAGGTAAATACATTGTTTGTTCTCTATCAAAATCTTTCATTTGCTAACTGTACCTATCAGTAGTTAGTGCCTTCCGTAGTTTGATTCTTTTAGTTAGCTGGCAGTAGTGGCGCTCGCTGTATTGCAGTTGTTCGAGTAACGAAGATTTTTGTGAGGTAAGTGATTTGTGAAACATATAGGTTAACGTTAGTCAGGGCCATTCTTTTTTAGGGATTACTGAAAGTCAGATTGCGTTGCGCTAAAACTATTGTGTGTCAATTTAAGCACAGTCTTGTATAATTTTTCAAAGGGGACGTTTCATATGTCGACCCTTAGCCGAGGATACCTCACTGGAATCTTCTGATTTTTTCCTTGTAGTTTGTGTAATTAGTGTAGCTTTTGTTTATTGCTAGCGCGTAATCTTAGAGTGAATTTCCTTTGTAGTTGTAGTCTTTCATTGTTGTACAGTACAACAGTTGTGGCATGCATGTAGAGTTGCACCAAGTATTTTGCAGCTGCGCTTGCAATTAACTAGATATTATTTTCAGTGCTATGTTAATGTGTTCTCTTATTTTTGCTCTTCAAATTGTGCTTTTCTGTGTTATCGTGTGAAATATTGTGACAATAATGGCGTGTGAAAAACGTAATGCTAGGCTACAAAGTAAACTGGGAAATGACAGTGAAGACGGAAGCAATGTGTTAGCGCCACCATGTAATGAATTCACAAATGTTCAAAGTAGTAATTTGGTAATAGTGCATAGGAAAATGGAGCAGGCTGCAAATAATGGTGTAGGAAGTGAAACAGTTAGTTAACAGGGAAGCATTATCGATCGATTGGTCGGCAACAGCTCGTGTCAGGAATCCGATATGACAGGACACAATCTTGCAAATACTGTACATTCAGGTTTTGCGTCCTCACCGTTTTCTCAAATAAGCCGAGACACATTTTCTGCTTGTCAAACTGTGAATGTTGCCGGTGCAAATGCACTGCCGAAAAGCATAGATGATCAAATTCCAGACACTAATACATTATTATTGCAATTAATGCAACAAATGAAACAAAACCAGAGACAAACACAGCAACAGTTAGACACAATGGAACAAAATCTTCAAAAGTTAGACACAATGGAACATAATCTTCAAAAGTTAGACACAATGGAACAAAATCTTCAAAAGTTAGACACAATGGAACAAAATCAGAGACAAACACAGCAACAGTTGGACACAATGGAACATAATCTTCGGAAGTTAGACACCACACTTGAACAAACACGTGAAGATTTAACTACTGAGTTACATAACATTGAATCGAAATGTCAAAAAATCTTTAATGACGTAAAAACACAAATTTGTGAGCATTTTCAACCTATTTTTTCGCGGCATGAAAACTCATTACAGAATCACGAAGCAGCCATAAAAGAATTGCAAACTGTTGTTCGTGAAAATCACGACACCTTGCAAGCTAAAATGGACTCAGTTGCATCCACCAATTCGGTTACGCAACTTGCAAGAACTCAGGAAAACTTAAAGGACACAGTAGATTCGATTTCAACACAAATGGACATTCTGAAATTTGGTTCAGAAAAACACACTGAGGAAATGTGTTCACTATCGGAGAAAGTAGCCGAAATTTCGGATCAGTTCACTAATTTATCTACGAAGGTAGATGATAATTTGAATGACACAAAACCGGTAGTCTTTAATGACACAGAAGAGTGCGAACAAATTAGGAAATTCAAACAAAGTCTGAATCAAATTAGTACGCAACACCAAAGAGAAATCCGGGAAGTACAAGATCAGCTGACACAGGTAATACAACAATTACGTATTTCAGAGGACACTCGCGCTCCAATACGGAAAGAGGGACATAGAAATACGGAACAGCCACAAAATAATAACACAGGGCGCTTCGGAAATTATGAAAGAAATTGGCAATGTACACCGAATTCTGAGATGGAACCGCCGACACGACGTAACAATGACCGATATGCTACCCGCCGAGACGATGATTTTGACTATAAGCTGTTCATTACTGCACGTAAATTCAAAACATTTAAGAATTCTGGCAACGACATTCATCCACAAGCGTGGCTCCATCAATTCTCTCATTGTTTTCCTCCCAACTGGTCACTAGAGCACAGATTAGAATTTATGTGTGGCTACTTAGAGAATGAACCAGCTGTAAGAATGCGATCGGTCATTCACGATTGCCACAGTGAAGGAGAATTTTACCATGCCTTCCTCTCAGCATATTGGCCGCAAGCCACACAAGACCGAGTAAAACGTGGCATCATGATGATGAAACATTTCGAACAATCTGAATTTTCCAGTCTTGTGAAATATTTTGAAGACATGTTGCACAAGAATCAGTACCTGTCAAACCCATACAGCCCGTCAGAACTCATCCGCATTTGCTTAATCAAATTGCCTGAACATTTACGGCATATTATTTTGGCAGGCCGTTGCAAAGACGACATTGAAGCTTTTCAGGGACTCTTACAAGAATTAGAAATTGACACTGACAATCGCGGAACGCGAAAACAGGAACACAACAATTACAGGTCACATCCGTCGCAATTCCGTGATGAAAGAAATAATAACTGGACACGACAAGGCTATTCTCACAATACAAATCGTGACCAAAACAGACACCACCCGTATGACAACCGTTGGCAGAGTAGTAATAATTACAGGGAAAGGTCACCTCTCCGCGGTAATGACTATCACAGAGACAATCAGAGAAACAGACAATATGGGAACCAAAATAATTACTATCAAGGGAGACAGAATAACTTTAGACGCAACGGTCCAGCGCGCAGTTACGATTCAGAGAGAAATTCTCCACCACGTGACCGACAAGAAAGAAACTATGGAATCTACCGACATGACGACAGACGATATGATCGTAACGACAGACCTGAATTGCAGCAGAACTGGCGGGAATCAAACAGAGCAGGGCCCTCTCGACAAGGTGAATTTGTAGAAGTTAGGTCTCCAAATCCCAATAACGACGCGCGCCAACAAAGACACAATAGGCAATGACACATACCGCTGGCAGCCTCAAAACGTACTTATCAAACTGACGACGCAGCTGCTGTAGCTAGTAATTACGTTAAAATGGAAGACATTAGGGACATATTACTCCAGGAACACGACGTAAAACACAACAACATTGCATATCCTGAGATTCACATTACTGTAAATGACGTAAAATTTTAAGGCAGTACTTGACTCAGGCAGTCCCATTTCAGTAATTAGTGAAACAGCTTTTAGCAAATGCAATAAATCGAACGATTGCCCCACACTTCCGTTACGCAAGATTAAATTACAAAGTGCAGTCATTGGAAAAGTGTAGATGTACGCCAACAAACTAACTTAGAATTCTTTTGTCAGAGCCACAGCTTCTCTATGAACTTTCTTATTGTTCCATTGTTGTCGACGGAAATTATACTGGGAGTAGACTTTTTGAATGAATACAAAGCAATCTTAAACTTTCACGATGCCGAAATAAGTTTAGAGAAAGAAGGTAAGTCAATAGCTTTGAAATTTGAAGATTGGCTCTCAAACCATGACGAGGAAATTAATCGGATTTACCTTCTGTTAGACAACAGTTCGGAATTTTCTACGGAAATAGACACTAACAGTCGCTCTGCAAGTACTGACAGGGATGATATCGATGGCACAATTGAAACTAATGAGTTAATTCAGAATAAAATTCAAACAATTGAGAATTGTAATGACACTGATAGGCAGGACCTTTCTGAGATTTTACAAGCACATTCCACAATTTTTACTCACAAAACAGGAACAATCAAGGGATTTCAATACCAATTTCGTGTTCGTGAGCATACTAAATTTTGTGTTAGACCATACGTAATTCCAGCACATTATAGGGACCGTGTTAGAACAGAAATACAATCCATGCTTGACGACGGCATTATTGAGCCTGCAGTAAGCTCATACAACAATCCATTACATGTTGTTGAGAAGAAAAATGGATCGATCAGGCTTGTCTTAGATTCGAGACAAATCAATACTATCATTATTCCTGAAACAGACAGGCCGCAAACGTTGGAAGAACTTCTTCAAAATTTTAATGGTGTAAAAGTGTTGTCTTCCATTGATCTCAGATCCAGCTTTTATCAGATCGAACTTCATCCAGAATGTAGAAAATATACAGCTTTTCTTTGTTTCGGCGTTTGTTATCAGTTTCGGAACCTTCCTTTTGGTTCGAACATTTCCTCGGCAGCATTCATTCGCGGGCTAAATTCCATATTACCTGAGCTCTTAAAACGTCACATCACCTTATATGTGGACGATATTCTGATAGCAGAAGCCTCATGGGAACAACATAATCGCATCCTCAACAGCGTGTTACATATTTTTGCAGAATCTGGAATTACAGTTAACTTGGAAAAGTCTGAATTCGGTAGGACAAAAGTGAAGTTTTTGGGACATATTATTTCTTCTGAAGGCATCCAGCCGGTTCCTGAAAAGTTAGAAGCAATCAGAGCCATTCCAATTCCATCCACAAAAAAACAAGTCCGCAGTTTTCTAGGTCTCGTAATTTTTACCGTCGTTTTCTGAATATGCAAATTCTAGTTACACCAAAACTTTGTTCTCTCACTGGAAAAAATACTATTTGGAACTGGGACGAACAAGCACAGTTGGAATTCAATTCTTTGAAAGAATCGCTCCTTAACGCGCCAATACTAGCTCATCCAGATCTTTCACAAGACTTTTGCCTAAGCACGGATTCTTCTAAAGTCGGTCTTGGTGCCCATTTATTTCAAGAAGCCACAGAAAATGACATTACTGTTCAGAAAACCATTGCTTTTGCTAGCCGAGTGCTAACAAAATCTGAAAAAAGTTATTCCGTTACTGAATTAGAAGCTTTAGCTATCGTTTGGGCATTTAACAAATTCCGTTTCTTTCTTTATGGTAAGCACGTAAAAGTATACAGTGACCACCGTGCATTACAATTTCTTATGTCTTCAAAATTAAATCATGACAGGTTAAAACGTTGGGCATTGTTTCTGCAAGAATTCCACTTCACAATAGTCTACATTCCCGGCAAGGAGAACATTGTTGCGGACGCACTGTCACGCGCACCGGCTGGGCTTGAGAAAAGTAACACAGAAAGCAACCTCGAGAGAAATTTCAGTATTCTTTACATCCAGAAAGTCGCCTTTGAAAACTTCATCACCACATCTTTAAAGGACATTGCTCATGAACAAGACAAAGATCCGATTTGGAAAGACATCAAAAGTAAATGACATGAAAAGACACACACACAGATTCGGCTTTATTATCTGGTTAGAAACAACATACTGTTCAAACGATGCACTGTTGATGACAAGCTATGGGTACTTTGCATTCCAGACGATTTTGTTAATAAGCTCATTTGGTACATTCATTTCAGCTATGCACATTTTGGTCCACGAAAATGTTATCATATTCTTCGAACGACTTGTTATTTTAACAATATGGAAAAGAGAATTCGAAGAGTCTTGTCTATTTGTAAACTTTGTCAAAAGGCGAAACCATCTACTGTCACTCATCGTGCTCCATTGTTTCCTATCATTCCTTCTAAATTAAAAGAATTTGCTGCTGTTGATGTCTTGGGACCGCTTGTCAGAACATCTAATGGATTTTCGTACGTTCTAGTCGCTGTTGAACTTACTTCAAAATTCGTTTCTTTCACTCCGTTACGTAAAGCCACTGGACGGTCTGTATCCAACGCCTTTGTTAGAAATTTCTTACGTGAAGTTGGACACGTTAGTAAAGTAATTTCAGATAACGGACCGCAATTCAGATCTGCTGTTTGGTCACGCATGCTTCGTAACCATAAAATCAAATCTGTTTTTATTTCATTGTACTCACCACATTGTAACCCGTCTGAACGGATTATGAAAGAAATCAATAAGCTTTGCAGACTTTATTATCACAGAAAGCATCAGCATTGGGACAGATATTTACACTTATTTCAAAACGTGCTGAATGAAATGCCTCATGACTCCACTGCTTTACCACCTGTTCTTGTACTGAAGAATAAAGAACCACCAAACAGAATAAGAGAGCTTGTACCTTTTCCGAATACACGTAAACTTCGACACAAAGACATAATTGATTTGGCTATTAAAAATATAAATTCTGCTGCAGACAAAAGGAAAAAATTACACGGTAAAGCAAATGCAAAGAAATTATATATTGGTCAGAAAGTTCTCATTAAAGCTCATCCATTGTCACATAAGAAGAAACACTTGAGTCACAAATTCTTTCTAGTTTACAATGGACCTTACAGAATCCGACGTATACCACATGATAATTGCGTTGAAGTTGAAACTCTGCGTACTAGGAAGAGTAAAGGTTTACACCACATTTCACATGTAAAACCGTTTATTGAAAGATAATCTGCTTTTTAACTTTGTCTTTGCCATAAAACATTTCACTTCACATTTCTAGTATGCTTTGTCACACTGAGAAACTGTTAACATGCAACAATGTTTGAAGTTTACTATCCAGTTTAGAACCTACGGAACATATTTGAACAGAAATTACGAATGCATTGTTATAGTGAACAGACGTCACAGTGTTATTGTGCGTGTACATTCTTGCTTGTTAGTTGCACGATTACGTAACGACCATAAGGTTCACATACTTAGAACATTTACCAGTATTGCTAATGGGATTTTAATGCAACATTTTGGTTTACTTGAAAATACATTCTGGATTTAAAGTACTTTCTGTGAGATACCAGATGATACAGTGGTTAGTTTATGTGACAGCTACACGATTTTATCACGACGCTACTAATGAGTGACAATTTACAACGTTGCTTTTGCAGTTTATCTGTTTTATATCTACACAGTTTTTCTGAATTTCTCTGGAAAGTAAAACATGTTTTAGTAGTAACGTTTGTGGTATAGCTACAATGAGACAGCCTTTTCTGTAGCACAACAATACGTACAGTACAGTACTTACTTCATCACGGCAATAAGCGTAATAACTATGATATCTATACGCAAAGCATTTCAATTTCGTTTATCATGAGGTAAGTACATTGACTTCTGCAGAACTTAGTCTTCGGAGGACAACAACTACGACACTTCCACAGAGATTGTCTTACAGCAAGACGCACATTTAGCGCTACAGGACACGCATTAAACTATTTATTTTTCAACATATTTTAATTACAAAGAAAGTTTTCCGTGATACATTTCATTCCATTGCTGTAATCTGTAACACTTGAGGATATAATTACATTATCCTCAGGGGGGTACACGCATGCTTTGTGTACCATGTGTTTGGCAAGCACAAGGAGCCCTAGCTAATATGGTATTTGCTTATACAACTTTACACATCGGTACCATATTTCTCTAACACATAAATTACACAGCTATCTGATCATTTAACTGAGAGAGACAAACATTTACTTTACTACATCAGCGACAGATGTTTACGTAATTACACCATTGGATAACTTCACACTTACGAAGTTGTATTTTGTCTGTACTTTGTGAACTGTTCATATTTTTTCGGAACCATTGTGATACTATGAGAGCTTTGAATGACATATTTGGTATGGGATCACGATTTTTAAAGTACGTTTGAGGCAGATGACACTTTTGACATGAGCAGAGAATTTTTTTTTTTAGGTTTTGAAATTATTGGAGGAAGTTACGGAGATTTTGAGAGTTGACTGAGGTGTTATGATGTTATTATTACGATTACTATGTGTATTATGCTCTTGCGGTATGTTTATGATCAATAAGCCGATGCTATATGAGTCATTTGATTATGCTATGTATCTGTTATGATGAAATATTGAAGAAGTGTCGACGAATAAGGTAAGAAATAATGAGTAGAGGTTAGGGACTCTGGTTTGTGAAAAAAGTTGTTGGAAACCAAGAATCGTACTTTAAGAGTTATGAAATGTATGTAAATGCGTGAACGTATTACAATGCCGACGAAAATTTTTTGGACACTGTTATATCAATAGTATTTTGTTTCTACAGATGTGTAACGCAAATTCTTGACCTGTGAATTTTTTTATATGAGCCTGCCACTGTAGCGGAAACTGGTGTCGTAAATATTTCGATAAGACAGTTAAGTGACCACCTGCATGTAATGAGTCGTGGGCACCCAGCTGCGCGACAACCACCTGACAAAAAGAAAGCCATTAGTGTGTGCCTTTCAGAGACACAGGTAAAAAAAAGAGGCCATTATCCTCGCTATTGACATTCATTCCTTTGTAGAAAGCATCGCAAATACGCCACGCCCAAACCTGAAAACATATGATTACACTGTGAAGCTCTTAATTTATGATATTTACTGAAATGAAATGATGAGAAATATTTTATATCTATTGTCTTTCTAGCTGAGAGATTGCTCATTTTCTTTAATATCCAGTTTCTATCTGCACTGCAGCATTGGCTAAAACAAAATTTAATAGATGTACTAATATCACTATTTTCTGTCTACAGACCCAGTAAAGAATCATTTTATGATACTTTCTTAGAAAAGAGAACACAAATAGACATTTCCCTTCACAGGAATTGCCAAAATAATCTTTTTACGATTTGGTAACTTATCTGCTAGCGTATGTTTTCGTGATGCATCACTCTAGTGTTAAGATGTGACATAGATATTAAACATTTATACTGTAATATTTTTTCTGCTTCAGCTTTGTCATGTTTAGGTATAAGTTATAGCATTTGCTGCGGCTGCTTGCCATTCATAGTGCTACTGAATGTCACTTTGTATTACTAGGTTAAGCTAATTTTATTACTGATTTATTTTTCTTGTTTGCCTTATATTAGTTATAATATTGCTGCCTTTTTTTGCCAATTTCCATTTTTTTATCATTGCTGTTTGTGTTAATTGTTTTGTGCTGCTGCATTGCCTCGTCTCTTAGTTTCGTATCTGAGCTCAGTAGATTTAAGTTAGCTTAAGAGGGGGTAGACTATTTAAGAAACTAACTATGATGAATTGGAAGAAAAGCATTGAGAAGCTTTAAGAAACTGGTTTGGCCAAAAAAGTAGTGTACAGTGGAGAAAAACTATTTTTGAAAGAGGATGTGAACCGAATACAGAAAGCAGGTTTAGATAGGACTTTTTGGAAAAATGATGAACTAAGGGAGATCTCTACGCAAAATACTGCAGTAAAACAAACACTGTCCTTTCCTTTCGTATTATCCCTCTATGTGTTTATGTACCCTTGTGTATTTGTCTTTTTCCTGTCTTTATGTGTTTAGCTAATAAGATTTATGTTGTAGAATTTTTCAAATACTATGTCATTTTCTTTGTAAATATGTTCAGACATTATTTATAGTGTTTTGTTTTAATGCTCATGTGTGAAGTTGATGTTTCAAAAGTTATTCTGAACCTTATGTATGTACTTTTGTTGTAATTTTTGTAACACTGATGTATTTACTATTTCGATTCTTTTGTAAGCCTGTACTACTGCAAATGTTATCTGTATTGTTATGTTCTTTAAAGATGTATTTTGTACCTTTGTTATTGCATTCTTATGTTATAAAATTGTAATTGACACCAGTTCATCAAATTAAGTAACTTGTAAATTACATTTCACGTCACACGTTTCTGGTGGTCATAGTATATTGACAATATGTGAGAAGTAGGGACTGATAGTGTTTGCACGTGTGTTAATAACTCAGTAAGGGAATGGATAACAGCATTGCTGGTTCTAAGGACAATTCAAAAACAATTTTTCTGAGTGCACAAGTGGTGGTTATGGACTTGTTATATTATCCGCAAGACTCTTCAATGGTGATTGTGCGCCTGCACAGTCAAACAGATAGCTGCTGGCCATCTCTACAAGGACTACAGTGGGTCTACACCTTTGATGACTCACCAATACCATTATTTCTACAAGGACTGCAATGGGTCTGCACCTCTGGTGGCCCACCAATACCGTAATCTCTACCAGGACTACAATGGGCCTATTCTGTGACGACCTACCTACCAATATTCTTCAAAACTTGGGCTGACTCTGCTGTGGGTTTGCTCTGTGGTGGCCCATTACCTGTCAGCATCTGAAGAGCCAGCACTGTCTTTCTGTTGGAAGGAAAACACTACTTCTTCAAGACTGCATGGAAATCCACTACTTCAGTGTGCATTTTCTTTTACTGCATAGACATTGATCAAAAACACTGCTATTTTACTATGATGAACGATCAGGACTGTCTTTATGGACTGTGAGAAAGTTTTAGCTTCTGACCAACATTGTATCAATAAGTGTGTGTATTTGATATCTTTGTTATAGTAATTATGAAAAATTTTATCAAATCATTATTGGCCACTGCCCAAAACAATCTGTAAAAATTTTTTGTGTGGAGCATGGGGGCTATGTAAGAAGGCTGTTTAGGTCTTCTTATTGGTAACGCCACATAGCGCTCGGTATGAAAAAATCACTGGCTGTGCCGTGTGCAGTCTGTGTTTAGTTTGCATTGTTGTCTGCCATTGTAGTGTTGGGCAGCGGCAGCTGGATGCTAACAGCGCGTAGCGTTGCGCAGTTGGAGGTGAGCCGCCAGCAGTGGTGGATGTGGGGAGAGAGATGGAGGAGTTTTGAAATTTGTAAGAATTGGTGTCATGAACTGATATATATATTATGACTATTAAGGTAAATACATTGTTTGTTCTCTATGAAAATCTTTCATTTGCTAACTGTACCTATCAGTAGTTAGTGCCTTCCGTAGTTTGATTCTTTTAGTTAGCTGGCAGTAGTGGCGCTCGCTGTATTGCAGTAGTTCGAGTAACGAAGATTTTTCTGAGGTAAGTGATTTGTGAAACGTATAGGTTAATGTTAATCAGGGCCATTCTTTCGTAGGGATTTTTGGAAGGCAGATTGCGTTGCGCTAAAAATATTGTGTGTCAGTTAAAGCACAGTCGTGTATAAATTTTCCAAAGAGGACGTTTCAAGCTAGGCCCTTAAGAGTTTGCATGAAAGGAGGACTAGCAGCCGCGTCGCACGGGAGAATGTGAAAAGTGTTCATATGTAGGAAAAACCTGAGAAATCCGTCCGTTTTCGTCATTTGTTATCGAATCGACTTAATGCCAGATCGTCACATTGGCCTCTATTCTCTCTGAAACGGTTACATTTATGGTGTGGAAAGCTATGTCGCATGCTACGGTATGTGGAGACACTAAAAGCACCACAACAGAACACAGAAGAAACTTCTATGTTGATGTGATAGCCAGTACGAAGCAGTACAATTTAAGTTTTAGTTATCGATTATTGACTTCTTAGACGGCTTTGGTGCCTTGGACATGGGCTAGGACCTAAAGATTGTGCATGAAAGGAGGAGTAGCAGCCGAGTTGCACGGGAGAAAGTGAAAAGTGTTCATATGTAGTAAAAACCTGAGAAATCCAACCGTTTTCTCATTTCTTAATGAATCGACTTAAAGCCAGTTCGTCACATTGGGCGCTATTCTCACTAAAACGGTTACTTTTATCGTCTGCAAAGCTATGTCGCGTGCTGCGGTATGCGGAGACACTGAAAGTACCATAGTAGAACACAGAAGAACCTTCAAAGTTGATGTAGTAGCCAGTAAGAAGTAGTACAATTCAAGTTTTAGATATAGATTATTGACTTTTTAGCCGGCTTTGCTGCCTTGGACATGTGCTAGAACTTTAAGATTTTGCATGAAGGGAGGTCTAGCAGCCGCATTGTACGGGAGAATGTGAAAAGTGTTCATATGTAGGAAAAACCTGAGAAATCCGTCCGTTTTCGGCATTTGTTATCGAATCGACTTAAAGCCAGATCGTCATATTGGCTGCAATTCTCTCTGAAACAGTTATATTTATCGTATGCAAAGCTATGTCGCGTGCTGCGGCATGCGGAGACACTAAAAGCACCATAGTATAACACAGAAGAAACTTCTAAGTTGGTGTAAACGCCAGTAAGAAGCAGTACAATTCAAGTTTTATTTATCGATTATTGACTTTTTTGCCAACCTTGGTTCCTTGGACATGAGTTAGGACCTTCAGATTTTACATGAAAGGAGGACTACCAGCCGCGTTGCACGGGAGAATGTGAAAGGTGTTCATATGTAGTAAAAACCTGAGAAATCCATCCGTTTTCTCATTTCTTAACGAATAGACTTAAAGCCAATTCGTCACATTGGCCGCTATTCTCACTAAAACGGTTACATTTATCGTCTGCAAAGCTATGTCGCGTGCTGCGGTATGCGGAGACACTGAAAGTACCATAGTAGAACACAGAAGAACCTTCAAAATTGATGTAGTAGCCAGTAAGAAGTAGTACAATTCAAGTTTTAGCTATCGATTATTGATTTTTAGCCGGCTTTGTTTCCTTGGACATGAGCTAGTACCTTACGATTTTGCATGAAACGAGGTCTAAGAGCCACGTTGCACGGGAGAGTGTGAAAGTTGTTAAAATGTAGTAAAAACCACAGAAATCCGTCCGATTTCGTCATTTGCTATCGAGTCGACTTAATGCCAGATCGTCATATTTGCCACTCTTCTCTCTGAAACGGTTACATTTATGGTGTGGAAAGCTATTTCGCGTGCTACGGTATGCGGAGACACTAAAAGCACCACAACAGAACACAGAAGAAGCTTCTATGTTGATGTTATAGCCAGTACGAAGCAGTACAATTTAAGTTTTAGTTATCGATTATTGACTTTTTAGACGGCTTTGGTGCTTTGGACGTAAGCTAGGACCTTACGATTTTGCAAGAAGGGAGGTCTAGCAGCCACGTTGCACAGGAGAATGTCAGAAGTGTTCATATGTAGTAAAAACCTGAGAAATCCGTCCGTTTTTGTCATTTGCTATCGAATGGACTTAAAGCCAGATCGTCACATTGGCCGCTTTTCTCTCTGAAACGGTTAAATTTATCGTGTGCAAAGCTATATCGAGTGCTGCGGTATGTGGAGACACCTGGTAAGGATCCCACACTGCGCATGAATATTCTAACAGAGGACGAACGAGTGTAGTGTAAGCTGTCTCTTTAGTGGAGTTGTTGCATCTTCTAAGTGCCCTGCCAATGAACCGCAACCTTTGGCTCGCCTTCACGACATTATTATCTATGTGGTCCTTCCAACTGAAGTTGTTCGTAATTTTAACACCCAGGTACTTAGTTGAATTGACAGCCTTGAGAATTGTACTATTTATCGAGTAATGGAATTTCAGCGGATTTCTTTTGGAACTTATGTGGATCATCTCACACTTAATACCAGATCGTCACATTGGCCGCTCTTCTCTATGAAACGGTTACACGTTTCGTCTGTAAAGCTATGTCGCGTGCTGCGATATGCGGAGACACTAAAAGCACCATAGTAGAACACAGAAGAAGTTTCTAAGTTGATGTAATAGGCAGTAAGAAGCAGTACAATTGAAGTTTTAGTTTTCGATTATTGACTTTTTACCCTTCTTTGGTGCCTTGGACAAGAGCTGGGCCCTTAAGATTTTTGCATGAAAGGAGGACTGGCAGCCGCGTTGCACGGAAGAATGTGAAAAGTGTTCATATGTAGTAAAAACCTGAGAAATCCGCCCGTTTTCGTCATTTGTTATAGAATCGACCTAAAACCAGAACGTCACATTGGCCGCTATTCTCTCTGAAATGGTTACATTTATCGTCTGCAAAGCCATGGCTCGTGCTGCGGTATGCGGAGACACTAATAGCACGATAGTATAAAACAGATAAAGCTTCTAAGTTGATGTAATAGCCAGTAAGAAGCAGTACAATTGAAGTTTTAGTTTTCGATTATTGACTTTTTACCCTTCTTTGGTGCCTTGGACAAGAGCTAGGCCCTTAAGATTTTTGCATGAAAGGAGGACTGGCAGCCGCGTTGCACGGAAGAATGTGAAAAGTGTTCATATGTAGTAAAAACCTGAGAAATACAACCGTCATCGTCATTTGCTATTGAATCGACTTCATTCCGTATCGCCATATTGGCCGCTCTTCTCTCTGAAACGGTTGCATTTATCTTGTGTAAAGCTGTCTAGCGTGCTGCGGTATGCGGAGACACTAAAGGCACCATAGTTGAACACTGAAGAAGCTTGTAGGTTGATGTAATAGCCAGTAATGCCAGTACAATTCAAGTTTTAGCTATCGATTATTGATTTTTAGCCGGCTTTGTTTCCTTGGACATGAGCTAGGACCTAAAGATTTTGCATGAAAGGAGGACTAGCAGCCGCGTTGCACGGGAGAATGTGAAAAGTGTTCATATGTAGTAAAAACCTGAGAAATCTGTCCGTGTTCGTCATTTGTTATCTAATGGACTTAAAGCCAGATCGTCACATTGGCCGCTTTTCTCTCTGAAACGGTTACATTTATCGTGTGCAAAGCTATATCGATTGCTGCGGTATGTGGAGACACTAAAATCACCACAGTAGAACACAGAAGAAGCTTCGAAGTGGATCTAGTAGCCAGTAAGAAGTAGTACAATTCAAGTTTTAGATATAGATTATTGATTTTTTAGCCGGCTTTGCTGCCTTGGACATGTGCTAGAACCTTAAGATTTTGCATGAAGGGAGGTCTGGCAGCCGCATTGTACGGGAGAATGTGAAAGGTGTTCATATGTAGTAAAAACCTGAGAAATCCATCCGTTTTCTCATTTCTTAACGAATAGACTTAAAGCCAATTCGTCACATTGTCCGCTATTCTCATTAAAACGGTTACATTTATCGTCTGCAAAGCTATGTCGCGTGCTGCGGTATGCGGAGACACTGAAAGTACCATAGTAGAACACAGAAGAACCTTCAAAATTGATGTAGTAGCCAGTAAGAAGTAGTACAATTCAAGTTTTAGATATAGATTATTGACTTTTTAGCCGGCTTTGCTGCCTTGGACATGTGCTAGAACCTTAAGATTTTGCATGAAGGGAAGTCTAGCAGCCGCATTGTACGGGAGAATGTGAAAAGTGTTCATATGTAGTAAAAACCTGAGAAATCCGTCCGTTTTCATCATTTGCTATCGAGTCGACTTAATGCCAGATCGTCATATTTGCCACTCTTCTCTCTGAAACGGTTACATTTATGGTGTGGAAAGCTATTTCGCGTGCTACGGTATGCGGAGACACTAAAAGCACCACAACAGAACACAGAAGAATCTTCTATGTTGATGTTATAGCCAGTACGAAGCAGTACAATTTAAGTTTTAGTTATCGATTATTGACTTTTTAGACGGCTTTGGTGCTTTGGACGTAAGCTAGGACCTTACGATTTTGCAAGAAGGGAGGTCTAGCAGCCACGTTGCACAGGAGAATGTCAGAAGTGTTCATATGTAGTAAAAACCTGAGAAATCCGTCCGTTTTTGTCATTTGCTATCGAATGGACTTAAAGCCAGATCGTCACATTGGCCGCTTTTCTCTCTGAAACGGTTAAATTTATCGTGTGCAAAGCTATATCAAGTGCTGCGGTATGTGGAGACACCTGGTAAGGATCCCACACTGCGTATGAATATTCTAACAGAGGACGAACGAGTGTAGTGTAAGCTGTCTCTTTAGTGGAGTTGTTGCATCTTCTAAGTGTCCTGCCAATGAACCGCAACCTTTGGCTCGCCTTCACGATATTATTATGTATGTGGTCCTTCCAACTGAAGTTGTTCGTAATTTTAACACCCAGGTACTTAGTTGAATTGACAGCCTTGAGAATTGTACTATTTATCGAGTAATGGAATTTCAGCGGATTTCTTTTGGAACTCATGTGGATCATCTCACACTTAATACCAGATCGTCACATTGGCCGCTCTTCTCTATGAAACGGTTACACGTTTCGTCTGTAAAGCTATGTCGCGTGCTGCGATATGCGGAGACACTAAAAGCACCATAGTAGAACACAGAAGAAGTTTCTAAGTTGATGTAATAGGCAGTAAGAAGCAGTACAATTCAAGTTTTAGTTATCGATTATCGACTTTTTAGCCGGCTTTGGTGCCTTGGACATGAGCTAGTACCTTATGATTTTGCCTTAAGGGAGGTCTAGCAGCCATGTTGTACGCGGGAATGTGAAATGATTTCATATCTAGTAAAAACCTTAAAAACAGCTCGTTTTCGTCATTTGCTATCGAATCGACTTAATTACTAGATCGTCACATTGGCCGATCTGCTCTATGAAACGGTTACACTTTTCGTCTGCAAAGCTATGTCACGTGCTGCGGTATGCGGAAACACTAAAAGCACCATAGTAGAACGCAGAAGAAGCTTCTAAGTTGATGTGATAGCCAGTAAGAAGCAGTACAAATCGAGATTTAGTCATCGATTATTGTCTTTTTAGCCGGCTTTGATGCCTTGGGCATGAGCTGGAACCTTAAGATTTTGCCTGAAGAGAGGTCTATTATCTAAGTTGCACGGGAGAATGTGAAAAGTGTTCATATGTAGTAAAAACCTGTAAAATCCGCCCGTTTTCGTCCTTTGCTATCGAAACGACTTAATGCCAGATCGTCACATCGGCCGCTCTTCTCTATGCAACGGTTACACTTTTCGTCTGCAAAGCTATGTCGCGTGCTGTGGTATGCGAAGACACTAAAAGCACCATAGTAAAACGCAGAAGAAGCTTGTAAGTTGACGTGATAGTAAGAAGCAATACAAATCAAGTATAAGTTTTCTATTATTGTCTATTTAGCTGGCTATGGTGCCTTGGATATGAGCTAGGACCTTAAGATTTTGCATGAAGGGAGGTCTATCAGCCCGCGTTGCACGGTAGAATGTGAAAAGTGTTCATATGTAGCAAAAACCTGTAAAATCCGCCCGTTTTCGAAATTTGCTATCGAATCGACTTCATGCCAGATCGTCACAATGTCCGCTCCTCTCTATGAAACGGTTATATTTATCGTCAGCAAAGCTATGTCGCTTGCTGCTGTATGCGGAGACACTAAAAGCACCAAGTAGAACATAAAATAAGCTTCGAAGGTGGTGTAATAGCCAGTAAGAAGCGGTACAATTCAAGTTTTAGTTATCGGTTATTGACTTTGTAGCCGGCTTTGGTGCCTTGGACAATGGCTAGGACCTTATGAGTATGCATGAAGAGAGGTCTAGCGGCCACGTATCACGGGAGAATGTAAAAAGTGTTCATATGTAGTAAAAACCTGTAAAATTCGCCCGGATTCGTCATTTCCTATCGAATCGACTTAATGCCAGATCGTCACACTGGCCGCTCTTCTCTATGAAACTGTTACACGTTTCGTCTGCAAAGCTATTTAACTTGCTGCGGTATGCGGAGACACTAAAAGCACCATAGTAGAACATAAAACAAGCTTCTAACTTGATGTAATAGCCAGTAAGAAGAAGTAAAATTCAAGTTTGAGTTATCGATTATTGTCTTTTTAGCCGGCTTTGGTGCCTTGGACATGAACTAGGACCTTAAGTGTAAGCATGAAGAGAGGTCTTGCAGCCACGCTTCACGAGAGAATGTAAAAAGTGTTCATATGTAGTAAAAACCTGTAAAATCCAACTGTTTTCGTCATTTCCTATCGAATCGACTTAATGCCAGATCGTCACATTGGCCACTCTCCTCTAAGAAACGGTTACATTTATCGTCTGCAAAGCTGTGTCGCGTGCTGTGGTATGCGGAGACACTAAAAGGACCATAGTAGAACGCAGAAGAAGCTTCTAAGTTGATGTGATAGCCAGTAAGAAGCTATACAAATCAAGTTCTAGTTGTCGATTATTGACTTTTCAGCCGGCTTTGGTGCCTTGGACAAGAGCTAGTACCTTAAGATTTTGCCTGAAGAGAGGTCTATTACCACGTTGCGCGGGAGAATGTGAAAAGTGTTCGTATGTAATAAAAACCTTTAAAATCTGACTGTTTTCGTTATTTGCTATCGAATCGACTTAATGCCAGATCGTCACATAGGCCGCTCTTCTCTATGAAACGGTTACACTTTTCGTCTGCAAAGCTATGTCGGGTGCTGCGGTATTTGGAGACAGTAAAAGCAATATAGTAGAACACAAAAGAAGCTTCTAAGTTGATGTAATTGCCAGTAAGAAGCAGTACAATAAAAATTTTAGTTATCGATTACAGATTTTTTAGTCGGCTTTGGTGCCGTGGACATGAGCTATTTCCTTGAGATTTTGCCTGAAGGGAGGTGTAGCAGCTACGTTGCACGGGAGAATGTGAAAAGTGTACATATTTAGTAAAAACCTGTAAAATCCGCCCGTTTTCGTCATTTGCTATCGAATCGACTCAATGCCAGATCGTCACATTGGCCGCACCTCTCTAAGAAACGGTTACAATTTCCGTCTGCAAAGCTACGTCGCGTGCTGTGGTATGCGAAGACACTAAAAGGACCATAGTAGAACGCAGAAGAAGCTTCTAAGTTGATGTGATAGCCAGTAAGAAGCTATACAAATCAAGTTTTAGTTGTCGATTATTGACTTTTTAGCCGGCTTTGGTGCCTTGGACAAGAGCTAGGACCTTAAGGTTTTGCATGAAGTGAGGTCTAGCAGCCACGTTGCACGGAAGGGTGTGAAAGGTGTTCGAATGTAGTAAAAACCTCTAAAATCCGCCCGTTTTCGTCACTTGCTGTCGAATCGACTCAATGCCAGATCGTCACATTGGCCGCTCTTCTCTAAGAAACGGATACACTTTCCGTCTGCAAAGCTATGTCGCGTGCTGCGATATGCGGAGACACGAAAAGCACAATCGTAGATCACACAAGAAATTTCTAAGTTGGTGTAATAGCCAGTAAGAAGCACTACAATTCAAGTTTTAGTTATCGATTATTGACATTTTTGCCATCTTTGGTCCATGGACATGAGCTCGAACCTTAAGATTTTGCATGAAGGGAGGTCTAGCAGCAAGCGTTGCACGGTAGAATGTGAAAGGTGTTCGTAGGTAGTAAAAACCTGTAAAATCCGAGCGTTTTCGTCATTTGCTATCGAATCGACTTAATGACATATCGTCACATTGGCCGCTCTTCTCTATGAAACGGTTACACGTTTCGTCTGTAATGCTATGTCGCGTGCTACGGTATGCGAAGACACTAAAATCACAATAGTAGAACACAGAAGAAGCTTCTAAGTTGATGTATTAGCCAGTGAGAAGCACTACAATTTTAGTTTTAGTTATCGATTATTGTCTCTTTAGCCGGCTTTGGTGCCTTCGACATGAGCTAGTACCTTAAGATTTAGCCTGAAGAGAGGTCTATTACCACGTTGCGCGTGAGAATGTGAAAAGTGTTCATATGTATTAAAAACCTGTAAAATCTGCCCGTTTTCGTTATTTGCTATCGAATCGACTTAATGCCATATCGTCACATTGGCCGCTCTTCTCTATGAAACGGTTACACTTTTCGTCTGCAAAGCTACGTCGGGTGCTGCGGTATGTGGAGACAGTAAAAGCAACATAGTAGAACACAAAAGAAGCTTCTAAGTTGATGTAATTGCCAGTACGAAGCAGTAATATTAAAATTTTAGTTATCGATTATTGATTTTTTAGTCGGCTTTGGCGCCGTGGACATGAGCTGGTTCCTTGAGATTTTGCCTGAAGGGAGGTCTAGCAGCTACGTTGCACGGTAGAATGTGAAAGGTGTTCGTAGGTAGTAAAAACCTGCAAAATCTGCCCGTTTGCGTTATTTGCTATCGAATCGACTTAATGCCAGATCGTCACATTGGCCGATCTTCTCTATGAAACGGTTACACTTTTCGTCTGCAAAGCTATTTCTCTTGCTGCGGTATGCGGAGACACTAAAAGAACCATAGTAGAACATAAAACAAGCTTCTTAGCTGATGTAATAGCCAGTAAGAAGAAGTAAAATTCAAGTTCGAGTTATCGATTATTGTTTTTTTAGCCGGCTTTGGCGCCGTGGACATAAGCTAGTTCCTTGAGATTTTGCCTGAAGGGAGGTCTAGCAGCAACGTTGCACGGGAGACTGTGAAAAGTGTTCATATGTAGTAAAAACCTGTAAAATCTGCCCGTTTTCGTCATTTGCTATGGAATCGACTTAATGCCAGATCGTCAAATTGGCCGCTCTTCTCTGTGAAATTGTTACACTTTTCGTCTGCAAAGCTATGTCTGCTACTACGGTATGCGGAGACAGTAAAAGCAACATAGTAGAACACAAAGGAAGCTTCTAAGTTGATGAAATTGCCAGTGAGAAGCAGTACAATTAAAATTTTCGTTATCGATTATTGAATTTTTAGTCGGCTTTGGTGCCGTGGACATGAGCTAGTTCCTTGAGATTTTGCCTGAAGGGAGGTCTAGCAGCCACGTTGCACGGGAGAATGTGAAAAGTGTACATTTGTAGTAAAAACCTGTAAAATCCGCCTGTTTTCGTCATTTGCTATCGAATCGACTCAATGCCAGATCGTCACATTGGCCGCACCTCTCTAAGAAACGGTTACACTTTCCGTCTGCAAAGCTACGTCGCGTGGTGTGGTATGCGAAGACACTAAAAGGACCATAGTAGAACGCAGAAGAAGCTTCTAAGTTGATGTGATAGCCAGTAAGAAGCCATACAAATCAAGTTTTAGTTTCCGATTATTGTCTTTTTAGCCGGCTTTGGTGCGTTGGACATGAGCTAGGACCTTAAAATATTGCATGAAGAGAGATCTAGCAGCCACGTTGAACGGTAGAATGTGAAAGGTGTTCGAATGTAGTAAAAGCCTCTAAAATCCGCCCGTATTCGTCATTTGCTATCGAATCGACTGAAAGCCAGATCGTCACATTGCCCGCTCTTCTCTAAGAAACGGTTACACTTTCCGTCTGCAAAGCTACGTCGCGTGCTGTGGTATGCGAAGACACTAAAAGGACCATAGTAGAACGCAGAAGAAGCTTCTAAGTTGATGTGATAGCCAGTAAGAAGCTTTACAAATCAAGTTTTAGTTGTCGATTATCGACTTTTTAGCCGGCTTTGGTGCCTTGGACAAGAGCTAGGACCTTAAGGTTTTGCATGAAGTGAGGTCTAGCAGCCACGTTGCACGGAAGGGTGTGAAAGGTGTTCGAATGTAGTAAAAACCTCTAAAATCCGCCCGTTTTCGTCACTTGCTGTCGAATCGACTCAATGCCAGATCGTCACATTGGCCGCTCTTCTCTAAGAAACGGATACACTTTCCGTCTGCAAAGCTATGTCGCGTGCTGCGGTATGCGGAGACACGAAAAGCACAATCGTAGATCACACAAGGAGCTTCTAAGTTGGTGTAATAGCCAGTAAGAAGCACTACAATTCAAGTTTTAGTTATCGATTATTGACATTTTTGCCATCTTTGGTCCATGGACATGAGCTCGAACCTTAAGATTTTGCATGAAGGGAGGTCTAGCAGCAAGCGTTGCACGGTAGAATGTGAAAGGTGTTCGTAGGTAGTAAAAACCTGTAAAATCCGCCTGTTTTCGTCATTTGCTATCGAATCGACTCAAAGCCAGATCGTCACACTGGCCGCTCTTCTCTATGAAACTCTTACACGCTTCGTCTGTAAAGCTATGTCGCGTCCTGCTGTATGCGGATACACTAAAAGCACAATCGTAGATCACACAAGAAATTTCTAAGTTGGTGTAATAGCCAGTAAGAAGCAGTACAATTCAAGTTTTAGTTATCGATTATTGACATTTTTGCCACCTTTGGTCCATGGACATGAGCTCGAACCTTAAGATTTTGCATGAAGGGAGGTCTAGCAGACCGCGTTGCACGGTAGAATGTGAAAGTTGTTTGTAGGTAGTAAAAACCTGTAAAATCCGAGCGTTTTCGTCATTTGCTATCGAATTGACTTAATGCCAGATCGTCACATTGGCCGCTCTTCGCTATGAAACAGTTACACTTTTCGTCTGTAATGCTATGTCGCGTGCTGCGGTATGCGGAGACACTAAAAGCACAATAGTAGACCACACAAGAAGCTTCTAAGTTGGTGTAATAGCCAGTAAGAAGCAGTACAATTCAAGTTTTAGTTATCGATTATTGACATTTTTGCCACCTTTGGTCCATGGACATGAGCTCGAACCTTAAGATTTTGCATGAAGGGAGGTCTAGCAGACCGCGTTGCACGGTAGAATGTGAAAGTTGTTTGTAGGTAGTAAAAACCTGTAAAATCCGAGCGTTTTCGTCATTTGCTATCGAATTGACTTAATGCCAGATCGTCACATTGGCCGCTCTTCTCTATGAAACAGTTACACTTTTCGTCTGTAATGCTATGTCGCGTGCTGCGGTATGCGGAGACACTAAAAGCACAATAGTAGACCACACAAGAAGCTTCTAAGTTGGTGTAATAGCCAGTAAGAAGCAGTACAATTCAAGTTTTAGTTATCGATTATTGACATTTTTGCCATCTTTGGTGCCTTGGATATGAGCTAGAACCTTAGGATTTTGCATGAATGGAGGTGTAGCTACCCGCATTCCACGGTAGAATGTGAAAGGTGTTCGTAGGTAATAAAAACCTGTAAAATCCGCCCGTTTTCGTCATTTGCTATCGAATCGACTTAATGCCAGATCGGCACATTGACCGCTCTTCTCTATAAAACGGTTACACGTTTAGTCTGTAATGCTATGTCGCGAGCTGCGGTATGCGGAGACACTAAAATCACCATAGTAGAACACAGAAGAAGCTTCTAAGTTGATGTATTAGCCAGTAAGAAGCACTACAATTCTAGTTTTAGTTATCGATTATTGTCTCTTTAGCCGGCTTTGGTGCCTTCGACATGAGCTAGTACCTTAAGATTTTGCCTGAAGAGAGGTCTATTACCACGTTGCGCGGGAGAATGTGAAAAGTGTTCATATGTAGTAAAAACCTGTAAAATCTGCCCGTTTTCGGCATTTGCTATCGAATTGACTTAATGACAGATCGTCACATTGGCCGCTCTTCTCTATGAAACGGTTACACTTTTCGTCTTCAAAGCTATGTCTGCTGCTGCGGTATGCGGAGACAGTAAAAGCAACATAGTAGAACACAAAAGAAGCTTCTAAGTTGGTGTAACTGCCAGTAAGAAGCAGTACAATTAAAATTTTAGTTATCGATTATTGACTTTTTAGTCGGCTTTGGTGACGTGGACATGAGCTAGTTCCTTGAGATTTTGCCTGAAGGGAGGTCTAGCAGCCACGTTGCACGGGAGAATGTGAAAAGTGTACATATGTAGTAAAAACCTGCCAAATCCGCCTGTTTTCGTCATTTGCTATCGAATCGACTCCATGCCAGATCGTCACATTGGCCGCTCTTCTCGATGAAAAGGTTGCACTTTTCGTCTGCAAAGCTATCTCACTTGCTGCAGTATGCGGAGACACTAAAAACACCATAGTAGAACACTGAAGAAGCTCCTAAGTTGATGTAATAGCCAGTAAGAAGCAGTATAATTCAAGTTTTAGTTATCGAATATTGACTTTGTAGCCGGCTTTGGTGCTTTGGACTTGAGCTAGGACCTTAAAATTTTGCATGAAGGGAGGTCTGGCAGCCCGCGTTGCACGGTAGAATGTGAGAAATATTCATATGTAGTAAAAACCTGTAAAATCAGCACGTTTTCGAAATTTGCTATCGAATCAACTTAACGCCAGATCGTCACATCGGCCGCTCTTCTCTATGAGATGGTTACACTTTTCGTCTGCAATGCTATGTGGAGTGGTGCGGTATGCGGAGACACTAAAAGCACCATAGTAGAACACTGAAGAAGCTCCTAAGTTGATGTGATAGCCAGTAAGCAGCAGTACAAATCGAGTTTTAGTCATCGATTATTGTCTTTTTAGCCGGCTTTGATGCCTTGGGAATGACCTAGGACCTTAACAATTTGCCTGAATAGAGGTCTATTATCCACGTTGCACGGGAGAATGTGAAAAGTGTTCATATTTAGTAAAAACCTGTAAAACCCGCCCGTTTTCGTCCTTTGCTATCGAATCGACTTAATGCCAGTTCGACACATTGGCCGATCTCCTCTATGAAACGGTTACACGTTTCGTCTAGAAAGCTATATCGCGTGCTGCAGTATGCGGAGACACTAAAAACACCATAGTAGAACACTGAAGAAGCTCCTAAGTTGATGTAATAGCCAGTAAGAAGCAGTATAATTCAAGTTTTAGTTATCGAATATTGACTTTGTAGCCGGCTTTGGTGCTTTGGACTTGAGCTAGGACCTTAAAATTTTGCATGAAGGGAGGTCTGGCAGCCCGCGTTGCACGGTAGAATGGGAGAAATATTCATATGTAGTAAAGTCCTGTAAAATCCGCCCGTTTTTAAATTTGCTATCGAATCGACTTAATGCCAGATCGTCACATCGGCTGCTCTTCTCTATGAGACGGTTACACTTTTCGTCTGTAAAGCTATGTTGCGCGCTGCGGTATCCGGAGACACTGAAAGCACCATAGTAGAACACAGAAGAAGCTTCTATGTTGATGTAATGGCCAGTAAGAAACAGTAAAATTCAAATTTAAGTTATCGATTACTGACATTTTAGCCGGCTTTGGTACATTGGATTGGAGCTAAGACCTTATGATTTTGCATGAAAAGAGGTCTAGCAGCCACGTTGCACGGGAGAATGTGAAAAGTGTTCATATGTAGTAAAAACCTGCGAAATCCGCCAGTTTTTGTCATTTGCTATCGAATCGACTTAATGCCAGATCGTCACTTTGGAAGCTCTTATCTATGAAACGGTTACACTTTTCGTTCTCAAAGCTATGTTGCCTGTTGCGGTATCCGGAGAGACTGAAAGCACCATAGTACAATACAGACGAAGCTTCTAAGCTGATGTAATAGCCAGTAAGAAGCAGTACAATTCAAGTTTTAGTTAACGATTATTGACTTTTAAGCCGACTTTGGAACTTTGGACATGAGCTAAGAACTTACGATTTTGCATGAAGGGAGGTCTAGCAGCCACGTTGCACGGGAGAATGTGAAAAGTGTTCATATTTAGTAAAAACCTGAGAAATCCGACCGTTTTCCACATTTGTATCGAATCGACTTAATGCCAGAACGTCACCTTGGCCGATCTTCTCTATGAAACGGTTACACTTATCGTCTGCAAAGCTATGTTGCGTGCTGCGGTATCGAGTGACGCTGCATGCACCATAGTAGAACACAGACGAAGTTTCCAAGTTGATGTAATATCCAGTAAGAAGCAGTACACTTCAACTTTTAGTTATCGGTTATTGACTACTAAGTCGGCCTTTAAGCGTTGGACATGAGATAAGACCTTACGATTTTGCATGAAGGGAGGTCTACCAGCCACATTGCACGAGAGAGTGTGAAAAGTGCTCATACGTAGTAAAAACCTGAGAAATCCGCCCGTTTTTGTCATTTGCTATCGAATCGACTTAATGGCAGATCGTCATTTTGGCCGCTCTTATGTATGAAACGGTTACACGTATCGTGTGCAAAGCTATATTGCGTGCTGCGGTATCCCGAGACACTGAAAGCACCATAGTAGAACACAGAGGAAGCTTCTAAGTTGATGTAATAGATAGTACGAAGCAGTACAATTCAAGTTTTAGCTATCAATTATTGACTTTTTGCCGGCTTTCGTGCCTTGGACATGAGCTAAGACCTTACGATTTTGCATGAAGGTACATCCAGCAGCCACGTTGCACGGCAGACTGTGAGAAGTGTTGATATGTAGTAACAATCTGAGAAATCCGCCCGTTTTTGTCATTTGCTAATGCCAGATCGTCACTTTGGCCGCTCTTCTCTATGAAACGGTTACACTTATCGTCTGCAAAGCTATGTTGCGTGCTGCGATATAAGGAGACACTGACAACACTATAGTAGAACATAAAAGAAGCTTCTAAGTTGATGTAATAGCCAGTAAGAAGCAGCACAATTCCAGTTTTAGTTTTCGATTATTGACTTTTTAGCCGGCTTTGGTGCCTTGGTTATGAGCTAAGACCTTACGATTTTGCATGAAGGGAGGTCTACCAGCCACGTTGCACGGGAGAGTGTGTAAAGTGTTCATACGTAGTAAAAACCTGAGAGAACCACCCGTTTTTGTCATTTGCTATGGAATCGACTTAATGCCAGATCGACACATTGGCCGCTCTTCTCTGTGAAATTGTTACACTTTTCGTCTGCAAAGCTATGTCTGCTGCTACGGTATGCGGAGACAGTAAAAGCAACATAGTAGAACACAAAAGAAGCTTCTAAGTTGATGTAATTGCCAGTGAGAAGCAGTACAATTAAAATTTTAGTTATCGATTATTGACTTTTTAGTCGGCTTTGGTGACGTGGACATGAGCTAGTTCCTTGAGATTTTGCCTGAAGGGAGGTCTAGCAGCCACGTTGCACGGGAGAATGTGAAAAGTGTACATATGTAGTAAAAACCTGCCAAATCCGCCTGTTTTCGTCATTTGCTATCGAATCGACTCCATGCCAGATCGTCACATTGGCCGCACCTCTCTAAGAAACGGTTACACTTTCCGTCTGCAAAGCTACGTCGCGTGGTGTGGTATGCGAAGACACTAAAAGGACCATAGTAGAACGCAGAAGAAGCTTCTAAGTTGATGTGATAGCCAGTAAGAAGCCATACAAATCAAGTTTTAGTTGTCGAATATTGACTTTTTAGCCGGCTTTGGTGCCTTGGACAAGATCTAGGACCTTAAGGTTTTGCATGAAGTGAGGTCTAGCAGCCACGTTGCACGGAAGGGTGTGAAAGGTGTTCGAATGTAGTAAAAACCCCTAAAATCCGCCCGTTTTCGTCATTTGCTGTCGAATCGACTCAATGCCAGATCGTCACATTGGCCGCTCTTCTCTAAGAAACGGATACACTTTCCGTCTGCAAAGCTATGTCGCGTGCAGCGGTATGCGAAGACACTAAAAGGACCATAGTAGAACGCAGAAGAAACTTCTAAGTTGATGTGATAGATAGTAAGAAGCAGTAGAAATCAAATTTAGTTTCCGATTATTGCCTTTTTAGCCGGCTTTGGTGCGTTGGACATGAGCTAGGACCTTAAAATATTGCATGAAGAGAGATCTAGCAGCCACGTTGAACGGTAGAATGTGAAAGGTGTTCGAATGTAGTAAAAGCCTCTAAAATCCGCCCGTATTCGTCATTTGCTATCGAATCGACTGAAAGCCAGATCGTCACATTGCCCGCTCTTCTCTAAGAAACGGTTACACTTTCCGTCTGCAAAGCTACGTCGCGTGCTGTGGTATGCGAAGACACTAAAAGGACCATAGTAGAACGCAGAAGAAGCTTCTAAGTTGATGTGATAGCCAGTAAGAAGCTTTACAAATCAAGTTTTAGTTGTCGATTATCGACTTTTTAGCCGGCTTTGGTGCCTTGGACAAGAGCTAGGAACTTAAGGTTTTGCATGAAGTGAGGTCTAGCAGCCGCGTTGCACGGAAGGGTGTGAAAGGTGTTCGAATGTAGTAAAAACCCCTAAAATCCGCCCGTTTTCGTCCTTTGCTATCGAATCGACTCAAAGCCAGATCGTCACACTGGCCGCTCTTCTCTATGAAACTCTTACACGCTTCGTCTGTAAAGCTATGTCGCGTCCTGCTGTATGCGGATACACTAAAAGCACAATCGTAGATCACACAAGAAATTTCTAAGTTGGTGTAATAGCCAGTAAGAAGCAGTACAATTCAAGTTTTAGTTATCGATTATTGACATTTTTGCCACCTTTGGTCCATGGACATGAGCTCGAACCTTAAGATTTTGCATGAAGGGAGGTCTAGCAGACCGCGTTGCACGGTAGAATGTGAAAGTTGTTTGTAGGTAGTAAAAACCTGTAAAATCCGAGCGTTTTCGTCATTTGCTATCGAATCGACTTAATGCCAGATCGTCACATTGGCCGCTCTTCTCTATGAAACAGTTACACGTTTCGTCTGTAATGCTATGTCGCGTGCTGCGGTATGTGGAGACACTAAAATCACCATAGTGGAACACAAAAGAAGCTTCTAAGTTGATGTAATTGCCAGTAAGAAGCAGTACAATTCAAGTTTTAGTTATCGATTATTGACATTTTTGCCACCTTTGGTCCATGGACATGAGCTCGAACCTTAAGATTTTGCATGAAGGGAGGTCTAGCAGACCGCGTTGCACGGTAGAATGTGAAAGTTGTTTGTAGGTAGTAAAAACCTGTAAAATCCGAGCGTTTTCGTCATTTGCTATCGAATTGACTTAATGCCAGATCGTCATATTGGCCGCTCTTCTCTATGAAACAGTTACACTTTTCGTCTGTAATGCTATGTCGCGTGCTGCGGTATGCGGAGACACTAAAAGCACAATAGTAGACCACACAAGAAGCTTCTAAGTTGGTGTAATAGCCAGTAAGAAGCAGTACAATTCAAGTTTTAGTTATCGATTATTGACATTTTTGCCATCTTTGGTGCCTTGGATATGAGCTAGAACCTTAGGATTTTGCATGAATGGAGGTGTAGCTACCCGCATTCCACGGTAGAATGTGAAAGGTGTTCGTAGGTAATAAAAACCTGTAAAATCCGCCCGTTTTCGTCATTTGCTATCGAATCGACTTAATGCCAGATCGGCACATTGACCGCTCTTCTCTATAAAACGGTTACACGTTTAGTCTGTAATGCTATGTCGCGAGCTGCGGTATGCGGAGACACTAAAATCACCATAGTAGAACACAGAAGAAGCTTCTAAGTTGATGTATTAGCCAGTAAGAAGCACTACAATTCTAGTTTTAGTTATCGATTATTGTCTCTTTAGCTGGCTTTGGTGCCTTCGACATGAGCTAGTACCTTAAGATTTTGCCTGAAGAGAGGTCTATTACCACGTTGCGCGGGAGAATGTGAAAAGTGTTCATATGTAGTAAAAACCTGTAAAATCTGCCCTTTTTCGGCATTTGCTATCGAATTGACTTAATGACAGATCGTCACATTGGCCGCTCTTCTCTATGAAACGGTTACACTTTTCGTCTTCAAAGCTATGTCTGCTGCTGCGGTATGCGGAGACAGTAAAAGCAACATAGTAGAACACAAAAGAAGCTTCTAAGTTGGTGTAACTGCCAGTAAGAAGCAGTACAATTAAAATTTTAGTTATCGATTATTGACTTTTTAGTCGGCTTTGGTGACGTGGACATGAGCTAGTTCCTTGAGATTTTGCCTGAAGGGAGGTCTAGCAGCCACGTTGCACGGGAGAATGTGAAAAGTGTACATATGTAGTAAAAACCTGCCAAATCCGCCTGTTTTCGTCATTTGCTATCGAATCGACTCCATGCCAGATCGTCACATTGGCCGCTCTTCTCGATGAAAAGGTTGCACTTTTCGTCTGCAAAGCTATCTCACTTGCTGCAGTATGCGGAGACACTAAAAACACCATAGTAGAACACTGAAGAAGCTCCTAAGTTGATGTAATAGCCAGTAAGAAGCAGTATAATTCAACTTTTAGTTATCGAATATTGACTTTGTAGCCGGCTTTGGTGCTTTGGACTTGAGCTAGGACCTTAAAATTTTGCATGAAGGGAGGTCTGGCAGCCCGCGTTGCACGGTAGAATGTGAGAAATATTCATATGTAGTAAAAACCTGTAAAATCAGCACGTTTTCGAAATTTTCTATCGAATCAACTTAACGCCAGATCGTCACATCGGCCGCTCTTCTCTATGAGATGGTTACACTTTTCGTCTGCAATGCTATGTGGAGTGGAGCGGTATGCGGAGACACTAAAAGCACCATAGTAGAACACTGAAGAAGCTCCTAAGTTGATGTGATAGCCAGTAAGCAGCAGTACAAATCGAGTTTTAGTCATCGATTATTGTCTTTTTAGCCGGCTTTGATGCCTTGGGAATGACCTAGGACCTTAATAATTTGCCTGAATAGAGGTCTATTATCCACGTTGCACGGGAGAATGTGGAAAGTGTTCATATTTAGTAAAAACCTGTAAAACCCGCCCGTTTTCGTCCTTTGCTATCGAATCGACTTAATGCCAGTTCGACACATTGGCCGATCTCCTCTATGAAACGGTTACACGTTTCGTCTAGAAAGCTATATCGCGTGCTGCAGTATGCGGAGACACTAAAAACACCATAGTAGAACACTGAAGAAGCTCCTAAGTTGATGTAATAGCCAGTAAGAAGCAGTATAATTCAAGTTTTAGTTATCGAATATTGACTTTGTAGCCGGCTTTGGTGCTTTGGACTTGAGCTAGGACCTTAAAATTTTGCATGAAGGGAGGTCTGGCAGCCCGCGTTGCACGGTAGAATGGGAGAAATATTCATATGTAGTAAAGTCCTGTAAAATCCGCCCGTTTTTAAATTTGCTATCGAATCGACTTAATGCCAGATCGTCACATCGGCTGCTCTTCTCTATGAGACGGTTACACTTTTCGTCTGTAAAGCTATGTTGCGCGCTGCGGTATCCGGAGACACTGAAAGCACCATAGTAGAACACAGAAGAAGCTTCTATGTTGATGTAATGGCCAGTAAGAAACAGTAAAATTCAAATTTAAGTTATCGATTATTGACATTTTAGCCGGCTTTGGTACATTGGACTTGAGCTAAGACCTTATGATTTTGCATGAAAGGAGGTCTAGCAGCCACGTTGCACGGGAGAATGTGAAAAGTGTTCATATGTAGTAAAAACCTGCGAAATCCGCCAGTTTTTGTCATTTGCTATCGAATCGACTTAATGCCAGATCGTCACTTTGGAAGCTCTTATCTATGAAACGGTTACACTTTTCGTTCTCAAAGCTATGTTGCCTGTTGCGGTATCCGGAGAGACTGAAAGCACCATAGTACAATACAGACGAAGCTTCTAAGCTGATGTAATAGCCAGTAAGAAGCAGTACAATTCAAGTTTTAGTTAACGATTATTGACTTTTAAGCCGACTTTGGAACTTTGGACATGAGCTAAGAACTTACGATTTTGCATGAAGGGAGGTCTAGCAGCCACGTTGCACGGGAGAATGTGAAAAGTGTTCATATTTAGTAAAAACCTGAGAAATCCGACCGTTTTCCACATTTGTATCGAATCGACTTAATGCCAGAACGTCACCTTGGCCGATCTTCTCTATGAAACGGTTACACTTATCGTCTGCAAAGCTATGTTGCGTGCTGCGGTATCGAGTGACGCTGCATGCACCATAGTAGAACACAGACGAAGTTTCCAAGTAGATGTAATATCCAGTAAGAAGCAGTACAATTCAACTTTTAGTTATCGGTTATTGACTACTAAGTCGGCCTTTAAGCGTTGGACATGAGATAAGACCTTACGATTTTGCATGAAGGGAGGTCTACCAGCCACATTGCACGAGAGAGTGTGAAAAGTGCTCATATGTAGTAAAAACCTGAGAAATCCGCCCGTTTTTGTCATTTGCTATCGAATCGACTTAATGGCAGATCGTCATTTTGGCCGCTCTTATGTATGAAACGGTTACACGTATCGTGTGCAAAGCTATATTGCGTGCTGCGGTATCCCGAGACACTGAAAGCACCATAGTAGAACACAGAGGAAGCTTCTAAGTTGATGTAATAGATAGTAAGAAGCAGTACAATTCAAGTTTTAGCTATCAATTATTGACTTTTTGCCGGCTTTCGTGCCTTGGACATGAGCTAAGACCTTACGATTTTGCATGAAGGTACATCCAGCAGCCACGTTGCACGGCAGACTGTGAGAAGTGTTGATATGTAGTAACAATCTGAGAAATCCGCCCGTTTTTGTCATTTGCTAATGCCAGATCGTCACTTTGGCCGCTCTTCTCTATGAAACGGTTACACTTATCGTCTGCAAAGCTATGTTGCGTGCTGCGATATAAGGAGACACTGACAACACTATAGTAGAACATAAAAGAAGCTTCTAAGTTGATGTAATAGCCAGTAAGAAGCAGCACAATTCCAGTTTTAGTTTTCGATTATTGACTTTTTAGCCGGCTTTGGTGCCTTGGTTATGAGCTAAGACCTTACGATTTTGCATGAAGGGAGGTCTACCAGCCACGTTGCACGGAAGAGTGTGTAAAGTGTTCATACGTAGTAAAAACCTGAGAGAACCACCCGTTTTTGTCATTTGCTATGGAATCGACTTAATGCCAGATCGACACATTGGCCGCTCTTCTCTGTGAAATTGTTACACTTTTCGTCTGCAAAGCTATGTCTGCTGCTACGGTATGCGGAGACAGTAAAAGCAACATAGTAGAACACAAAAGAAGCTTCTAAGTTGATGTAATTGCCAGTGAGAAGCAGTACAATTAAAATTTTAGTTATCGATTATTGAATTTTTAGTCGGCTTTGGTGCCGTGGACATGAGCTAGTTCCTTGAGATTTTGCCTGAAAAGACGTCTAGCAGCCACGTTGCACGGGAGAATGTGAAAAGTGTACATTTGTAGTAAAAACCTGTAAAATCCGCCTGTTTTCGTCATTTGCTATCGAATCGACTCAATGCCAGATCGTCACATTGGCCGCACCTCTCTAAGAAACGGTTACACTTTCCGTCTGCAAAGCTACGTCGCGTGGTGTGGTATGCGAAGACACTAAAAGGACCATAGTAGAACGCAGAAGAAGCTTCTAAGTTGATGTGATAGCCAGTAAGAAGCCATACAAATCAAGTTTTAGTTGTCGAATATTGACTTTTTAGCCGGCTTTGGTGCCTTGGACAAGATCTAGGACCTTAAGGTTTTGCATGAAGTGAGGTCTAGCAGCCACGTTGCACGGAAGGGTGTGAAAGGTGTTCGAATGTAGTAAAAACCTCTAAAATCCGCCCGTTTTCGTCATTTGCTGTCGAATCGACTCAATGCCAGATCGTCACATTGGCCGCTCTTCTCTAAGAAACGGATACACTTTCCGTCTGCAAAGCTATGTCGCGTGCAGCGGTATGCGAAGACACTAAAAGGACCATAGTAGAACGCAGAAGAAACTTCTAAGCTGATGTGATAGATAGTAAGAAGCAGTAGAAATCAAATTTAGTTTCCGATTATTGTCTTTTTAGCCGGCTTTGGTGCGTTGGACATGAGCTAGGACCTTAAAATATTGCATGAAGAGAGATCTAGCAGCCACGTTGAACGGTAGAATGTGAAAGGTGTTCGAATGTAGTAAAAGCCTCTTAAATCCGCCCGTATTCGTCATTTGCTATCGAATCGACTGAAAGCCAGATCGTCACATTGCCCGCTCTTCTCTAAGAAACGGTTACACTTTCCGTCTGCAAAGCTACGTCGCGTGCTGTGGTATGCGAAGACACTAAAAGCACAATCGTAGATCACACAAGAAATTTCTAAGTTGGTGTAATAGCCAGTAAGAAGCAGTACAATTCAAGTTTTAGTTATCGATTATTGACATTTTTGCCACCTATGGTCCATGGACATGAGCTCGAACCTTAAGATTTTGCATGAAGGGAGGTCTAGCAGACCGCGTTGCACGGTAGAATGTGAAAGTTGTTTGTAGGTAGTAAAAACCTGTAAAATCCGAGCGTTTTCGTCATTTGCTATCGAATTGACTTAATGCCAGATCGTCACATTGGCCGCTCTTCTCTATGAAACAGTTACACTTTTCGTCTGTAATGCTATGTCGCGTGCTGCGGTATGCGGAGACACTAAAAGCACAATAGTAGACCACACAAGAAGCTTCTATGTAGGTGTAATAGCCAGTAAGAAGCAGTACAATTCAAGTTTTAGTTATCGATTATTGACATTTATGCCATCTTTGGTGCCTTGGATATGAGCTAGAACCTTAGGATTTTGCATGAATGGAGGTGTAGCTACCCGCATTCCACGGTAGAATGTGAAAGGTGTTCGTAGGTAATAAAAACCTGTAAAATCCGCCCGTTTTCGTCATTTGCTATCGAATCGACTTAATGCCAGATCGGCACATTGACCGCTCTTCTCTATAAAACGGTTACACGTTTAGTCTGTAATGCTATGTCGCGAGCTGCGGTATGCGGAGACACTAAAATCACCATAGTAGAACACAGAAGAAGCTTCTAAGTTGATGTATTAGCCAGTAAGAAGCACTACAATTCTAGTTTTAGTTATCGATTATTGTCTCTTTAGCCGGCTTTGGTGCCTTCGACATGAGCTAGTACCTTAAGATTTTGCCTGAAGAGAGGTCTATTACCACGTTGCGCGGGAGATTGTGAAAAGTGTTCATATGTAGTAAAAACCTGTAAAATCTGCCCGTTTTCGGCATTTGCTATCGAATTGACTTAATGACAGATCGTCACATTGGCCGCTCTTCTCTATGAAACGGTTACACTTTTCGTCTTCAAAGCTATGTCTGCTGCTGCGGTATGCGGAGACAGTAAAAGCAACATAGTAGAACACAAAAGAAGCTTCTAAGTTGGTGTAACTGCCAGTAAGAAGCAGTACAATTAAAATTTTAGTTATCGATTATTGACATTTTAGTCGGCTTTGGTGACGTGGACATGAGCTAGTTCCTTGAGATTTTGCCTGAAGGGAGGTCTAGCAGCCACGTTGCACGGGAGAATGTGAAAAGTGTACATATGTAGTAAAAACCTGCCAAATCCGCCTGTTTTCGTCATTTGCTATCGAATCGACTCCATGCCAGATCGTCACATTGGCCGCTCTTCTCGATGAAAAGGTTGCACTTTTCGTCTGCAAAGCTATCTCACTTGCTGCAGTATGCGGAGACACTAAAAACACCATAGTAGAACACTGAAGAAGCTCCTAAGTTGATGTAATAGCCAGTAAGAAGCAGTATAATTCAACTTTTAGTTATCGAATATTGACTTTGTAGCCGGCTTTGGTGCTTTGGACTTGAGCTAGGACCTTAAAATTTTGCATGAAGGGAGGTCTGGCAGCCCGCGTTGCACGTTAGAATGTGAGAAATATTCATATGTAGTAAAGTCCTGTAAAATCCGCCCGTTTTTAAATTTGCTATCGAATCGACTTAATGCCAGATCGTCACATCCGCTGCTCTTCTCTATGAGACGGTTACACTTTTCGTCTGCAAACCTATGTCGTGTGCTCCGGTATGCGGAGACACTAAAAGCACCATAGTAAAACACTGAAGAAGCTTTTAAGTTGATGTAATAGCAAGTAAGAAGCAGTACAAATCAAGTTTTATTTATTGATTATTGACTTTTTAGCCGGCTTTGGTGCCTTGGACATGAGCTAAGACGTTACGATTTTGCATGAAGGGAGGTCTAGCAGCCGCGTTGCAAGGGAGAATGTGCAAAGTGTTCATATGTATTAGAAACCAGAAAAATCCGCCCGTTTTCTTCGTTAGCTATGGAATCGACTTAATGCCAGATCGTCACATTGGCCGCTATCATCTATGAAACGGTTACATTTTTCGTCTGCAAAGCTATGTCGGGTGCTGCGGAATGCGGAGATACGTAAAGCAACATAATAAAACACAGAAGAAGGTTTTAAGTTGATGTAATAGCCAGTAAGAAGAAGTACAATTCAAGTTATAGTTATCGATTATTTACTTTTTAGCCGGCTTTGGTGCCTTGGACTTGAGCTAGGACCTTAAGATTTTGCACGAAGGGAGGTCTAGCAGCCACGTTGCACGGTAGAATGAGTAAAATGTCCATATGTAGTAAAAACCTGTAACATCCGCACGTTTTCTTAATTCGCCTTCGAATCCACTTAATGCCAGACCGTCACATCGGCCGCTCTTCTCTATGAAACGGTTACATATGTCGTCTGCAAAGCTATGTCGCGTGCTGCGGTATGCGGCGACACTAAAAGCACCATAGTAGAACACTGAAGAAGCTACTAAGTTGATGTAATAGCCAGTAAGAAGCAGTACAATTCAAGTTTTAGTTATCGATTATTGACTTTTTTGCCAGCTTTGGTGCCTTGGACATAAGCTATGACCTTACGATTTTGCATGAAGGGAGGTATAGCAGCCACGTTGCACGGGATAATGTGAAAAGGGTTCATGTGTAGTAAAACCCTGAGAAATCCGCCCGTTTTTGTCATTTGCTATCGAATCGACTAAATGCCAGATCGTCAGTTTTGCCGATCTTGTCTATGAAACGGTTACACTTATCGTCTGTAAAGCTATGTTGCGCGCTGCGGTATCCGGAGACACTGAAAGCACCATAGTAGAACACAGAAGAAGCTTCTATGTTGATGTAATGGCCAGTAAGAAACAGTAAAATTCAAATTTAAGTTATCGATTATTGACATTTTAGCCGGCTTTGGTACATTGGACTTGAGCTAAGACCTTATGATTTTGCATGAAAGGAGGTCTAGCAGCCACGTTGCACGGGAGAATGTGAAAAGTGTTCATATGTAGTAAAAACCTGCGAAATCCGCCAGTTTTTGTCATTTGCTATCGAATCGACTTAATGCCAGATCGTCACTTTTTAAGCTCTTATCTATGAAACGGTTACACTTTTCGTTCTCAAAGCTATGTTGCCTGCTGCGGTATCCGGAGAGACTGAAAGCACCATAGTACAATACAGACGAAGCTTCTAAGCTGATGTAATAGCCAGTAAGAAGCAGTACAATTCAAGTTTTAGTTAACGATTATTGACTTTTAAGCCGACTTTGGAACTTTGGACATGAGCTAAGAACTTACGATTTTGCATGAAGGGAGGTCTAGCAGCCACGTTGCACGGGAGAATGTGAAAAGTGTTCATACTTAGTAAAAACCTGAGAAATCCGACCGTTTTCCACATTTGCTATCGAATCGACTTAATGCCAGAACGTCACTTTGGCCGATCTTCTCTATGAAACGGTTACACTTATCGTCTGCAAAGCTATGTTGCGTGCTGCGGTATCGAGTGACGCTGCAAGCACCATAGTAGAACACAGACGAAGTTTCCAAGTTGATGTAATATCCAGTAAGAAGCAGTACACTTCAACTTTTAGTTATCGGTTATTGACTACTAAGTCGGCCTTTAAGCGTTGGATATGAGATAAGACCTTACGATTTTGCATGAAGGGAGGTCTACCAGCCACATTGCACGAGAGAGTGTGAAAAGTGTTCATATGTAGTAAAAACCAGCGAAATCCGCCAGTTTTTGTCATTTGCTATCGAATCGACTAAATGCCAGATCGTCAGTTTTGCCGATCTTGTCTATGAAACGGTTACACTTATCGTCTGTAAAGCTATATTGCGTGCTGCGGTATCCCGAGACACTGAAAGCACCATAGTAGAACACAGAGGAAGCTTCTAAGTTGATGTAATAGATAGTAAGAAGCAGTACAATTCAAGTTTTAGCAATCAATTATTGACTTTTTGCCGGCTTTCGTGCCTTGGACATGAGCTAAGACCTTACGATTTTGCATGAAGGTACATCCAGCAGCCACGTTGCACGGCAGACTGTGAGAAGTGTTGATATGTAGTAACAATCTGAGAAATCCGCCCGTTTTTGTCATTTGCTAATGCCAGATCGTCACTTTGGCCGCTCTTCTCTATGAAACGGTTACACTTATCGTCTGCAAAGCTATGTTGCGTGCTGCGATATAAGGAGACACTGACAACACTATAGTAGAACATAAAAGAAGCTTCTAAGTTGATGTAATAGCCAGTAAGAAGCAGCACAATTCCAGTTTTAGTTTTCGATTATTGACTTTTTAGCCGGCTTTGGTGCCTTGGTTATGAGCTAAGACCTTACGATTTTGCATGAAGGGTGGTCTACCAGCCACGTTGCACGGGAGAGTGTGTAAAGTGTTCATACGTAGTAAAAACCTGAGAGAACCACCCGTTTTTGTCATTTGCTATGGAATCGACTTAATGCCAGATCGTCACTTTGAACGCTCTTCTCTATGAAACATTTACACTTATCGTCTGGAAAGCTATTTTGCGTGCTGCGGTATCCGGAGACACTGAAAGCACCATAGTAGAACACACAAGAAGCTTCTAAGTTGATGTAATAGATCGTATGAAGCAGTACAATTCAAGTTTTATTTCTCGATTATTGACTTCTAAGACGGCTTTGCATCCTTGGACATGAACCAAGACCTTACGATTTTGCATTAAGGTAGGTCAACCAGCCACGTTGCACGGGAGAGTGTGAAATGTGTTCATATGTGGTTAAAACCTGAGAAAACCGCCCGTTTTTGTCATTTGCAAAGGAATCGACTGAATGTCAGATCGCCACTTTGGCCTCTCTTCTCTATGAAATGGTTACACTTATCGACTGGAAAGCTATGTTGCGTGCTGCAGTATGCGGAACCACTAAAATCACAATAGTAGAACACAGAAGAAGCTTCTAAGTTGATGGAATAACCAGTAAGAAGCAGTAGAATTCAAGTTTTAGTTATCGTTTATTGACTTTTTAGGCGGCTTTGGTGCCTTGGACATGAGCTAAGACATTACGGTTTTGCATGAAGGGAGGTCTACCATCCACGTTGCACGGGAGAGTGTGAAAAGTGTTCATATGTAGTAAAAACCTGAAAAAACCGAACGTTTTTGTCATTTGCTATCTAATCGACTTAATGCCAGATCGTCACTTTGGCCGCTCTTCTCTATGAAACGGTTACACTTATTGTCTGCAAAGCTATGTTGCGTGCTGCGGTATCGGGAGCCCCTTAAAGCACCATAGTAGAACACAGAAGAAACTTCTAAGTTGGTGTAATAGCCAGTAAGAAGAACTACAATTCAAGTTTTACTTATCGATTACTGACTTTTTAGACGGCTTTGGTGCCTTGGACATGATCTAAGATCTTACGATTTTGCATGAAGGGAAGACTGCCGCCACGTTGCATGGGAGAATGTGAAAAGTGTTACAATGCAGTAAAAACCTGAGAAATCTGCCCGTTTAGCTCATTTGCCATCAAATCGACTTAATGCCAGATCGTCACTTTGGCCGCTCTTCTCTATGAAACGGTTACACTTATCGTCGGCAAAGCTATGTTGCGTGCTGCGGTAACCGGAGACACTGAGAACACTATAGTAGAACACAGAAGAAGCTTCTAAGTTGATGTAATAGCCAGTAAGAAGCAGTACAATTCAAATTTTGGTTAACGATTATTGACTTTTTGGCCGGCTTTGGTGCCTTGGACATGAGCTAAGACCTTACGATTTTGCATGAAGGCAGGTCTACCAGTCACGTTGCACGGGAGAGTGTGAAAAGTGTTCATATGTAGTAAAAACCTGAGAAATCCGCGCTTTTTTGCCATCGGCTATCGAATCGACTTAGTGCCAGATCGTCACAATGGCAGCTTTTCTCCCTGCAACGGATACATTTATCGTCTGCAAAGCTATGTCGTGTGCTGCGGCAATGCGGATACACTAAAAGCACAATATTAAAACACAGAAGAAGCCTCTAAGTTGATGTAATCGGCCAGTAAGAAGCAGTACAAATCATGTTTTAGCTATCAATGATTGATTTATTAGCTGGCTTTGGTGCGTTGGATACGACCGAGGCCTTTAAGATTTGGCATCGAACGAAGTCTGTCACCCACGTTGCACAGTAGAATGTGAAAACTGTTCATATGTAGTAAAAACCTGAGAAATCCGCTCGTTTTCGTCATTTTCTATCGAATCGACCTAATGCCAGATCGTCACATTGGGAGCTCTTCTCTCTGAAACGGTTACATTTATCGTTTGCAGAGCTATGTCACATACTGCTGTTTGCGAAGACACTAAGAGCACCACAGTAAAAGACAGAAGATGCTTCTAAGTTGATGTAATCGGACAGCAAGTGCCACTACAACTAAAGTTTTAGTTATCGATTATTGACTCATTACACGGCTTTGGTACTTTGGACATGAGCTAGGACCTTAAGATTTTGCATGAAACGAGGTCTGTCGACCACGTTGCACGGGAGAATGTGAAAGGTGTTCATATGTAGTAAAAACTCGAGAAATCCGCCCGTTTTAGTCATTTGCTATCGAGTCGAATTAATGCCAGATCGTCACAATGGCCGTTTTGCTCCCTGCAACGGATACATTTATCGTCTGCAAAGCTATGTCGTGTGCTTCGGTAATGCGGATACACTAAAAGCACCATATTAAAACACAGAAGAAGCTTCTAAGTTGATGTAATCGGACAGTAAGAAGCAGTACAAATCAAGTTTTAGCTATCAATTATTGATTTATTAGCTGGCTTTGGTGCGTTGGATATGACCGAGGCCCTTAAGATTTGGCATCGAACGAGGTCTGGCAGCCACATTATACGAGAGAATCTGAAAGGTGTTCATATGTAGTAAAATTCTAAGAAAACCTTTCGTATTTGTCATTTGCTTTTGAATCGACGTAATGCCAGATCGTCACATTCGCCGCTTTTCTCTCTGAAACTGTTACATTTATCGTCTGCAAGCTTATGTCGTGTGCTGCGGTATGCGGAGACACTAAAAGCAACAAAGTATAAAACAGATGAAGCTTGTAATTTGATGTAATCGGCCAGAAAGGACCAGTACAATTCAAGTTTTGGTTATCGATTATTGACATATTAGCCGGCTTTGGTGCCTTGGACATGATCGTGGACCTTAAGCTTTTGCATCAATCGAGGTCTGGCCGCCACGTTGCACGGAGAAATGTGAAATGTGTTAATATGTAGTAAAAACCTGAGAAAATCTTTCGCATTTATTTAAGTTCCGTTAGTACAATAAGAAACTGGCTACAATAATCATAATCTTGCTCTACAAATCAAGTAACTACTATTATTAACAGTATTTATCAACAGCAAATATAACAAAAGACAAAACAGAAAGATAATCAAACGTCTAATGACACAGTAACGAAACTGAAAACAGTTCGCGAAAATTTCGTTTGAAATTATTTCACCAGATGACAATAAGAACACCGGACGAAGACACTTAAAGTTCCAAAATAAGCCACTATACACAAACAAATAATTAGTACTTAGCTTTGGATGCGCCGCTACAGCTGCACCTGGTCAGCGCGGAATGTAAACACAGGTAAGAAGTTAAGGTGCTCGATACGAAACACTCACAAAGATCGGGTCACAACTCAAGAAAGGCGGAGGTGAATGAAGAAACCATTAATAAGTAACTTATATAGTAAATATTATCACAAAAACCGTTAAAATATGTACCTGAAACCTAAAAATGTATGAAAACTTAGAGAGCGATTTCACACGCACTCACGCGCTTAATCGAAATGCCAGATCGTCGCAGTGGCAGCTTTGCTCACGGAAATGTTTACATATACATCTGGATACTTACGTCATGTGCTGAGGTATGCGGTGGGACCACAACCAACAAATATGAGCTTCTAAGTCGATGCAATAGGTAGGTAAGAAGTAGTTCTACTCAAGTTTTAGGTATCGAAAATTAAACTGTAGGCCGGTTTTGGTGCCTTGCATTTGACCGAGGACCTTATGATTTCGCATGAACCGAGGTCTGGCACCCACATTACACGAGAAAATGCGAAAAGTGATAATATGTAGTAAAAAACTGAGAAAACCTCACGATTTCGTCTTTTTCTTTCGTAATGACGTAATGACATCTCGTCACATTGATCTCTTTTTTTCCGGAAAGGTTTACATTTATCATCTGAAAACTTCTCTCGCCTGCTGATGTATGTGATGACTCCACAAGAAACAAAATAGAAACTTCTAAGTTGATGTAATAGGCAAGTAAGACATATTATAAGTCTAGTTTTAGTAATAGAAAATTCAGTTATTGGTCGGTTTTGGTGTTTTGCAGTTGATAGAGTACCTTGGAACATATCTGTCTATCTACCACCCCCCCCCCCCTCCCCCTCGTAAGGTAAGATGACAGCCTACGTACACCACCCCCCTTCGTAAGATGTCTGTCTACCTACTTCCCCCTGAAATGTCTCTTTACTTATCCCCTCAACCGGAAAACGTGTTTTCAAACCCGCCATCAGAAGATGACTTTCTTCGTACACACCCTTGGAAGATACCTGTCTACCTACCTCCCCCCCCCAGAAGATGTCTGCCCATCTACCTAGGTACCGCCATTTAGAAGGTGTCTGTCTACCTACCCCCACTTCGAAAGATGTTTAACTGCCTACCCCACCTCTGAAGATCTCTGTCAAACCCTCCCCCATCCCTGGAGGATGTCTGTGTACATACCCCCCTTTTGGAAGTCATTTGACAACCGAAAAAACCGCTTTGGAAGATGTATGACTTCCTATCACTACCCTCGTAAGGTGTATGTCTACCTAGGACCCCTCTGGAAGATGTCTGTCTAACTAACGAACCTCGGTATATGCCAGTCTCACCCCCTCAGAATATGTCTGTCTACGTACCCCACATGGAAGATGTCTGTCTACCTGCCCCCCCCCCCCCCCATAAGATGTTTGTCTATCTACCCCTCCTTGGAACATGTCTGTCTAACAACCACCACCCCCCCCAGTTGTCTGTCTACCTACCCCCTTGAAGATGTCTGTCTACCTACCCCCCACAAAATGTCTGTGTACCCATCTTACCCTGAGAAAATGATAGTCTACCTACCCCTGTATGTAAGATGTCTCACTACCTACCCCCCTCCCCCCCCCCCCCTTCGGGAAATGTCTGTCTATCTACCCAATCCACTCTTGAAAGATGCTTATCTAACCACCTTGGAAGATGCCTTTCTACCCCAGCTCAGAAATTGTCTATCTACTCCCTCGTCAGAAGATGTCGGCCAACATACCGTCCCCTCAGAAAATGTATATCTATCACCCTTGGAAGATGTATGTCTGTCTACCCCCTCAAAGAATATATGTCTATCTGCCCAACTCGGAAAATGTCTGTCAACATGCCCCCTTCGGAAAATGTCTAACATCACCAAGCTCAGTAGATGTGTGTCTATCTGTCCCGCCCCCTCGGAAAATGTCTATTTCCAGCCCCCCTCGGAAGAAGTATGTTTACCAACCCTCCATCAGGAGAAGTCTGTCAAACTACGCCCCAGGAAGGTCTCTCTCTACCTACCACCCTCCCCCCCATCGAATATATCTGTCCACTCAACCCATCCTTGGAAGATGATTGGCTACCTACCCCATGGAAGATGTCAGGCAACCTGCCCCCTCACTTAGGAAGATGCCTACTTCCCCCTTGGAAGTTGTCTATTTTCCACCACTCGGAAGATGTCTAACTACCCCCTCCCAATATATATGTCTATCAAATCCACACAAATGATGTCTGTTTACCTACTCCCATAAGATGTCTATCATCCCCTTCAGAAGGTATCTTCCTATATACCCCCTCCCCTTGGAAGATGCCTGTCTGCATACCCAAACTAAGATGATGTCTATCAACCTTCCACCGCACATATGATGTCTGTCTACCTACCACCCTTGGAATATCTATGTCTTTCTACCCCCCGGAAGATGTCTGTCAGCCTGCCCAACTTGGAAAATATCTGTCCATGTGCCCTCCTTCGGAAGATTTCTATTATCCCCAGCCTCAGAAGAATTGTGTCTATCTGTCCTGCACCAACAGTAGATGTCTGTGTACCTACCCCTCTTCAGAAGAAGTCTGTTTACCAACCCCCCATCAGGAGATGTCTCTCAAACTACCACCAAGGAAGTCTCTGTCTACCTACCCCCCTTTGGAAGATATCTGTCTACCTATAACACAACTCAGAAAATGTCTGTCTACCTACCCCTCAGAAGATGTCTGTTTATCCACACCTCCACAGATAATGTCTATCTACCTACCCCCCCCCCCCCTATCCTCTGAGGATGTCTGTCTACCTACCCCCCCCTCTTGGAAGATGTTGGTCTACTTACCCCTCTAGAAGATGTCTGTCTAAGTACGCCCCTCGGAAGTTGGCTGTCTACCAACCCACCAATGGGAGATGTCTGTCTACCTACCCCCCTCGGAAGGTGCCTTACTGCCTACTCCCTCAGAAGATTGTCTACCTACATACACTCAGAAAATGTATGTATACCCACGCCCCCCCCCCCCCCCCTGGAAGAATTCTGTCTAAATTTTCCCCACCCCTTGGTAATTTCTGTCTACATATCACTCCCTTGCAAGATGTCTGTCTACCTACTCCCTCTCGAAAGATATCTGTTTACCTACATCTTCTGTTGGGAGGTAGGAAGACACACATCTTCTGCGAGGGGTAAGTAGACGGACATATTCCGAAGCAGGGTATGTGGTCAGACATCTTCTGAGGGGGTGGTAGGTAGACAGACATCTTCCAAGGGGGGAGGGAGTAGACATCTTCTGTGGTGATAATGGTAGACAAACAATTCCAAGGAGGGGTAGATAGACAGACATCTTCTGAGTGGTTGTTTCTTAGACAGACGTCTTCCAGGAGGGAGCTTGGTAGACAGACATTTTCCAAGGGGGAGACATTTTTCGATTCGGGCCGGATAGGTAAACAGATATCCTTCGAGAGAGAGGGTTGACATTTTTCTGGGGGTGGAGGTAGATATTTTCGAGAGGTAGATTGACATCTTCTGGGAGGGGGGGAGATAGTATTCTTCCATGGGGGGAGGTGAGTAGTCAGGCATCTTCAAAGGGGGAGGGGGGTAGACAGACATCTTCCAAGAATGGTCGGTAAGTAGACAGACATGTTCTGTGGGGAGTGATGGTATGTACACTTACATCTTCCGATGGGTTCTGGTAGATAAACAGGCATCTTCCGTGAAGGGGTGATAGAGCTCCTCGAAGATGGGGTGTAGATATCTTCGGTGAGGAGGGTAGGTATACATCTTCCGAGAGAGGGTTAGATAGATTTCTTCCATAGGGGGGATAGATAGCCTTTTCCCGAGTTTGTGAGGAAGACAGACATACACACATGTTCCTAGAATTTGGAGGTAGACAGACATCTTCAGAATAGGCGGTAGACACATTCCAAATGAAGGAAGGCTGTAGAAATCTTTTGAGTGTAGGATAAACGTCCTCTGAGGGGAGGGGCTAGATGGAAATCTTACAGGGGTGGGGTAGGTAGACAGACATATTCCGAGAGGAGGGGGTTGGTAGACAGGCATCTTTCATGAGGTGGGTTATATACATCCTCCTGGGGGATATACATCTTCTGAGGTGGGGATAGGTATCTTCCAGAGGGTGTAGATATCATCTGAGGGTGGGGTAGATAGACATCTTCCAAGCTGTTGGTTGATTTTCACCATCCGAGTGGAGGGATACATAGATATTTTCCGCCTGGGCTGGGTAGATAGACATCTTCAGAAGGGGGTAGACATCTTCCATGGGGGGTAGGGAGACAGCTTCTAAGGGGGGTAGATAGACATTTTCCAAGATTAGTGGTAGATACACATCTTCTGAGGGGTGTAGATAGACCTCTTCCGAGGAGGGAGATTGGCATCTTTGGAGGGAATGGATAGATAATCTTATGAGGTGGGTGTGGGTAGGCATCAACCTAAGGGGCGAGATTGGCATCTTCCGATGTGGAAGGGGTTAGGTAGGCATTTTTAGAGGGAGGGATATCTTCCTAGGGGTTTAGATAGGCATCTTCCAAGGGGATGTAGGAAGACATCTCAGAGAGGGGGGAGACAAAATCCTCCGAGAGGTGGTAGGTAGACAGACATCTTTGGATGGGAGAGTAGGTAAGCAGACATCTTTTGAGTGGGGTTGGTAAACTGACATATTCCAAAGGGGCAAGGTAGACAGACAGTTTCTGAGGGTGGGGCATAAGTAGACTGACACTTTCCGAGATGTGGTAAGTAGAATTACATCTTCTGAGGTGATGGGGTAGGTAGACAGACATTTTCCGAAAGGGCGTAGGTATAAAAAAAATGGTTCAAATGGCTCTGAGCACTATGGGACTCAACTGCTGTGGTCATCAGTCCCCTAGAACTTAGAACTACTTAAACCTAACTAAACTAAGGACATCACACACATCTATGCCCGAGGCAGGATTCGAACCTGCGACCATAGCAGTTGCACGGTTTCGGACTGTGCGCCTAGAACCGCGAGACCACCACGGCCGGCTGTAGGTATACAGACATATGCCTAGGGGGGAAGGTAGACAGACATGTCCCGATTGGGGGTAGGTAGACGGCCATCTTCCAGGTGGGTAGGTACACAGACATCATCCGAAGGGGTTAGAAGGACAGACACTTTCCATGTGGGGGTTGGTAGACATACATCATCTGAGGGGGAAGAGACATCTTTCGAGGGGAGGGTACATAGACAGATATCTTCAGAGAGGAGGTAGTCATCCTCCGAGAGGGAGGTAGTTGTCCATTATCCACTGGTCTTAGGTAGGCAGACATCTTCTGAGGGAGGGTATGTAGACAGACATCTTCTGAAGGGGATAACGTAGACAGTCATCTTCTGATGGGGATGGGTAGGTAGACAGACATCTTCTGAGTGGTGGTAGGTATGGAGACATCTTCTGAGGCTGGGTTTGGTAGACAGACATCTTCCATGGGGGGGATGGGGGGTGTTGGAAGACAGATATCTTCCAAGGGGTGGGAAACAGCTTCTAAAGGATGTAGTTTGGTAGACAGACATCCTCCGAGAGGGGTGTAGACATTCTCAGATGGGGAGTGTATAACTTCTGAGAGGAGTGGTAGACTGACATCTTCCGAGAGGGGAGAGATACTTTTCTTCCATTGTGGCAATAGATAGATATCTTTCGAGAGGAGGTACATAGATAGACATCTTCAAATGTGTTGTGAATGTAGAGAGACAACTTTTGAGAAGGGGGTAGGTATACAGACACCCTCAGAGGGGGTGGGTAGGGAGACAGACATCTTCCGAGATAGGGATAAGATAGACACAAATCATTCGACGTTGGGTAGGTAAATATACAGATTCTGAGGGGTTTAGGTAGACATTCATATTATGAGGGGTTGTGGGTGTAGGTAGACAGAAACCATCTGAGGAGGGGTATTTAGGCAGATAACGTCTGAGAGGGGGTTAGGTAGACTGACATCTTCTGAGGGGTTGTAGGAGGACAGACATCTTCCAAGTGGAGGGTTGGTAGACAGACATCTTCAGAGGTGGGGTGGGGTAGGTAGACAGACATCTTCCAATAGGGGGTTGGTTGGCAGACATCTTCTGTGAGGGGATGGTAGTAGACAGCCTTCTTCTGATGGGTGGGTGGGTAGACAGACATCTTCCATGATGGGGCATAGGTAGAGAGACATTGTCCGAGGTAGGGTGACTATAGACATTTTTCGAGAGGGGGGGTAGGTAGACAGACTTCTTCTGGGGGGTTGTAGGTAAACTGACCTCTTCAGAGGGTTGGTGTAGAATGACATTTGCCAAGAGGGGATAGGTAGAGAGACATATTCCTATGGTGGTAAGTAGACAACATCTTCTGATGGGTGTAGGTAGACAGACATCTTCCGAGGGGGATGTGTAGGTGGACAGACATCTTCCGATGGGTGGTGGGTACGTAGACTGACATATTCCAATGGGTGCGGTAGGTAGCCAAACATCTTCGAAGTGCAGGCATTGTAGATAGACATCATACAAAAGTTCACGTAGGTAGGCAGACATCTTCTGAGGGGGCGTAGGTAGACAGACATTTTCCGAGGGGTGTACATAGACATACATTTTCCAAGTGGGGGCTAGGTAGGCAGACATCTTCAGATGAGGGGGTAATCAGACAATCATCTTCTGGGGGGTAGATAGACAGACATATTCCGAGGTATGGGTTGGTAGACAATATTTTATGACTGGGGCTATGTAGAGAGACATCTTCCAAGGACACTAGATCGCGTGTTAGACCTCTTCTGTTGTGAGATTTGTAGGAAGGCAGACATCTTCCGAGGCAGAGCGGTTGGTAAATAGACATCAATTGTGGAAAGGGTTAGGTAGGCAGACATCTTCCCAGTGCAGTTTTGTAGACAGGCATCTTCCAAGGAGGGGTTAGGTAGACTGACACCTTCTGAAGCAGGGTAGGTAGATAGTCATCTTCGGAGGGGTGTTTGGTATACAGACATCTTCCAAACGGGTGTAGGTATACGGACATATACCTAAGGGGGAGGTAGACAGACATCATGGGTGGGTAGGTACACAGACATCTTCCGAGGGGGATTAGGAGGACAGACATTTTCCATTTGAGGGTTGATAGACTTACATCATGTGACGGAGGAGAGATACCTTTCGAGAGGAGGGTATGTAGACAGATATCTTCAGAGAGGGGTAGACATCCTCTGAGAGGGAGGTAGTCATCCTCCAAGACAGGGGTAGATATCTTCCAAGAGGGCTGTAAATAAATATCTTCCAAGATGGGAGAAGATGGACCTCTTCCGGGGGTTTTAGGTAGGCACACATGTTCCGAGGGGTGGTATGTAGACATACACCTTCTGAGGGGAATAAGGTAGACAGTCATCTTCTTATGGGGAATTGGGTAGGTAGACAGACATATTCCAAGGTGGGGGGGGGGGGGGGGGGTAAGTAAGGAGGAGACATATTCTGAGGGTGAGTTCAGTAGACAGACATCTTCTGAGTGGTGTCCTTGTTAGACAGACATCTTTCAAGGGGAGGGAGACATCTTTCAAAGTATGCGTTTTGGTAGACAGACCAAGAGGGGTGTAGACATTCTCTGATGTTGGAGTAGATATCTTCATAGAGGAGTGGAAGTTTGACATCTTCCGAAAGGGGGGGTAGGTAGACAGATATCCTCAGAGGTAGGGGTAGGGAGACAGACATCTCCCACAGGAGGGATAAAATCGAATCATTTGAAGGGGGGTAGATAAGCATACATCTTCTGAGGGGTATAGGTATACATTCATCTTATGACGGGGGAGGGGGGTAGGTAGACAGATCATGTGGGGGGGGGGGGGGGTTTGTAGACAGATATCTCACAAGACAGGGGTAGGTAGGCAGACATATTCTGAAGGGTTGTAGGAGGACAGACATCTTCCAAGGGGGTTAGGTAGACAGGCTTCTTCAGAGGGCGGTTAGGTAGACAGTCGTCATCAGAGGGGTACAGGTAGACAGACATCTTCTAAGGGGGTTGGTAGACCGACATTTCCTGAGGGGGTGGGCAGGTAGACAAACTTCTTCCGAGTGTGGGTGGGTATGTAGACAGACACATTCTGAAAGGAATTGTAGGTGGACAGACATCCTTTGTGATAGAGGATAGGTAGGCAGAAATATTCTGAAGGGAGGGTAGGAAAACATACATCTTCCAAGGGGAGGGGTAGGTAGTCACACATCTTCTGAGGGGTGGGTTTAGGTAGACAGAGATCTTTCCGAGGGAGGGCAGGTAAGTAGACAGACATATCCTCTGGTGGGGGGATGAGAGACCGACATTTTCCGAGGGGGAGGGGTAGGTAAACAGACATCTTCCGGCGGTTGGGTAGGTAGACAGACATCTTTTGGGGTGGATAGCTAATCGGATATGTTTTGAGGGAGCTTAGGTAGACAGACATTTCCGACGGGGAGTGTAGGTAGACAGACATATTTCAAGGGTGGGGAGATGAAACAGACATTTTCTGATGTGGGGATAGGTAGACCGACATCTTCTGAGGGCTGTTGTAGGTAGACAGACATCTTCCAAGCGGGAGCTACAGGTAGACAGACATCTTCAGAGGGCGATTGTAGGTTGATGGACATCTTTTGTGCTGGTAATAATAGATAAACATATTCCAAGGGGTGGTAGTTTAACAGACATCTTTCCAGGGGGGCTGAGTAGATAGACAGACATCATCCAACATGGGTAGACAGACATTTTCCAGGGGGAGTAGACATCCTCCAAGGGGGTAGACATCTTCGAATGGTGATGAGGTCTGGAAGATACCTTCTGAAGTTTGGGGGTCTCTAGACATCTTCCATGATAGGGGTAAACAACTTCTGAGCGGGGGGCTGGATGGGGGTTGGGATAGGTAGACAGACATATTCCGAGAGGGCAGGTAGGTAGATAGACATCTGCGTAGCGAGTGGGGGGGTGGGAGGGTTGAGAGACATCTTCCAGAGTGATAGACATCTTACGAGGTGGGGAGAAAGTTTTTCTGGGGGATGTAGATAGACATCTTCAGAGGGTGAGGTAGGTGGACAAACATCTTCCTTAGGGGGTTGAGGTAGGCAGACATCTGCCGAGGGGGTTAAGTAGATAGACGTCTTTCACGGGGCAGGTAGACAGACATCGCCTGTGGGGGGGTTATGTAGACTGATATTTTCTAAGGAGGCAAGTAGGTAGAATGACATATTAGGTGGTGGGGCGATGAGAGACAGACAGTTTTCAATGAGGGAGAGGTAGAATGACATCTTCCGATGTGGGAGGTGTAGGTAGATATCTTCCGAGGGGTGGGGTAGGTAGACATACATATTCCGAGGGGAGTGGTAGGTAGTCATACATATTCTGAGGGGGGGGGTTAGGTAGACAGACATCTTCCAAGGGTGTGGGTAGGTACACAGACATCATCTGAGGGGGTGGGGAGGTAGGTGCAGGTTGACATAGATCTTCCGAGGAGGGGTAGGTAGACAGATATCTTCCGAGGGGGGGGGGGGGGTAGCTAGGCAGATATCTTCTGAGGGGGATAGATAGGCATATTTCGAGTGTGGGGTAGATAGGCACCATCTCAGGGGGGGGGGGGGGGGGCAGATGGTCATGGGTGTGACGTCAAGTGAGCTGCACTGCTGTTGAAATAGCTTGTTAATGTTTTATAACTTTTAGGCTTCATTTACGTATTTTATAGTTTGTTTGTGTTATTATTTTAGCCGTAAAAGCAACTTATTAGTGGATATTCATTTACCTCCGTCTTTCTTCCTGTTGCATTGACTCGAGTGGTCTATTATTTGTGAGTGTGCTTTCGTGGTTCGTCTAAGCCTCGCGCCTCATCAGTGTGTTTACATTTTGCGGCGTGCACTGCATCTGTAGCGGTTATAAGCTAAGTACTGACGAACTTGTTTGTGCTCTGTAATACAGTTGTTAAATTGAATGGATTACAGTGGTGTTGCTTGCCGTTTGTGGTGAAATAATGACTTAATAAACTTTTGTAATCGTTCGCTCGCTGTGTTTTATAGAGTTTTCAGTAAATTTCGTGCTTTAGTTTTGAACTGGCGTTTAGTTTTAATTTTTTGGTTTTAGCCAATAATTTTGTGAAGTTTTGCTGGTATTGGTATCGGCTGTGTTGTAGTAGTATTAATACAAGTAGCTGCTTTCTTAGTAGTTAGAGAATTTCGAGACCATAGTTGTTAGTTCTTAAACAGTGCTGCTTTTGTAACTGAACTTTGCTGACGTAGACGTACAGTTTATTTTAGTAACTGTAAAATTTTATCATGAGTGAGAAGTGTGGGTTCTGTCGTAGGTTTGTGAGTAGTGGATTACACTGTGGGATTTGTTCAAAGTGTTTTCATTGCGGGAAATGCATTGGGGAAGCCAGTGGTAATTTTAGGGTGATCCTGTCCTGGGAATGTAGAATCTGTAGTAGAAACAAGTTAATAGAGGAGCAGGAGTGTAAGATCTGTGCCCTTCAGGTGCAGTTACAATGCGCAAAGAAGGAACTAGATAAGTTGAGGAGGGTGAAGGGTGCTAGGGAATGGGAACTGGCAGTTGGCAGGAAGATAGCTAGGAAAAGGAGGTAGTCAGACAGTTTTACTTTGCATACATGTAATAGATACGACAAACTGTCAGAGTTGAGCGGAGAGGAGCCTCGTGAAGCTGTATATGTAGGTAACTTGCAGCAGTCCTCAGCAATTAGGAGGTCTAGGTTCTGCTGCTAGGTAGTTCCCACGGTAGAGGTGTGGGCCAGCATTTGCAGGAAGTTTTGTGGAGTCAGTACCAGGTCACAAGCATTGTGAAGCCTAGTGCAGGGTTGGCTCAGGTGGCTGAAAGCGTAGGGGAGTTATGTAAGAATTTTACAATGGAGGATAAGGTAGTGATAGTGGATGGAGCTGGGAGCAGTCGCAATAGGGACATGGGGTATGATGTCAGTGGTCACTTGGTTAAGATAGCTACTCAAACTGGTGGCACTAATGTGCTTTTCGTGAAACTGTTTCAGCATCATGATCGGCCACACCTTAATGCGGCTGTTAGGCGCGTTAATGTGGGGCTGGAGAGTGCACTGATGACAGAGGGCATGGATCACATCTCAGTGGTACCAGTTGGGTCTATCAGTAAATTGGGTTTCACTAGGCATGGCCTGCACCTCAATAGGTATGCGAAGGGGAGGCTACCTAAGCTTATAGGTGACAGTGTAGTGGGTGGTGGTGGCGGTAGTGGTGTCACTCATGGAAAAGTTCCTGTAGTAGTTCCTGTTAGAGCTGCACCTTCTTAATACTGAAGTCAGCTGATAGGTATACCTGCTTAAAGGAAGTGCCTTTAAGGGCTCTCCTCCAGAGGATGTAATGTTTCCAAGTAAAGAAGGAATTAGCATATTTCATCAAAATATAAGATTTATTAGAGATAAAGTTAGTGAACTGCTAATAGATGTTAATGCTGAAATTATTGGTACATCAGAGCACCACTTCAATAAATTGATAATTTATAGGCTTGCTTTACCAGGCTACAGATTAGCTGGCTGTTTCTCAAGGAGTTCCTTGCGGGGTGGGGAAGTGTCTCTGTACATGAAAAAACAGTATGTTATTTGAGTCCATAGACTTGTTGCGACACTGCACTGAACAGATATTTGAAAGTTGTGCAGCATTTGTTGAATTTAGTGAAATTAAACTTCTAATTGCTGTTGTTTATAGGGCCTCTAACTCCAACTTCAGAGAATTTTTGCTTAAGCTAGAGAGGGTTCTTGATTCACTTTTGTAGGAAGTACCAGAAAGTAGTTATATGTGGGGACTTCAATATTAATTTTGTATATGATTGTGCAAGAAAGAGGGGGGTTGGGTTGTTTGGGGAAGGAGACCAGACATCGAGGTCATTGGTCTCGTCGGGTTAGGGAAGGATGGGGAAGGAAGTCGGCCATGCCCTTTGAGAGGAACTAACCCGGCATTTGCCTGAAGTGATTTAGGGAAATCACAGAAAACCTAAATCAGGATGGCTGAACGCGGGACTGAACCGTCGTCCTCCCGGATGTGAGTCCAGTGTCTTAACCACTGCGCCACCTCGCTCGGTCCCAAGAAAAATGATTTTGGAAGATCTCCTAAATTCATATGATCTGATGCAAACTGTGTTTTTTTTCCAACTAGGGTGCAGGGGAACAGTAGCACAGTCATAGACCATATTTTTATTCGTTCTTCATTACTAGATGGGCATTCTGTTAGTAAAAGAGTGAATGGCCTTTCAGACCATAATGCACAAATTTTAACACTAAAAGGTTTTTTTACTCCAGCCAATGTCATATTTAGTTACATAGAACATAGGAAAGTCAATCCAACAGCAATAGAGAGTTTTTTAAAACTTGTCAAGGAACAAGAGTGGCAAGATGTTTATAGTGCCAATAATACAGAGGATAAATGCAATGCTTTCCATAACACATTTCTCATGCTCTTTGAGAGTTGTTTTCCATTAGAACATTCTAAATGGGGTACTAGCAGTCATGGACAGCCCGGTTGGCTGACTAGTGGGATAAGGATATCATGTAGAACATAGCGGGAATTACATCAAAATGTTAGAAGTAGTCACAATCGAGCTACCATAGCCCCTTACAAACAGGATTATAAGGTGCCTAAAAATGTTATTAGCAAGGCAAAAAGTATGTGATATGCAAATAGAATAGCTTATTCACAGGATAAAATTAAAGACATTTGGTTAGTTGTGAAGGGAGTGACTGGTCATCAGCACAAGGTCGATGATATAAAGTTAGTTCTAAGTAATAATATTTTCGTTAGTGATAAATCAGATATATGTACGGTATTTAACAATCTCTTTCTGAGCATTGCTGGCGAGCTAAATAAAAATTTAGTTTCAACAGGAAATCATACAAATTTCTTAGCAAATACCTTTCTGAGATTGATGTCTGAAATACTCCTCTGTGATACAGACAAGGGGGAGATTGAGTCAATAATTAAATCACTGAATACTAAGGACTCTCATGGTTATGATGGAGTGTCTTTCATAATATTAAAGTACTGTGCTGCACATGTTAGTCCTGTATTCAGCCAAATTTGTAATTTTTCTTTAGGAACGGTCAGTTTCCTGAGCGATTAAAGTACTCAGCTGTAAAGCCGCTTTATGAAAAGGGAGAAAGGGATAATGTAGAAAATTTTAGACCTATTTCTATGCCATCAGTGTTTGCAAAAGTTCCCGAAAAGGCTGTGCATGTAAGGTTAGTTGATCATTTTATATCACACGATTTGTATCAAATGCACAGTTCGGTTATAGAAGTCGTTTGGCAACTGAAAATGGTATATTCTCTTTTCTCTGTGAAGTACTGGATGGGCTAAACAAAAAGGTAGTCAGAACCTTACGAGGGGAGGTAGGCAGACAGACATCTTCAAAGTATAGGGTAGGTAGACAGACATCTTCCCAGGGGGGGGGGAGGGGTAGGTAGACAGACCTGTTCCGAGGGGTGGGTAGGGAGACATACATCTTCATAGAGAGTGAGTATGTAGACAGATATCTTCCAAGTGGGGTAGGTAGACAGACATCTTCCAAGGGTGCGGGTAGGTAGACAGACATCTTCAGATGGGAGGTAGGTAGACAGATATCCTCTGAAGGGGGTAGATAGACAGACATTTTCCGAGGGTAGGTAGACATCTTCCGAGTGGTGGTAGACATCTTCCGAGGGGGTTAGATACTTTCTGAGAGGATGGTAGATAGACATATTCCGAGAGGGGGGAGACATCTTCCGACAGTTGGTTAGATAGCCTTCTTCCTAGGGGTGGTAGGTAGAGTGAAATCCTCCAAGACGGGAGGGGGGAGGGCGTAGATAGACACACATCTTCCAAAGCAGTGTGTATGGTAGAAAGACATCTTCCGAGTGAGGGATAAGGTCGACAGACATCTTCTGTGGGGAGGGTTGGCAGACAGACATCTTCCGAGGGGGAGTAGGAAGACATGTTCCAAGAGGGGGTAGACAGACATCTTCCAAGGAGGGGGGGATAGACACATCCTGGCATGGGGTAGGTAGACAGACATCTTCCAAGGGGGTAGGAAGACAAACATCTTCCGATTGCGTGGGTGGGTAATGAGACATCTCTGGAAAGGGGGAGGTCGACAGACATCTTCTGATGGGAGGAAGGTAGAGTGACATATTCCATGGAGGGGAGTAGGTTGACAAATGTCTTCCAATGGGTGGGGTAGGTAGAGAGAGATCTTCCAAGGGGTGGTAGGTAGGCAGACCTAATACGAGAGTAGCGGTAGCGGAAGAGCGATAGGTAGACAGAAATCTTCCGGACGGGAGGGGAGGGGGGAGCGTAAGTAGACAGATAAGTTCCCAGGTCCTCAATCTACTGCAAGACACCAAAACTGGCCAATAATTGACATTCCGTAACCGAAACTTGTCTTGTACTACTTCTTACTAGTCAATTGCAACAACTTAGAAGCTTCTATTTTGTTCCTTGTGTTACTACTGGATACCTCAGTACGTGACATAGGTTTCCAGACCATAAATGTAAACGTTTCCAAGAGAAAAGATACCTATGTGACTATCTAGCAATACGTGATAAGGCAAGTGACGCAAACAGGTGCTCTTCTACAGTTTTTAAATACATATTAAAAGTTTTCGCATTTTTGCGTGTAACGTGGCTGCCTGACCTCGGCTCATGCTAAAGCGTAGGGTCCTCGGTCACATGCTAGGCAATAAAAGCCGGCCAATAATTCATCAATCAGTAACAAAAATCTCACTTATACTACTTCTTACTGGCCGATTGCATCAACTAAGAAGCTCCTATTTTGTTGCTTGTAGTGTCACCCCACACCGCAGCAAGCGAAATAAGTTTTCAGACGATAAATGTAAACGTTTCAGAGAGAATAGGGGACAATGTGACGATATGGCATTACGTCGATTCGAAAGCAAAACGTGAAACAGGGTGGTTATCTCAAGTTTTACCATATATGAACACTTTTCACATTATCCCGTGCAACGTGGCGTCCAGACGTCGTTTCATGCAAAATCGCAAGGTCCAAGCTCATGTCCAAGGCACTAAAGCAGCGAAATAAGTCAATAACCGATAAATAAAAATGAATTGTACTGCTTGTTACTGGCCGATTACATCTTCTTTGAAGCTTCTTCTGTGTTCTACTATAGTGCTTTTAGTGTCTCCGCATACCGCAGCACGCGACATAACTTTGCAGACGATAAATGTAAACGTTTCAGTGAGTAAAAAGCGACCGATGTGACGATCTGGCATTAAGTAAATTCGATAGCATATGACGAAAAGGGGCGGATTTCTCAAGTTTCTATTACATATGAACACTTTTCACATTCTCCCGTGCAACGTGGCGTCCAGATGTCGTTTCATGCCAAATCGCAAGGTCCTAGCTCATGATCAAGGCGCCAAAGCCGGCTAATAAGTCAATAATCGATAACTAAAACTTAAACTGTACTGCTTTTTACTCGCCGATTACATCGACTTAGAAGTTTCTGTGCTCTACTGTGGTGTTTTAGTGTCTCCACATACCGCAGCACGCCACACAAATTTGCAGACGATAAATGTAACCGTTTGAAAGAGGAAAGCGGCCAAAGAGACGATCTGGCATTAAGTCGATACGATAGCAAATGACGAAAACGGTGCGATTTCTCTGGTTTTTACTGCATATGGACACTTTTCATATTCCCTCGTGTAACGTGGCTGCCAGTCGCTGTTTCATGCAAAATCTTAAGGTCGTCGGGCATGTCCAAGTCACTAAATCCGGCTAATAAGCCAATAACCGATAACTAAAACTTCAAATGTACTGCTTCTTACTGGCTGATTACATCAACTTGGAAGCTTCTTCTGTCTTCTATTGTGGTCTTTTAGTGTCTCCGAATACCATAGCACGCGACATAAGTTTGCAGTCGATAAATGTAACCGTTTGAGAGAGAAAAGCGGCCCAACTGACGATCTGGCATTATTCTCCCGCCGGAGAAACAATGCACTTGACAGTTCGCTTTTTGTCTAGTTAGGTTGGCTATACTGTAATAGCGATGTTGCAACAGCAGCCTCTATACACACAGCAGACGATACAGTTTTCCGTCCCGTCTCGTAAATGCAAGCGATTGAGCAATTACAATGCATATAAAAACTCGTTTTTAGTTGTACTACAATGACAGGAAGTAAACAACCGTATAATAATGCATGTAAAAGCATAACAATGCGCACCCTTTCGATAACGGAGCATAGAAATACAAAAAACAAGCATCTGACGACTGGTACTTTAAAATCAATAATGTACGTAGTTTACAAAATAAATAATAACCGAGATTGCAATAAATAACCAATATTAGAATTTTTTCACTCACCAATTTACAGCGATAATGGCGCAATTCCATCCAGCTCGCCATCGTCACTGTTGTCCGATTCATCGCTAAAACCGTCTTCATCGTCGTCATCGGCAAGACAAATCATTAATTGTTCAGGCCGCTGATAATGCCTTCTATTGTCTGTGCTGCTCGTATAAGCTTCTCGACGTGCTCTACTTTTTTTCTCCGTGAGGCTGCATCCACAGTCACAATAGCTTCACGCAACAGCTTTTCCACCTCTGCTATTGTAAAGGACTTGTTGTTGTTCCTTACATACATTTTTACGTCACTCCATACTAACTCAATAGGGTTGAAATGGCAGTGATATGGTGGCAGCCTTATTACAGTATGACCCTGCTCCTTGGCAATTTCGTCTACTACGTATGTAGGTGTCGTAGGCTTATTTTCTTTAACAAGAGAATATAACAGAACCTTTGTCATACCCATATCCGCTGCAATATTTCGAGCCTGTAACCACTGCACCATAATTTCTTTCCGATCATTTGTAGTTGGGGCTTTGTTCTGTATCACCGAATGATATGGAGCATTGTCCATTACAATTGTTGTAGGGACAAGAAATTGTTTTAAAAGGTTCCTGAACTACTCAACAAATCGTGCGTGATCCATATCTTCATGGTAATCACCAGTCTTTTTTGATCTAAAAACTGAAAGTGCGTCAGGGACAAAACAACTGGAGGAGCCTGCATGGACCACAATTAATCTAGCTCCTCTTCCCGTCGGCTGATGGCCGGTACTGCTGGGTGTGTTATCCCTCCAACATTTACTGACAGCTTCCCCGGCATTAACCCACGTTTCGTCTAGCCAAATTATGGAATGAATGTCTCTGCCCACAATTTTGTGCAAGAAAATGCTACGAGCGGTAACAATATGTGCCCTCTCTAACAGTACTTTGCGTCCGTCTAGCGTTTTGTAACGGAAACCCATATTTTTTAGCACAAATTTTAGTCTGTTTTACCACCCCTGAAGAGTTCACTTTCTTTTAAAGAGATTAATAACTTAGCTACAGTCGGATACTCTTTTCTGCTGTAGTAAGCATAAACATGCCTACGAACTGCATCAGTCTGGAAAGAATCTAAATCTGTGATAGGACTACGCCGCTTTTTCTTCTTTCCCAGGGTTGATAAAAATGTATTATTTGATGCAGACAGCTCGGAATCGTTACGGCTCACTTCAGTATCTTCAAAGTTTTGTAGTAATACTCCCTTACTTACTACCGTTCTTGCACTAATACCAAGAGTTTTCGACGTACGTTCCACCACTTTGTCGGCAGAAATTGATGGCTGTCCATGAATGCTTACGTAGTTTTTCTCCTGCTCGTAAAACTCACGAGTTCTGCGTAGCAACTCCAGTGCCTGGCTGTTTAGCGGCACCCCTCGACGCAAAGGATTGTCACTAGGTGAACGAAGTCTTTTCGGTGGCATTTTCCAAGTACGTAAACTCACAACGTAACAAAAGTCACAACGATATAGCACACAGTACAACGAAAATACGCGGTAAACAACACACAACTCACGTTGTATACACATTCACTAAACAAAGCCGGCAACGCGGTAACTTTAACGTCACAGCACGTGAGTAACAGCAGTGCTCACTGCGCTGTGATTGGCTGGCGCCCCACGCTGAACGCCTAGTGCCTATCGTTGTTCACTTGTTACTCTGTTACGCTGCCAACTTCATACGCAAACGTCAAGTGCAATGTTTCAACGGCCCGGGTATAAGTCGATTCGATACCACACGACGAAAACGGTGCGATTTCTCAGGTTTTCACTACATGTGGATATTTTTTTCATTCTCTCCTGTAAAGTTTCTCCCAGTCGTTGTTTCCAGCAAAATCGAAAGATCGTCGGTCATGTCCAAGGCACCAAAGCCGGCTAATAAGTCAATAATCAATTACTAGCACATGAATTGTACTGCTTCTTACTGGCCGATTACATCAACTTAGAAGCTTCTTCTGTGTTCTACTGTGGAGCGTTTAGTGTCTCCGCATATCGCGGAACGCGATATAAGTTTGCAGAAGTTAAATGTAACCGTTCTAGTGAGAAACGCGGCCAAAGTGACGAACTGGCATTACGTCGATACGATAGCAAATGACGAAAACGGTGCGAATTCTCAGGTTTTTACAACATTTGGACACTTTTCACATTCTCTCGTTTAACGTGGCTGCAAGTCGTTGTTTCATGCAAAATCTTAGGGTCGTTGGTCATGTCCACGTCACCAAAGCCAGCTAATAAGTCAATAATCGATAACTAAAACTTGAATTGTACTGCTTCTTACTGTTTGATAACATCAACTTAGAAGCTTTTTGTGTGTTCAACTGTTATGCTTTTAGTGCCTCCGCATACCGCAGCACGCCACATAGGTTTGTAGTCGATATATGTAACCGTTTGAGAGAGAAAAACTTCCAATGCGACGATCTGGCATTCCGTCAATACGATTGCACATGACGAAAACGGTGTGATTCCTCAGACTTTTACTATTTATGGACTCTTTTCACATTCTCTCTTGTAACGTGGCTGCCAGCCGTTGTTACATGCAAAATTTTATGGTCCTCGATCATGTCCAAGACACCAAAGCCGGCTAATAAATCAATAATTGATGAATAAAACTTGATTTGTACTGCTTCTTACTGTTTGATAACATCAACTTAGAAGCTTTTTGTGTGTTCTACTGTTATTCTTTTAGCGTCTCCGCATACCGCAGCACGCCACTTAAGTTTGCAGGCGATAAATGGAACCGTTTGAGACAGAAAAACTTCCAATGTGACGATCTGGCATTCCGTCAATACGATAGCAAATTACGAAAACGGTGCCATTTCTCAGACTTTTACTATTTATGGACACTTTCTCTCGTGCAACGTGGCTGCCAGCGGTTGTTATATGCTAAATTTTATGGTCCTCGGTCATGTCCAAGACACAATACCCGGCTAATAAGTCAATAATCGTTAACTAAAACTTAAATTGTACTGCTTCTTACTGGCCGATTGCATCATCTTAGAAGCTTCTTCTGTGTTCTACTATGGTGTTATTAGTGTCTCCACACACCACAGCACGTCACATAGGTTTTCAGGCGATATATGCAAGCGTTTGAGAGAGAAAAGCGGCCAATGTGACTATCTGGCATTACGTCGATACGATAGCAAATGACGAAAACGGTGCGATTTCTCAGGTTTTTACCACATATGAACACTTTTCACATTCTCCCGTGCAACGCGGCTGCTAGACCTCCCTTCATGCAAAATCTTAAGGTCCTGGCTCATGTCCAATGCACCAAAGCCGGCTAAAAGTAAACAATCGATAATTAAAACTTGAATTTCACTGCTTCTTATTGGCTATTACACCAACTTAGAAGCTTCTTCTGTGTTCTACTGTTGTGCTTTTAGTGTCTCCGCGACATAAGTTTGCAGACGATAGAAGTTACCGTTTGAGAGAGAAAAGCGGCCAATGGGACGATGTGACATTACGTCGATACGATAGCAAATGACGAGAACAGTGCTATTTCTCAGGTTTTTACTACTTATGGACACGGCTAATAAGTCAATAATCGATAACTAAAACTTGATTGTACTGCTTCTTACTGACCGATAACATCAACTTAGAAATTTCTTGCGAGTTCTACTGTGGTGCTTTTAGTGTCTCCGCATACTGCAGCACGCCACATAGGTTTGCAGACGATATATGTAACCGTTTGAGAGAGAAAAGCTTCCAATGTGACGATTTGGCATTCCGACGATAGGATAGCAAATGACGAAAACGGTTCGATTTCTCACGTTTTTACTATTTATGGACACTTTTCACATTCTCTCGCATAACGTGGCTGCCCCCCCCCCCCTCCATGAACCATGGACCTTGCCGTTGGTGTGGTGGCTTGTGTGCCTCAACGATACAGATAGCCGTACCGTAGGTACAACCACAACGGATTGGTATCTGTTGAGAGGCCAGACAAACGTGTGGTTCCTGAAGAGGGGCAGCAGCCTTTTCAGTAGTTGCAGGGGCAACAGTCTGGATGATTGACTGATCTGGCCTTGTAACAATAACCAAAACGGCCTTGCCGTCCTGGTACTGCGAACGGCTGAAAGCAAGGGGAAACTACGGCCGTAATCTTTCCCGAGAGCATGCAGCTTTACTGTATGATTAAATGATGATGGCGTCCTCTTGGGTAAAATATTCCGGAGGTAAAATAGCCCCCATTCGGATCTCTGGGCGGGGACTACTCAGGAGGATGTCGTTATCAGGAGAAAGAAAACTGGCGTTCTACGGGTCGGAGCGTGTAATGTCAGATCCCTCAATCGGGCAGGTAGGTTAGAAAATTTAAAAAGGGAAATGGATAGGTTAAAGTTAGATATAGTGGGAATTAGTGAAGTTTGGTGGCAGGAGGAACAAGACTTTTGGTCAGGTGAACACAGGGTTATAAACACAAAATCAAATAAGGGTAATGCAGGAGTAGGTTTAATAATGAATAGGAAAATAGGAATGCGGGTAAGCTACTACAAACAGCATAGTGAACGCATTACTGTGGCCAAGATAGATACGAAGCCCACACGTACTACAGTAGTACAAGTTTATATGCCAACTAGCTCTGCAGATGACGAAGAAATTGAAGAAATGTATGATGAAATAGAAGAAATTATTCAGGTAGTGAAGGGAGACGAAAATTTAATAGTCAAGGACGACTGGAAAACGAGTGTAGGAAAAGGGAGAGAAGGAAACGTAGTAGCTGATTATGGATTGGGGCTAAGAAATGAAAGAGGAAGCCGCCTCGTAGAATTTTGTACAGAGCACAACTTAATCATAGCTAACACTTGGTTTAAGAACCATGAAAGAAGGTTGTATACATGGAAGAACCCTGGAGATACTAAAAGGTATCAGATAGATTATTTAATGGTAAGACATAGATTTAGGAATCAGGTTTTCAATTGTAGTACATTTCCAGGGGCACATGTGGACACTGGCCATAATCTATTGGTTATGACCTGAAGAAACTGCAAAAAGGTGGGAATTTAAGGACATGGGATCTGGATAAGCTGAAAGAACCAGAGGTTGTACCGAGTTTGAAGGAGAGCATAAGGGAACAATTGACAGGAATGGGGGAAAGAAACACAGTAGAAGAAGAATGGGTAGCTCTGAGGGATGTAGTATTGAAGGCAGCAGAAGATAAAGTAGGTAAAATGACGATAGCTGCTAGAAATCCTTGGGTAACAGAAGAAATATTGAATTTAATTGATGAAAGGAGAAAATATAAAAATGCAGTAAATGACAGAGACAAATAGGAATACAAAAGGTCTCAAAAAAGAGATCGACAGGAAGTGCAAAATGGCTAAGCAGGGATGGCTACAGGACAAATGTAAGGATGTAGAGGCTTATCTCACTAGGGGTAAGATAGATACTGCCTACAGGAAAATTAAAGAGACCTTTGAAGAAAATAGAACCACTTGTATGAATATCAAGAGCTCAGATGGAAACCCAGTTCTAAGCAAAGAAGGAAAGGCAGAAAGGTGGAAGGAGTATATAGAGGGTCTGTACGCAGGCGAAATACTTGAGGGCAATATTATGGAAATTGAAGAGTATGTAGATGAAGATGAAATGGGAGATTCGATATTGCGTGAAGAGTTTGACAGAGCACTGAGAGACCTAAGTCGAAACAAGGCCCCAGGAGTAGACAACATTCCATTAGAACTACTGACAGCCTTGGAAGAGCCAGTCCTGACAAAACTCTACCATCTGGTGAGCAAGATGTGTGAGACAGGTGAAATACCCTCAGACTTCAAGAAGAACATAATAATTCCAATCCCAAAGAAAGCAGGTGTTGACAGATGTGAAAATTACCGAACTATCAGTTTAATAAGTCACAGCTGCAAAATACTAACACGAATACTTTACAGACGAATGGAAAAACTAGTAGAAGCCGATCTCGGGGAAGATCAGTTTGGATTCCATAGAAACACTGGAACACGTGAGGCAATACTGACCTTACGACTTATCTTAGAAGAAAGATTAAGGAAAGGCAAACCTATGTTCCTAGCATTTGTAGACTTAGAGAAAGCTTTTGACAATGTTGACTGGAATACTCTCTTTCAAATTCTAAAGGTGGCAGGGGTAAAATACAGGGAGCGAAAGGCTATTTACAATTTGTACTGAAACCAGATGGCAGTTATAAGAATCGAGGGACATGAAAGGGAAGCAGTGGTTTGGAAGGGAGTGAGACTGGGTTGTAGCCTCTCCCCGATGTTATTCAATCTGTATATTGAGCAAGTGGTCAAGGAAACAAAAGAAAAATTCGGAGTAGGTATTAAAATCCATGGAGAAGAAATAAAAATTTTGAGGTTCGCCGATGACATTGTAATTCTGTCAGAGACAGCAAAGGACTTGGAAGAGCAGTTGAATGGAATGGACAGTGCCTTGAAAGGAGGATATAACATGAACATCAACAAAAGCAAATCGAGGATAATGGAATGTAGTCGAATTAAGTCGGGTGATGCTGAGGGAATTAGATTAGGAAATGAGATACTTAAAGTAGTAAAGGAGTTTTGCTCTTTAGGAAGTAAAATAACTGATGATGGTCGAAGTAGAGAGGATATAAAATGTAGACTGGCAATGGCAAGGAAAGAGTTTCTGAAGAAGAGAAATTTGTTAACATCGAGTATAGATTTAAGTGTCAGGAAGACATTTCTGAAAGTATTTTTATGGAGTATAGCCATGTATGGAAGTGAAACGTGGACGATAAATAGTTTGGACAAGAAGAGAATAGAAGCTTTTGAAATGTGGTGCTACAGAAGAATGCTGAAGATTACATGGGTAGATCACATAACTAATGACGAAGTGTTGAACAGTGTTGGGGAGAAGAGAAGTTTGTGGCAAAACTTGACCAGAAGAAGCGATCGGTTGGTAGGAAATGTTCTGAGGCAACAGGGGATCACGTATTTAGTATTGGAGGACAGGATGGAAGGCAAAAATCGTTGAGGGAGACCAAGAGATGAAACAATAAGCATATTCAGAAGGATGTAGGTTGCAGTAGGTACTGGGAGATGAAGAAACTTGCACAGGATAGAGTAGCATGGAGAGCTGCATCAGACCAGTCTCTGGACTGAAGACCACAACAACAACAACAACAACAACGTGGCTGCCAGCCGTTGTTACATGCAAAATCTTATGGTCCTCAGTCATGTCCAAGACACCAAAGCCGGCTAATAAGTCAATAATCGATAACTAAAACTTGAATTGTACTGCTCCTTACTTGCCGATTACATCAACTTAGAAGTTTCTTCTGTGTTTTACTGCGGTGCTTTTAGTGTCTCCGCATTCCACAGCACGCCACATAAGTTTGCATATTATAAATGTAACCGTTTCAGAAGGAAAAGCGGCCAAAGTGACGATCTCGCATTACGTCGATACGATAGCAAATGACGAAAACGGTGCGATGTCTAAGGTTTTTACTATTTATGCACACGTTCCACATTATCTTGGGTAACATGGCTGCCAGCCGTTGTTACATGCAAAATATTATGGTTCTCGGTCATGTCCAAGACACCAAAGCCACCTAATAAGTCAATAATCGATAACTGAAACTTGAATTGTACTGCTCCTTACTGGCCGATTACATCATTTTAGAAGCTTCTTCTGTGTTCTACTATGGTCTTTTTAGTGTGTCCACCTACCGCAGCACGCCACATAGGTTTGCAGACGTTATATGTAACCGTTTGAGAGAGAGAAGCTTCCAATGTGACGATCTTGCAATCCGTCGATACGATAGCAAATGAAGAAAGCGGTGCGATTTCTCAGGGTTTTATTACATATGGACCCTCTTCACATTCTCTCGTGCAACGTGACTGCCAGTCGTTGTTTGATGCAGAATCTTAAGGTCGTCGGTCATGTCCAAGGCACCAAATCCACCTAATAAGTCAATAATCGATAACTAAAACTTGAATTGTACTGTTTCTAACTGACCGATACATCAAGTTAGAAAGTTTCTTGTGTGTTCTACTGTGGTGCTTTTAGTGTCTCCGCATACCGCAGCATCCCACATAAGTTTTCAGACGATAAATGTAATCGTTTGATAGAGAAAAGCGGCCAATGTGACGATCTGGCATTAAGTCGATTCGATAGCAAATGAAGAAATCGGGTGGATTTCTCAGGTTCTTACTACATATGAACACCTTTCACATTCTCCCGTGCAACGTGGCTGCTAGACCTCCCTTCATGCAAAATCGTAAGGTCATAGCTCATGTCCAAGGCACCAAAGCCGGCTAAAAAGTCAATAATCGATAACAAACCTTGAATTGTACTGCTTCTTGCTGTCTATTACATCAACTTAGAAGCTTCTTCTGTGTTCTACTATGGTGCTTTTAGTGTCTCCGCATACCGCAGCACGCGACATAGCTTTGCACACGATAAATGTAACCGTTTTCGAGAGAAGAGCGGCCAATGTGACGATCTGGCATTACGTCGATTCGATAGCAAATGACGAAAACGGTCGGATTTCTCAGGTTTTTAATACATATGGACACTTTTCACATTCTTCGTGTAACGTGGCTGCCAGGTCTCGTTTCATGCCAAATCTTAAGGTCGTTGTTCATGTCCCAGGCACCAAAGTTGGCTAATAAGTCAATAATCGGTAACTAAACTTCAATTGTGCAACTTCTTACTGGCCGATTACATCAACTTATAAGCTTCTTCTGTGTTCTACCTTATTGCTATTAGTGCCTCTACGTACCGCAGCACGGAACATAAGTTTGCAGACGATGAAGGTAACCGTTTCAGAGAGAAATGAAAAATTCCATGTCTGTGTCTACTGCCTGCTCATATTGTTTAAAGCAGGTTGCTCTAAATGCCCAGTGGATCTGATTCCCTTGATACATTCTAAACAAACTCGGAATGGGAAAGACCGAGCTCTGCTTATACTTGTAGTCTGGAAAGTTGATATATCTTAGACAGTAAAATATGACTGTAATAGATGTCCACTGAGTATTCCCATTTACACTGAAATTAGCTTTGAACAACAAATTATTAATTAGCCACCTAGTCATGACTCAATAGCTACTAAGATCTTTCACTGGTGAAGGAGGTGACGACGTTGTTATGTCCATTAGAGGCTTCTGTAGCTTGCTGAGAATGATGTAAAATAATTGTGCCATGTGATTTTCTATGGAGTTTCAGAGTATGTTCTATACTGGTGCAGGACATTCATTTCTGCTGTTCTCATTATAGGCAATCCTAGATTCTGAATCTCAAACACCAGAAGATTAGAAACAGCAATGCAACCTCTGTCTTCCTGGCTGTGCACTACTTCAAAGTCTCTTCTCATTGTGCAGTACTTGTAGATTATTTTAAATACATTATCTGTAATATTTAGAACATCTCATTCTAAACTTTCTAAAGAATGGGTCTTTTCTGTTATGACCATGTCATAACGCCGAGGTCGGCGTTTTACTCCGAGGTCGGCGGTTTTCCCCGAGGTCGGCGGTTTTCCCCGAGGTCGGCGTTTTTCCCCCGAGGTCGGCGTTTTTCCCCGAGGTCGGCGTTTTTCCCCGAGGTCGGCGTTTTTCCCCGAGGTCGGCGTCTTTCCCCGAGGTCGGCGTCTTTCCCCGAGGTCGGCGTCTTTCCCCGAGGTCGGCGTTTTTCCCCCGAGGTCGGCGTTTTTCCCCCGAGGTCGGCGTTTTTCCCCCGAGGTCGGCGTTTTTTCCCCCGAGGTCGGCGTTTTCCCCCGAGGTCGACGTTTTTCCCCCGAGGTCGGCGTTTTTGTCCCGAGTTCGGATCGGCGTTTTGTTTCCCCAGGTCTAGGAAGCTATCGATATATTGAAAATCGAAACTATTTTCATGTATATCGAACTATACTGATATGTGTTGTCATCTTGAAACATATATCTGACCACTAGATATCGTTATTTACCGAGTCAGCGATATATTTCGATATTTATTTATTTATTTATTTCGTGAATCGTTTTCTTAGAGGTCAGATTTATTTTGAGACATCCATACATATCACATTATCGATTCATTTCGATATACCATTTTATTTCGAGGCCAAGTTTTGTATTGAGCAGTCGATTTATTTCTATATATCTGTCTATATCGAATAGTCGACGTATTTCGAGATATCGATTGATTCAATGTATCCGGTTATGTCGAGATATCGATTTATTTTGATATACCGACACAATACGGGTTGTCTATATATTTCGAGGTATCTATATATTTCCATGTATAGGTGTACTCCAGATAGCGAATTCTTTCGAGATATCGATATATTTCGAGATATCTCTATATCTCAAGTAACCATAAATTTCTAGATATCCCTCTTTTTAGAGAAATCTTTGTATTACGAGGTATCGATATATTTCCAGATATCGATGTGTTTCTAGACCACGCATCATATCGAGACCTCGAATTATTTCGAATTATCGATCCATTTCGTACGTCGTAATGCATCTTGATGTCTATACATTTCGATATTTCGACTCATTTCGATGTGTCGGTTGTTTTGGATGTGTCGGTTTATATCGAGGTTTTGATTTATCTCTGGGTCTCGATTTCTTTCGTGGTTTCGATTTATTTCGAGGTGGCGATTTATTTCGAGGTGGCGATTTATTTCGAGGTGACGATTTATTTCGAGGTGGCGATTTATTTCGAGGTGTTGTTTTATTTCGAGGTGTCGATGTATTTCGAGGTGACAATATATTGCGACCATACTTGTCGACTGCATCACCTTAGAACCTACTGTACTTCGTACAGAGTGGTGCGACTGCATACCTCAGCACGCGACATTAATTGCCAGACGATAAATGTAAACGTTTCTGAGAGAAAAGCGTTCATTCTGACGATTTCCCATTTCGTTATTAGGAAAACAAATGTAGAAAACGTAAGGTTTTCTTCGGTTTTTACTACACATTAACACTCCTCGCATTTTCCCGTGTGGTGTGGCTACCGGACCTCGGTCGTGCAAAATCGCAAGGTCCTATGTCAACTACAAGGCAGCAAATAAGGCCTATAATTGATTTTCCATATCTAAAACAAGACAGACACTGCTCCTTACTTGTCGACTCCATCAACTTAAGCTTCTATTTCGTACAGAGTGGTGCGACTGCATACCTCGGCAGGCGACATTGATTGCCAGACGATGAATGTAAACGTTTCCGAAAGAAAAGCGTCCTATGTGACGAACTGGCACTACGTCAAACAAATGACGAAAACGTTAGGTTTTCTTCGGCTTTTCTGCCACTCAAAGTGCTGCCAACTTTAAATTCACCCCCTCCTCCCCCTCCCCAGTCATGGCGATCAGCTGGTGTGATAGAAATGGACACAGGAAAGTAATAACGTTCCATGAAATCCCATTCCAGGGACGTTCAAGGGTAAACGTTCCAGACGGTTTATTTCCATTAAGACACGCATACTGGGCATCTACAATGCCACATCTACCAGATCGTTTCTATTGTCAGCAGTGGAAAACAAAACTGTACTGAAGTAGCCATAGTGAGACGCGGTTTTTGGTAGACGAAATAATAGGAATTCTCTAGCCACTGGTAATGATGATCTAATGAGAATTCTATTATTGTTTTGAAAGATGCATTTAAATATTCATTGAACGTAGCTCCAAATTATTTTGAGAATTATAATTGTGGCATGATGAATCTACATTGGAGATTTTGTAATGCTAAACATTTCGATCTGAGAATACTTTATGTGATAGAACGGCATTGACCTTGTGTGTCATTAGGGTAAAGTTAATTTGCCGCCATTAACATGAAATTTGAAACTTCCTGGCAGATTAAAACTGTGTGCCCGACCGAGACTCGAACTCGGGACCTTTGCCTTTCGCGGGCAAGTGCTCTACCATCTGAGCTACCGAAGCACGATTCACGCCCGGTACTCACAGCTTTACTTCTGCCAGTATCCGTCTCCTACCTTCCAAACTTTACAGAAGCTCTCCTGCGAACCTTGCAGAACTAGCACTCCTGAACGAAAGGATATTGCGGGCACATGGCTTAGCCACTGCCTGGGGGATGTTTCCAGAATGATATTTTCAGTCTGCAGCTGAGTGTGCGCTGATATGAAACTTCCTGGCAGATTAAAACTGTGTGCCCGACCGAGTCTCGAACTCGGGACCTTTGCCTTTCGCGGGCAAGTGTTCTACCATCTGAGCTACCGGAGCACGATTCACGCCCGGCACTCACAGCTTCCTTTCAGGAGTGCTAGTTCTGCAAGGTTCGCAGGAGAGCTTCTGTGAAGTTTGGAAGGTAGGAGACGGATACTTGCAGAAGTAAAGCTGTGAGTACCGGGCGTGAGTCGTGATTCGGTAGCTCAGATGGTAGAGCACTTGCCCGCGAAAGGCAAAGGTCCCGAGTTCGAGTCTCGGTCGGGCACACAGTTTTAATCTGCCAGGAAGTTTCATATCAGCGCACACTCCGCTGCAGAGTGAAAATCTCATTCTGGAAACATAAAATTTATCTTCCATTAACGTAAAATCTATTTTTCAGCGCACTGTAATAAGGACTCACTTCAGATGATTGGACAATTAAAGAGAACTCAAACTGTTATTTTAATAGTATTCGTAGGTCCAATGCAGCATTTACCGAGGACAGTCCCTGAGCCTAGACTGTCAGTTTTATCTAGGCAGCACTACTTTAAAAAAGCACTCCGTCTTCAGGCCACAAGTGGCCAATCAGGACCATCCTACCGCCACGTTATCCTCACTGAGGGTGGAGGAGGAGCTGGCTCTCCCACTCGTTGTGGTAGTTTCCTTTGACTGGAGCCGCTACTATTCGGTCGAGTAGTTCCTCAACTGGCATCGCAAGGCTGAGTGCAACCCGAAAAATGGCAACAGCACATCGCGGCCCAGATGGTCACCCATCCAAGTGCCGACCTCGCCCGATAGTGCTAAACTTCAGTAATCAGACGGGAACCGGCGTATCCACTGCGGCAAGGCCGTGGCCCCTACCACATTTACAAGATATTTTTGATCGTAGATCAGGTCCGATGGCTCGAAAGAATGGACGTTTACCATGTTATGCACATTTATATTTTCACTACGTCGACACAGATGGTCCAATTTCGACCATAGGTGATGGTAGCTATAATGATCGTGCCAAGCATTCCGTGTACATTAGTTGCACCCAAGTGTGTGGGCATCACAGCATTCGTGACATTTAAATTTGTTACTTCTTTGCTACTATATTCGCAATAAATTTCGCAGACAGTATCCGCATATGACGCTGAACGTACCTACAAAATTATATCATTGTACGACACATGTTTCAGGAGATACGTTATAAAAATTCAGGACAAGGCCAGACGCTGCATTGTACGGGCGTGGACGCACAGCTGTAAATAAATGCCTGGTCAACGCCATGCTTTTCCGCTAGTCATCTATAAAGATAAAAAATCCCCAATATTGTCCACCAGCGTATTTTTCAAAAACCTTTATTTTGTCATCCATTATTTTCCTGTAAAAATCGAAAATACCGTGTATCATTGTGTTTTTAAAAATCGTCTCTTATTGTCATCTCTTTTTATGTATTTTAAGCCATCTATCGCTTGTGTAACCTGTGGCTACAAGTCCATTCCCTTTATGGGGGAATCGAAATAATACACAACGGAAAAAAGTGTGGGCCAATTTCTTCCTCATTTTTCGGAACTTCTGATAATAGTAAATCGTTGGCTTTTTGAGGGCGTGGTAGGTAGATACAAGAGATTAGTGTAAGATTAGAATTTGGGTCAAATATAGTGCCAGGAACTTCTGTTTCTATCTGGCTAGCTTCAGAGTACTTCACCATCTACTAAGTGATGCGTTTCAATGTGAATGGTGTGTTCTGTGCTAGGTCTACCCTTTACTGCACAATGCTGTTCCTTCGATGCTATTAAAACCAGGATGTTATCAAAACATATGCACAGTGGCAGACTGGAATCTGCAGAAATATTTCCAGTGGAGGGGAGTGCGGGAGGCGCGTCGGGGCTGGAGTGCATGATTCTGAAACTGGCACTGTGTGTACAAATCAGCTGGTCAGTTACGAGATGCAACAAGCTGCAAGACCCTAACTCTATAAGCGCTACAACTGGTCAAAGCTAAGGTTTAGCAGTATTGTGGAGAAGTCTTATCTGGAAGAGTATGAGTATACTGTAACGAATAAAACCTCTTTACTCCAGATTCCAGGGAGGGTTGGGGGCTATGGGTGAAAGTGCCCCTTTGCCTCTTCTCCCCTCCCCACCTCCTCCCCTCCCCCTCGAGGACGCCAATGGCTGGCCCGTTCATTTTGAGAACATCAGAGCTGCAGTAACCTTCCTGAAAAACTGTTCTAGATGTCTAAATCTACATCCATACTAGGCACGCTACCTGACGGTCTGTGGCGGAGGGTACTCTATCGGTTCTCCCTTCTATTCCAGTCTCATATTGTACGTGGAAAGAAGGATTGTCGGTATGCTTCTGTGTGAGCTCTAATCTCTCTGATTTTATCCTCATGGTCTCATCGCTAGATATACGTAGAAGGGAGAAATATACTGCTTGACTCTTCGGTGAAGGTATGTTCTCGAAACTTTATCAAAAGCCCGTACCGGGCTACTGAGCGTCTCTCCTGCAGAGTCTTCCACTGGAGTTTATCTGTCATCTCCGTAACGCTTTCGCGATTACTAAATGATCCTGTAGCGAAGCGCGCTGCTCTCCGTTGGATCTTCTCTCTCTCTTCTATCAACCCTATCTGGTACGGATCCCACACTGCTGAGCAGTATTCAAGCAGTGGGCGAACAAGCGTATTGTAACCCACTTCCTCTGTTGTCGGATTGCACTTGTCTACATTGAGATTCAATTGCCATTCCGTGCACCATGCGTCAATTGCGCGTCAATCTTACCACGCAGAACTCTAGTGGGAATGTCGGTTATCGCTGAAACAACTGGTTTTCGGCTCACTTTAACCTAATTGTTAAAGCCCGTCACTATTCCAGTGCTTGTAATAACCGATTTTCAGTCTTTTATTTACATTATTTCCTCTAGTAAACGTAGGAATCCTACAAAGATTTAAAAAATTTGACTTTCTCAGTTTCTTGATAAATGGAATCAACACGTAAAATTAAATACTTTTATGATGACCTGCAGCCGTCCAGAACGAAATTAGAATTATATTAATACGGTCAGCTGATCTCGGGTGTCGATATACATCAACGGGGACAGGTGACAATGTGTGCCCCGTCTGGGACTAAAGCCCGGGATCTCTTGCTTACATGGCAGACGCTCTGTCCATCTGAGCCACCGAGGGCACAGACGATAGTGACTGCAGGGACTATCTCGCACAGGCCTCCCGCGAGACTCACATAGTATGTGCACACACTACATTCGTAGTGTCCCACACCAACACACTCATTACTCGTGGAAGACATTCTTACCAAGTGCCGTAACAGTTCGGGGAATACGTGTGCATCTTCACAGAAGAAGGTCATGGCTGGTATTGCCAGAACCATATACGTATATGGATATGGTGTCTGTTCTTTCGGACATAATTTAAAATAAATAGTCAAATAAAACTTTGTCAGCTGTTCGCTGCTTCTCTCAAAATATGGCGAGTGCTTCCGTACTACAGAAAACTGCCAGTATTCTCCTACTGATTTTAGTTTTTAGAAGCTCTGCTCAAAAATTATATTGTAATCGGTTATCACAGCACTATGCGGGAGTTACGTATAGTCCTGCAATAAAGGGTGAATACTTCGGCTGGAGAACTCTTTTTCGTTTTTATTTCTCTGTTTTCAAGGGCTACAAGCAGATAACGGCATACTACGTAGACACAGGCAGCAGATCAGGCACTTTCTATTTTTATCCCGGAAATTTTAACTTTTTTCCTTGTATGATGTTTCAAGTCGACCAAATCAACCCATGTGCTTCACTCGTTACCGCATATCGTAAAATACTTCCAGACTTCCAGATGGTGCCATTCTCTGTTACAACTGACGTTCGACAACAGCGAGAAACTGCGTCCAGTCTCGCGCACTGCTTGTATAACAGGCACAATATTGTCTCGGCAATGCTGGACCAATCCATTTGTTGCTCGTTTCTGTCAGCAGTGTTATTAAAGTGGCATACATCACTTTTCCCATTTATCTGTAATAACGCAGTATTTCAGAGCTATGGAAATCTTACGAATAAAAATTACTCGTCTTTTTTAAAAAAAGGTTTACTTGAAAACTAAAAATTTTACTGCGGCTGCTGTGGCTAATCGATATATCTGTTTTTACGTGGTTATCAGGAAAAAAAAAGATACTTGTTATAACCGAGAGCAAACAAATACCGAAAGACATGGGTTATTCAGAACTAAAATACCCATATCGTTTTAACCGATCGGTTTTTCTATCTCTAAAGTGCAGTGTCGCCATAGAAAAGTGTGTCGTTCCATCACTGTCCATAGCAACTTTGAGATATGTAAGTGTTTATGAGCAATATCGGCAAATAGAAACACGAAGAGGTAATAAGCATCTGAGCGATAGAATTTATTTCCCGATCAGAAAAGTCGAGTGACAGACAAGACTGAATCACTGTAATAGAAGTTATATGGAAAGCTGTGTAAAGAAAAATTTCCAGTTCTTTCGTGGATTCCAAAATTGAAGCAAATTCCGGGACATCAAGGTGACATAGTCTTATACGGATAGTATTCCATGACTAACGTAATTGGCCCACATACTGTACTGGTATACGGATAATATTACACGACTAACGTAATTTACCTGAAATAATTTACAAACATGTTACTATAACATTCGCTACTACTCATTACGCTAATTCACCTTCAGCCATTAAGCGCAAGCGCAGATCTCAGTTATGATACGTGCGCCATCCAAAAATTTATCAAGGTAGTAACTCAACACAACTACAAATGATCATTGTGTGTAAAATAAATAGAACACTTCATAAGAAGAACATGACAGGTTTGAATCATTCCCACCGCAAAGGATGAAAAATTCAGGCTCGCACACAAGACCACTTGATAACTAACCAGAAATTCCGATTAGTTGTAGCTTTGGTGACAATCGCCATTTTTACATTTTCCCCGTAAACTAGATAATTATGAAACGTTAGCAACTACTCTAAAATATCTGCGGCAACGGCCTTGCCCCTGAGGTTGCATTGGTTCACGTGAGATCACCGAAGTTAAGTGCGTTGTCGGACGTGGTCGGCACTTGAATGGGTGGTCATCCAGGCCGCCATGCGCTCTTGCCATTTTTCGGGGTGCACTCAGCCTCGTGGTGCCAATCGAGGAGCTACTCGACCGAATAGTAGCGGCTCCGGTCAAAGAAAACCGCCATAACGACGGGGAGAGCAGTGTGCTGACCCCACGCCCCTCCTGTTCGCATCCTCCACGGATGATGACGCAGCGGTCGGATGGTCCCGTCCCAGTAGGCCACTCGTGGACTGAAGACGGAGTGCTTACAAAGCAACTACTCTCCAGTGCATGGCCGTACTACTGAGACCTTGATGCCTGGCATCAACAACAGGTAGCAGCACACGAGGTTGGCTTACGCCTACTGCCAAATTTTGAGATCTGTCGTAAGCCTGCGTAAGCACGTGGGGCTTTCCGTCTTAAGTGCAAGCATATCCATTGCGTGTTCTGCCGCGCGACTTGAGTGGAATATTTCATTATTTCTGAAATTTTATAGAAATGTTTTTCGTTGTGTATCCTCTCCATCGGTACTGAATTTACTGTAAAATTACTTGCTCACTTTTCGGAACTTCCGTTCATGGTAAATCGATATTATTAGAAGCCGTGGTAGACACGAGTCTAGTGTGCTTCACCTTCAGCACCTTCTGTGTCAGTCTCGGTTCCTATGTCGCTGATTTCACAACTAGCAGTTCGTTGTCTACTGAGTATACTGTCTCTTGTACGACACTATCCCTCCTACACTGAAAGGGGGAGACACAGGAAATTATAGGATTTTTGAAACATGTAGCTATTAAGGTAATTTTGAAGCTAGGCATACGAAAATTTGTATCTGGTTTCTAGGTCAGAAATAAAGAAATATGTGTTCCATTATTACTGGGAATGAAGTGAAATAGCGGGTGAACATTTTATTTTGAGATAAATAATTATGGAATAACTATGAAAGTATTTTTAAGGCTACATCTACGAAAATTGGTATTTGACTTCAAGGTTACAAATAAGAAAATACGTGTTTTAGTGTTTTTGGAAGTTCAACCCCTAAGGGGATGAAATAGAGTGAGCTGGTGCGTTTCTGGCGCCAGTTTCCATCGATCGTTGCTTCGATCTTTGAGTCGCGGTCCAGAGGACACTGCTCCCTAAGCGACTGTAGTAGTTCTCTGCACGGACCCACATCGGGCTTACCGCGCTTACACTGGACACAGTTGCCAACAAATCTCCTGACATCGCGATATAGGTTGGGCCAAAACATGTGTTCCCGAACTCGGTTCTAGGTCTTGTATAGCGCCAAATGACCCCCGACCACCGAATCGTGGATATATCATGCTAACTCGTTCCTGTGGAATAGAGACCTTCACTTCACCACGGTTGTCTCCCCCTTTACACAAGAGTCCCCCGCCCCCCCGAAGGCAACAGGGCAACAGCCAGTAACGACGTCGCCATCCGCCTACTGCTGCCTATTCGGTCCCCACCTGGGGTCCACAGCCTGTTTGCCGGCTGAGTCGCAGAAGAAACCGGGTGTCTCGGAGAGAAGGAAATTCGCTCCAAGATCCGGCTCCACGTGGCCCTTGCCTTCCCCAGACTCTCCCGCGAACATACGGCTAAGAGCGTCGCCAATTCATTGTCTCTGCCCCTAATATGCGGAACCTGGAGATAAATCTTGTCATCTTAACTTCGGCATGACTTTTAGCGAACTTATTAATCAAAGTTTAAGGGCTGGCACTGGGCAAGTAACTGACGGAGGCTCATTTGTTTCAGTTCAGTTGTAATGCTCACCTGTTCTCCAGATAAGGTTGTGTAGTATATGTCTCAGAAAACTCTCTACCCTTGATGTGTGTTGTGTTAGAGATAATTGGCAGCGATCGACGCTAGCATACTGGGAACAGAGCACCACGGCGGCAGAGAGATGTTTAAGGCCATGTCCTCTCCTTTACATCTTCGGTTATGTTGTCACTTTCGCGTGATTCCATCGTTCCGGTGGAGAACTATAGCATCCAAAGTTCAATTGCATTGTCAAGTTGAGTATATTTCTATGTCACTCCCTGTCTCGTGGATCTCTCGTATTGATTTGAATCCTTGGTCTGCTCGCGTCTATCGCCAATTCACACGAAATATTGAAGCAACCTTATTTTAAGGGAATTGTCATATGGTCATGTTCTAGTTGTAATCATTCTAAGAATATTGTTGATTAATCAATTGAGTAAGTAAATTTGAAGGTCGGTTTGGTCAAAATTAAAGTACCTCCTTAATTGCTTTAATCATTTGTATATAGTTTTGTTATGGAAAGTTGGGTAGCCAAACGTTAAAAATTCTGTTTCTTAGGCTTAATCTGTTTCTCTGCTGATTGGAAGTAATGAGAGTTCTGCTGCGCATTCTATGCACATTTGTACTATTTAAGTAAAGCCTTACCTAAGTATATTTACCTAGTCATATCCAAATTTGAAGTTTAACGGGTCTTGTTCCACGTAAAGAAATTTATTTATTATTTGTCCATCTGATCTGGCCTTATAAGGCAATCTCTTGTATTTTTGTGATTGTGATTTTATAATGCTTTTGATTGTAATAAAATGTGTAGCAACTACAACGGATTACTATTGTGATTTTGGTGTGTCACTACCACAATCCCAATACATAGAGGATGAAATGTTTCATGAAATATTTAATTATGAAAGCATTTTTAAAGCTAAATATATTTAAACCTGAATTTGGCTTCTCGGTTAAAGTAAAAATAAAAGAAAATTACATGTCTCACTGTTTTTGATACATTCAATTCATAAGGAGGGGGAATATAGGATGAAATGTTTTATGAAAATAATTCAGTGTGAAAGAATTTTTAAAGATAAATCTATGGAAATTCTATTATTGAAATATACGTGTTTCACTGTTTTTGGAACTACAACCTCCAAGGAGATGCGATAGGGGCACATGTATCCACTCACTCATCGCTTTCCAGCCCAACCTGCAAAGTATACAGACGTGAAATTTGATGAAGGTGTAAATATTACGCTGAAAGCACCATTTAAGAAGAGATTTTTCGAAATTCCACTCCTAAGGGGGTGAAATATGGGTTGAAAAGTTTTTTTTTAAAAAAAATATGTCCCTATGTCACTGTTGAAGCTACGACTACAAAACTACGAAAATTGACATTTGGTTTCTCAGCCAGAAACAAAAAAAAAGGTTTTTATCATTTTCCGAAATTCTTTCATTGGGGGGGGGGGGATAGAATAAATAGTGAAGGTTTTTTGAAAATAAATCATTATTAAAGAACTACTAAAGCATTGTTAAAGTTACATCTATGAAAATAGGTAATAGACTTCTCAGTTGGATGTAAAAAGAATGTGTTTCGTTGCTTTTGGAAATTTAACTCATTAATAGAGTGAAATAGGGGATGAAAAGTTTTATGAAATATTTCACTATGAAAGCATTTTTAGAATTAAATGGATGAAGATTTGAATTTGGCTCCTTGGTTCTAAATAGAAGAATACATGTTTAATTGTTTCTGAAAATCTAACTCCTAAAGGGTGTGAGATGTTTCTCAAAATGGTTCATTATGAAAGCATTACTAAATATATCTGACAATTCGTATTCGGCTCCTCTGTTAGAATTTTTAAAAACTATGTGTTTCAGTGGTTTTGGAACTTCGATAGTAAGGGGATGAAAATTTTAATGAAATATTTATTGCGTTATATTAAAATATGTTAAATCTGCATCTATGAAAACCGGTATTTCACTTCTCAGTTATATAAAAGAAATATGTGTTGCGGAATGAAAGATTCTATGGAGATATCACCACAAGAATACAAACGGCTTGATTAACGAAAACCTTCGACTCCAGCTGTCGGCATTGTTTTTTGGTCATTCAGTAAAAGACCATGCTTCAATGGCGTTAAGTTTAGAAAGTGTTGCAGTTTATAAAAGACATAAAAAACGATTAAAGAAAAAAATCTTTGAAGACCATAAACGGTCTACGCAAGTAAAGAAGCGGATGATAAGTTAGCTCTTTATGCAAATGAGTTGGTCACTTTAAGTTAAGAGACATGTCATGCACCAGGAACCAAATATTATAGTTGCTACGATTGGCTAACGGAAAAGTTTTGCAGAATCACGGGAAATCACTTCTGCAAGTGGCTGAGAATCTCGTAATGGATAAAAATTCTGTTCTGAGAATTCCAAGGTGGGAGATGCAAATTCCTCGATTAGGAATTGTTAATCCACATGTGAAACCTGAGTACATAATCCCTGTGACATTTTATCAACGGTGTTCCATAGGGACAGGTTCTCATCCAAAAAGTTCGAAAATTCAATTTCTTTGTAGTTGCATTTTTTTTTAAGGTGTACTTGTCCAGACTCTTGGAACGGAAAGGTTTTTTTTTTAATCCGTGCTTAAAAAAATTTCTACAGCCCATTGTTTGAAGCAGTGTCACGACTGCCATGAGCCGCGCGGGGTATCCGCCATGTCTCAAACGCCTTGTCACGGTTCGCGCGGCTCCCCCCGTTGGAGGTTCGAGTCCTCCCTTGGGCATCGTTGTGTGTGTTTGTTGTCCTTAGCATAAGTTAATGTAAGTAGTGTGTAAGCACAGGGACTGATGGTTCAAATGGCTCTGAACACTATGGGACTTAACAATTGAGGTCATCAGTCCTCTAGAACTTAGAACGACTTAAACCTAACTAACCTAAGGACATCACACACATCCATACTCGAGGCAGGATTTGAACCTGCGACCGTAGAGGTCGCACGGCTCCCGACTGAAGCGCCTAGAACCGCTCGGCCACATAGGCCGGTCTATCATGTATTCTAGAGAAGCTGCCCGGTCGTCAGTGGCGCCTGTTCTTTCGAGAACAGTTACTATCTTCATATATATGGTTAAACGTTACCCAGCCATTGACCTTCGTCTGTGCGAATGCGCACAGATTGCCCGAAATCTTACGGGAATCGTCACCTTAGTGTGGGCCAGTATTGAGTGGATGGGCAAACACCTATTACGTACATTACGTTTGTGGATTGTGGCCGGTTGGAAATGTGAGTCTCACGGGAAGCGTGTAAGGGATAAATACCTGCAGTCGCGGTATTCATCTGTGTCCTCGGTGGCTCAAATGGATAGAGCGTCTGCCATGTAAGCAGGAGATCCCGGGTTCGAGTCCCGGTCGGGGCACACATTTTCAGCTGTCCCCATCGAAGTATATCAACAACACCTGTCGGCAGCTGAGGGTTTCAATTAACTATCAATTGTGAAGGGGATTCGAAGAACCCTTTGCCAGGCACTTACATGTGATTTGCAGAGTATCCATATAGATGTAGATCAAAGCTCGTCCCGTGACGCACGTGCACAAAATGATTCATACTGCAAACATACTCGCCGATAACACTGACGAATAACGAGTGCTGCATATCCAGGTTAGACAGATCGGCTTTTCCTGCCAAGAAGAACAGGGAGTTGCTATCTAGGAACAATTCCAGCCCGAGGAAGGGTTGAAAAGTGCTCCTTGGATTGCACACTAAACGTAAATAACGAAAATGCATTTTTGGTAAAAATTGGACAAAGCATAATCCTGTGCTCTCCGTATTGCATTAGCCGTTTTGAATATTGAAAATCTTACTGCAGATTCGTGTTCAGCGACATTAAAAATATACATGTAACCCTCAGTTCATGCAAATCGAAGTAATAATATAACTAAAAGGTTTCCCTAGACGTTGAACTTTTTTTTTTTTTTTTTTTTTTTTTGGAGAAACAATTTTCTCAGAGCGGCATGCAGCATTAACTAAAAATGGTTCAATCTCTTAACTTCTACCTCTGACCCAGAAAAGTAAACACTTTTCTTAGGAGCTTATACCTATAATATATGACACTGATTAATATTAAGTAATTTTTGTGAAGGCATAAGGAGTGAAATAAACCACCCAAAAAATCTAACTCAGAGTTCGAATTAGTACCGTATCGTTAAATTTACGGTTGTTTCATTGCGGTTAGGTATGCGCTCCCATAAATTTTATGTAATATCGACTGATGTTTTCCATTTTCAATTTCAGAGAAGTAATTTAGTATCAACTGATGTCATCCATTTTTGATTTCAGGTAACATCTGAGAGGCCACACTGCACGCAGTCCGCGTGATCAAATCATAATTGCGGGCGCCATTGTTTTTACTGAAAATCTAAAATAAAGCTCATAGTATGATCACTCGTAACTCCCAAACAGATCCTTCAAGTGTATTTTCACTGTCTCAAAAAAAAATATATAACATTTTTTGCTCATTTGAATGAGAACCTGGCCGTAACGCCGGAATATAGTCACGAGATTTTTTTCGGAGACGCTGTACGTTCGCGAGAAGAATTTCGTTCTGCGCGTGTCGATGGACATTCTACAGATATTACTGTTTGTGTGTGTGTGTGTACTACTCAGTCGTGCCATTCGAGTGTACATCTTTGCATAGTTTTCCTTTGACGGTGTAAACAGTGTTCGGCTCAGTTGCTAACTGGCCAGTTGAGTGGTTCCGAAGTTGTCGGATGTGCGGTGCGTTCTGTCTGCTAGGATAAAAACAGACTGGCGTGGTGCGATGGCAGAAGCAGACACTGAAGGAGCTAGCTGCTGGGACGCCAGCGAACAATTTATGCCAAGTAAGACGAAGAGAACTATTCTAAAATTACGAGCCGCCTCAATAGTGTTTATCATTAGTAAATCTTGTAGTTGAGACTGCCACCAATCTACAATAACTGACATTTTTGCCTAGAGAGAGATTAGCGAGAAGTACAGGATATCCCCCACACATTGAAATTTTGGTTGTGATGACAGGCCTATGGGCAGTGTAGCCCGAGATCTAAGTTAGGTTGGAAGGGGGTAATTTGATTGAGAGATGTTTACGCCAACGATTATTAATGCCGAGTAAACGTTGTGTAAGCAGATTTCCCTGTAGCGTAGCCTAGTGTTTCCGTCCGCGCCATGTTTAACACACTTTCTCTGGCTATGTACAAAAGTCGCACAACAGCGACGAAAACTACGTTTCTGGTGGGGGGACGGGAGAGTTCCCTATGTAACTTTCACTACAAATTTTAGTAACCGCAGAAACTAGCCGAATTAGAAGCGTAATTTTAACTATATTTCCGTTTGTGGGAAAATAGTGATTCTCCTCTTTCGGCAGCAACTGTAATATGTAGGCGACTTATTAGTTTCTTTTTTTTTTTTTTTTAAACTCTGAATCATGATCTCAGTAGACGCAGTGCTTTTTACGTTGCTTGATCCGTGGTCGATAGTAAACAATGCAATGTATTGGTAAACTCTTTGAAGTGTGACGCGTGTTGCATAGACGGCGTCTGCAATGTTCGTAAGGCCAAGCTTGTATATATTCTGTGTCTGTTTAATTAAGGCGAGGAGGATAATGTTCAAGGAGCACTGCATTAGCAGTCTATGGAGAAATTGAGAATTTGGATCTGAGGAACGGCATGCTCGGGCAGTTCGTGCTATTATGTTGACCACTGTGTAATTCGGACACAGTGATCATTGCCTCTCCCTAGTAACCAGGAGACTCGGGTGGTAATCCTGGTCTGGCACAAATTTTCAACAGTGCCTATTGTCAGATAATTTTATTAGTGGTCCGGTCTTAAATTGTGTTTTGTTCACGAAACGTCGTTTAGCTTTTTCATGGATAACAGCTTTGGAAAGCGTACAGTCTGTACAGGTTACATTGATAATCACACGTCGTTAGTCCAAGGCAACTACAGCTACATAGTTTTACCAAGAACTTCTTCGTAGGTAGTTTCCCTGTAGTGGTATTTTGTTTTAGTATTTATAGACTGTAGGCTTGGATGAAATATGAAACACATATCCGAAGTTTCTGTTGATGCTGTAGATCCTGTTTTTATCCGTGCTAGGGGCACTAACACTTCATCAAATACTGGAGGACACAATTTGCCTCGAGATTTAGCAATTTTTCGTAATATAGGCCTAGCTTCGATATATTTTTCTCTAATTGTTGTTTGGATTTAATCTTAAAACACACTAACTTTTCCACCAGTTATTCTATATGTGGTTTCATCCCTTTCGTAGCATAGAGTTCCTAAACGGTCGATAATATTAATAATTTCCTTTCTCACTTTGATTTTCTGTAGAATCTCCTGTTTGTGGTTATTGCTAACCTGTTTCACATTCTCACTTTTATTATTTTTATTTTTCTTGTTTTGTGACTGGAAGCCAAATTTTCTTTGAATTCAGTCTTTAATTCTGAAACAGTTTCAGTTAAAGGTCAAGTGAAGATGGCGATCTATTTGAGGAGAATGGTTAGGAGATCTTTTATATTAGACGTACACAGGTCATTGAGATCCTTATCTATATAAAATTACTTCGAGTTTGATGTAGCCCATTCTCTTGTCATGATGTCGGCTGTATCGTAGCGTATTGTCTCGATTAGGTTGGATATTTTGATTAAGAGTTGCAGAAGTCCACGAAAGTGATTACGAAGTCAAGACTATACTAACAGAACGATGTGTAGCGTAGACCAAAACGCTCTTTCTGTCCTTTTAAAATCTCTTTTAATTAAAAATAACTAAAGCTGCAAGATACAATCACAAAAACTGTTTTATGTAATACAGAAATCCCAGACTATTGTTGTGTACGTATACTAATTTTTTGTCACTGAATATATATTTTTTACTCATTTGCTGGATTCCAGTTTCCCGCTTTTTGCGGCGAAAACCCTTTCCCTGCGAAGGGCCCAATAGCATGTCGGTTATATTCGCGACTTTATCGACGATCAGTAATTTCATATAGTCTATCCACCGGCGTCATTGTTAACATCGAATATAGATTTAAGTATTAGGAAGGCCAATATGAACCTAACGCATGGGTAGGTCTAATGATGAATAAAAAAAAAATTCGAATGCCGGTTAGCTACTACAAGCAGCACAGTGAACGCGTTATTGTGGCCAAGATAGACATGAAGTCCACACCTACCATAATCTTAAAAGTAGTCCGCAGATGAGGAAGAAATTGATGAAATGTGTGATGAGATAAAAGAAATTATTCAGATAGTGAAGGGAGATGAAAATAGAATAGGCACAAGTGATTGGAATTTGATAGTAGAGAAATGAAGAAAAGGAAACGTAGTAGGTGAATATGGAATGGTGGTAAGAAATGAAAGAGGAAGCCGCCTGGTAGGTTTTTGCCCAGAGCATAACTTAATCATCGCTAACACTTGGTTCAAGAATCGTGAAAGAACGTTGTATACGTGGAAGAGACCTGGAGATACTGCAAGATTTTAGATAGATTATATAAAGGTAAGAAACCAGGTATTAAATTGTAAGACTTTTCCAGGGGCAAATGTGTACTCTGACCACAATCTATAGGTTATGAACTGTAGATTAAAACTGAAGAAACTGCAAAAATGTGGGAAATTAAGGAGATGGGACCTGGATAAACTGAAAGAACCAGAGGTTGTACAGAGTTTCAGGGAGAGCATAAGGGAACAATTGATAGGAATGGGGGAATGAAATACAGTAGAAGAAGAATGGGTAGCCTTGAGGGATGAAGTAGTGAAGGCAGCAGAGGATCAAGTAGGCAAAAAGCCGAGGGCTAGTAGGAATCCTTGGGTAACAGAAGAAGTATTGAATTCAATTGATGAAAGGAGAAAATATAAAAATGCAGTAAATGACGCAGGCGAAAAGGAATACAAACGTCTCAAAAATTAGATCGACATGAAGTGCAAAATGGCTAAGCAGGGATGGCTAGAGGACAAATGTAAGGATGTAGAGGCGAAAATCACAATGGGTAAGATAGACACCGCCTACAGGAAAATTAAAGTGACAGCATAGATCGAGGTGGTGGGATCACTCATGGGAAAATTCCTGCAGTAGTTGATGTTAGAGCTGCACCAGTCAGCTGATAGGTCTTCCTGCTTAAGGGAAGTCTCTCTAACAAAAGATCCACTTTTGACAAAGCTTAAGTATCCAAGTAATGAGAGAATTAGTATATTTCATCAAAATATGCAAGATTTTAGAGATAAAGTTAGTGAACTGCTTATAGATGTTGACTCTGCAATTATTGGTATATTTGAGCACTTCTTAAATAAGGAGATAATTCAGAGGCTTCCTTTACCAGAATACAGGTTGGCTGGCAGCTTTTCTAGGAGCTCTTTTCGGTGTGGGGGAGTAGCCATGTATGTGAAAAACAGCATCCCATTAGAGTCAATTGATGTTTCTAAGTACTGCACTGAAAAGGTGTTAGAATGTTGTGAAGGTATGGTTAAATTTAATGGAGCTAAACTTCTAATTGTTATTTATAGAGGCACAGACGCCAATTTCACAACATTTTTGCTAAAGCTAGAGGAGGTTTTTGGTACACTTTGTAGGAAATACAAAAAAATTATTTATATGTGGTGATTTCAATATTAATTGTAAAGTGATTGTGCAAGTAAAAGGATGCTGGTAGATCTCCTTAATTCATATAATCATATGTAAACTGGTATGGCAAAGTGGTATGCAGATAGAATAGCTACGTCTCAGGATACAATTAAAACCATATGGTCAGTCGTAAGCGAAGTGGCTGGTCTGTAGAGACAGGTCGACGATATAGAATCAGTGCGTAGTGGGAATGTTCGTGTTACTGATAAGTCGCATATATGTACAGTATTTAATAATCACTTTCTGAATGTACCAGGTGAACTAAATAGAAACCTAGCCCCAACAGGGAATCATATAGCGCTCTTAGAAAAAAGTGTTCCGAGACTGTTACCCTAAACGGTCCTCCATGATACTGACAAGAGGGAGATTGAGTTAATAATTAAATCACTAAAGACCAAGAACTCTCATGGATATGGCAGGGTATCTAGCAGAATACTGAAGTATTGTTCTGTGTATGTTGGCCCAGTACTTAGCCATATCTGTGACTTTTCCTTTAGCGGTGGTCGGTTTCCTGACCGATTAAAGTACTCTCTACTGAAGCCACTTTATAAAAAGGGAGACAAGGATAATGTTGACAACTTTAGACCTATTTCAATGCCATCGGTGTTTGCTAAAGTTATCGAGAAGGTTGTATATACAATGTTACTGGAGCATTTAAATTCACATTATTTGCTGTCAAATGTACAGTTTGGTTTTAGAAATGGTTTAACAACTGAAAATGCTATATTCTCTTTTCTCTGTGAGGTTTTGGACGGATAAAATAAAAGGTTGCGAACGCTAGGTGTTTTCTTTGATTTAACGAAGGCTTTTGACTGTGTTGACCACAAAATATTACTGCACAAGTTGGACCATTATGGAGTAAGGGAGTAGCATACAATTGGTTCCCCTCTTACTTTAAGAACAGAAAGCAGAAGGTAATTCTCTGCGATATTGAGAGTGGTAGTGATAATCATTCGCAATGGGGCTCTGTTAAGAGGGCATTCCCCCAAGGGTCGGTTCTGGGGCCACTGCTGTTTCTTACTTATATAAATGATATGCCCTCTAGTATTACAGGTGATTCAAAAATATTTCTGTTTGCTGATGACACCAGCTTGGCAGTGAAGGATCTTGTGTGTAATACTGAAACAGTATCAAATAATGTAGTTAATGGAATAAGTTCATGGCTTGTGGATAACAATTTGATGCTAAATCACAGTAAGACTCAGTTTTTGCAGTTTCTAATTCACAATTCAACAAGGACCGATATTTTGATCAGACAGAATGGGCATGTTATAAGCGAGACGAAACAGTTAAAGTTCCTAGGCGATCGGATATATAGTAAGCCGTTGTGGAAAGCCCATGTCCAGGATCTTGTCCAGAAACTAAAATGCTGCTTTAGTTACCATTAGAACAGTATCTGAAATTAGTGACAGTTCAACATGGAAAATAGTCTACTTCGCATATTTTCACACGCTTAGGTCGTATGGTATTATATTCTTTGGGTAATTCTTCTGATTCAAAAAGGGTATTTTTGGCTCAAAACGGGCTGTTCGAGCTATATGGGGTGTAAGTTCGAGAACCTCTTGTTGGCCCCTATTCAATAGTCTGGGAATTCTGACATTGCCCTGACAGCATATATTTTCTTTAATGTAGTTTATTGTTAGCAGTATTAGCGTATTCCCAACAGTTAGCAGCTTTCAATCAGTTAATACTAGGCACAAATCAAATCTGTATGTGGAATGCACTTCCTTGACTCTTGTGCAGAAAGGAGTGCAGTATTCTGCTGCATCCATTGTCAATAAGCTACCACAAGAACTCAAAAATCTTAGCAGTAGCCCAAAATCATTTAAGTCTAAACTGAAGAGTTTCCTCATGGCTCACTCCTTCTATTCTGTCGAGGAGCTCCTGGAAGAGCTAAAAAATTATGCAAATTTCAGTGTTACGTAGTTAATTTTCTTTATTTAAACTTACGACTTGTCGCCTTAATATGTTTTTATATTTCATTTTATCTGTTTCTACTATCGTGTTATAATTTCATGTATTGACTCGTTCTATGACCATGAAGATTTCTCCTTAATATGGTCCCACGGAACAATAAATAAATAAAAATAAAAGCTTTGGAGAAAAGAGATCCACTTGTATGCATATCAAGAGCTCAGATGGAAACCCTGTTATAAGCGAAGAAGGGAAAGCAGAAAGGTGGAAGGAGTATATAGAAGATCTATACAAGGGCAATGTGCTTGAAAACAGAATTTGGAAATGGAAGAGCATGTAGATAAAGATGAAATAAGAGATGATATACTGTGTGAAGAGTTTAGCAGAGCAGTGAAAGACCTACGCCGAAACAAGGCCCCGGGAGTATTCAACATTCCATTATAACTACTGACACCCGTGGGAGAGCCAGCCCTGACTAAACTCTACCATCTGATGAGCAAGATGTATGAGACAGGCGAAATACCGTCAGACTTCAAGAAGAATATAATAATTCCAATCTCTAAGAAAGCAGTTGTTGACAGATGTGAAAATTACCGAACTATTTGTTTAGTAAGTCACAGGCGCAAAACACTAAAGCCAATTCTTTACAGCCGAATGGAGAAACTGGTAGAAGCCGACCTCGGGGTATACCAGTTTGGATTCCGTAGAAATACTGGAACACATGAGGCAATACTGACCCTACGTCCTCTCTTAAGAGCTAGATTAAGGAAAGGCACACCTACGTTTCTAGCGTTTGTAGACTTAGAGAAATCTTTTGACAATGTTGACTGGAAAACTCTTTCAAATACTGAAGTGGCAGTGGTAAAATGCAATGAGTGAAAGGCCATTTACAATTTGTACACATACCAGATGGGAGTTGCAAGAGTCAGGGGGCATGAAAGGGAAGCAGTGGTTGGGAAGGTAGTGAGATGCGGTTCTAGTCAATCGCCGATGTTATTCAATCTGTTTATTGAGCAAGCAGTAAAGGAAAAAAAGAGAAAAATCGAAGTAGGAATTAAAATCTATGGACAAGAAATAAAAACCTTGAGGTTCACTCATGACAAAATTCTGTCAGAGACATCAAAGGACCTGGAAGAGTAGCTGAATGGAGTGGAGTGTCCTGAAAGAATGATATAAGATGATCATCAATAAAAGCAAAACGAGGATAATGGAATGTAGTCGAAACATGTTTGGTGATGCTGAAGGAATTAGATTAGGAACTGAGACACTTAAAGTAGTAAAGGAGTTTTGGTATTTGGGGAGCAAAATAACTGATGACGGTCGAAGTATAGAGGATATAAATTGTATACTGGCAATGGCAAGGAAAGTGTTTCTGAAGAAGAAAAACTTGTTAACATTGAGTATAGCTTTACGTATCAGGAAGTGTGTTATCCGAGTATTTGTATGGAGTGTAGCCATGTATGGAAGTGAATCATGGACGATAAAGAGTTTGGATAAGAAGAGACTAGAGGCTTTAGAAATAAGGTGCTACAGAAGAATGCTGAAGATCAGATGGGTAGATCACTTAACTAATGACGAGGTATTAAATAGTATTGGGGAGAAGAGAACTTTGTGGCACAACTTGACTACAAGAAGGAATCGGTTGGTAGGACACGTTCTGTGGCATCAGCGGATCACCATTTTAGAATTGGAGGGCAACGCGGAGGGTAAAGGTCGAGGAGGGAGACCAGGAGATGAATACACTAGCAGATTCAGAAGGATGTAGGTTGCAGTGCGTATTGGGAGATGGCGCTTGCACATGATACAGTAGCATGGAGAGCTGCATCAAACCAGTCTCTGGACTAAAGACCACAACAACAACAATAAGAAGGCATCTGTCTCATGTGTACCCTTCAACAGAGATAGGACAGACAAGACGGTTAGATTAGACTATATGTATTTTCGGTTGCAAATGATCCATAATGAGGAGATGCTCAGTGGGAAACTAATATGCTAATTTACCTTCCACAGATCGCAAGTGGACTGATCATCGACGTGAAATGAGGGATGAAAATTTAAACGTACTTCTGATCGTACTCTTATTATTTGACACCCTCCCCCCCACTCTCTCTCTCTCTCTCTCTCTCTCTCTCTCTCTCTCTCTCTCTCTCTTTCTAACTCACTCACTCTCAATCGCTCACGCCCTAGTTCTACTAAAAAATTCAATTCATTAATGGTGTCGGAGGAGATGGTTAAATAAATCCTTTAGGCTGCTCTTAAACTGAATTTTGACAGTAGTAAAACTTTTATGGCTGCTGACAAGTTATTGAAAATTCGTTTTCCTGAATGATCGAGACTTTCTTGCACCAAAGTAATTAACTTCCAAATTTTTGTGGAGATTATTCATGTTTCTAGTAAGGAGTGCATGCAATGCGCTGTTGATTTGAAAATAATAATTTGACACAAAAGAAGCTCCTAAGTTGATGTGATACCCAGTAAGAAGCAGTACAAATCAAGTTTTTGTTAACGATTATTGACTTTTTAGCCGGCTGTGGTGCCTTGGACATGAGCTAGGACCTTAAGATTTTGCATGAAAGGAGGACAAGCAGCCGCGTTGCACGGGAGAATGTGAAAAGTGTTCATATGTACTAAAACCTGTAAAATCCGCCCGTTTTTGTCTTATGCTATCGAATCGACTTAAAGCCAGATCGTCTCTTTGGCCGCTCTTCTCTACGAAACGGTTACACTTATCGTCTGCAAAGCTATGTTGCGTGCTGCGGTATCCGGAGACACTGAAAGCACCATAGTAGAACACAGACGAAGCTTCCAAGTTGATGTAATAGCCAGTAAGAAACAGTACAATTCAAGTTTCAGTTATCGATTATTGACTTCCAAGCCGGCTTTGCTGTCTTGGACATGAGCTAAGACCTTACGATTTTGCATGAAGGGAGGTCTACCAGCCACGTTGCACGGGAGAGCGTGAAAAGTGTTTATATGTAGTAAAAACCTGAGAAATCCGCCCTTTCGTGTCATTTGCTATAGAATCGACTTAATGCCAGATCGTCTCTTAGGCCGCTCTTCTCTATGATACGGATACACTTGTGGTCGTCTTCAGTCCTGAGACTGGTTTGATGCACCTCTCCATGCTACTCTATCCTGTGCAAGCTGCTTCATCTTCCAGTACCTACTGCAACCTACATCCTTCTGAATCTGCTTGGTGTATTCATGTCTTGGTCTCCCTCTACGATTTTTACCCTCCACGCTGCCCTCCAATGCTAAATTTGTGATCCCTTGATGCCTCAAAACATGTCCTACCAACCGATCCCTTCTTCTAGTCAAGTTGTGCCACAAACTTCCCTTCTCCCCAATCCTATTCAATACCTCCTCATTAGTTACGTGATCTACCCATCTAATCTTCAGCAATCTTCTGTAGCACCACATTTCGAAAGCTTCGATTCTCTTCTTGTCCAAACTAGTTATCGTCCATGTTTCACTTCCATACATACTTTTATAAACGACTTCCTGATACATAAATCTATATTCGATGTTAACAAATTTCTCTTCTTGAGAAACGCTTTCCTTGCCATTGCCAGTCTGCATTTTATATCCTCTCTACTTCGACCATCATCAGTTATTTTACTTCCTAAAGAGCAAAACTCCTTTACTACTTTAAGTATCTCATTTCCTAATCTAATTCCCTCAGCATCACCCGATTTAATTTGACTACATTCCATTATCCTCGTTTTGCTTTTGTTGATGTTCATCTTATATCCTCCTTTCAAGACACTGTCCATTCCGTTCAACTGCTCTTCCAAGTCCTTTGCCGTCTCTGACAGAATTACAATGTCATCGGCGAACCTCAAAGTTTTTATTTCTTCTCCATGAATTTTAATACCTACTCCAAATTTTTCTTTTGTTTCCTTTACTGCTTGCTCAATATACAGAATGAATAACATCGGGGAGAGGCTACAACCCTGTCTCACTCCTTTCCCAACCACTGCTTCCCTTTCATGCCCCTCGACTCTTATGACTGCCATCTAGTTTCTGTACAATTTTTAAATAGCCTCTCGCTCCCTATATTTTACCCCTGCTACCTTCAGAATATGTAAGAGAGTATTCCAGTCAACATTGTCAAAAGCTTTCTCTAAGTCTACAAATGCTAGAAACGTAGGTTTGCCTTTTCTTAATCTTTCTTCTAAGATAAGTCGTAAGGTCAGTATTGCCTCACGTGTTCCAACATTTCGACGGAATCCAAACTGATCCTCCCCGAGGTCCGCATCTACCAGTTTTTCCATTCGTCTGTAAAGAATTCGCGTTAGTATTTTGCAGCTGCGACTTATTAAACTGATTAGTTCGGAAATTTTCACATCTGTCAGCACCTGCTTTCTTTGGGATTGGAATTATTATATTCTTCTTGAAGTCTGAGGGTATTTCACCTGTCTCATACATCTTGCTCACCAGCTGGTAGAGTTTTGTCATGACTGGCTCTCCCAAGGCCGTCAGTAGTTCTAATGGAATGTTGTCTACTCCGGGTTCCTTGTTTCGACTCAGGTCTTTCAGTGCTCTGTCAAACTCTTCACGCAGTATCTTACGTCTCATTTCGTCTTCATCTACATCCTCTTCCATTTCCATAATATTGTCCTCAAGTACATCGCCCTTGTATAAACCTTCTATATACTCCTTCCACCTTTCAGCCTTCCCTTCTTTGCTTAGAACTGGATTGCCATATGAACTCTTGATATTCATACACGTGGTTCTCTTCTCTCCAAAGGTCTCTTTAATTTTCCTGTAGGCAGTATCTATCTTACCCCTAGTTAGATAAGCTTCTACATCCTTACATTTGTCCTCTAGCCATCCCTGCTTAGCCATTTTGCACTTCCTGTCGATCTCATTTTTTAGATGTTTGTATTCCTTTTTGCCTGCTTCATTTACTTCATTTTTATATTTTCTCCTTTCATCAATTAAAATCAATATTTCTTCTGTTACCCAAGGATTTCTAGCAACCCTCGTATTTTTACCTACTTTATCCTGTGCTGCCTTCACTACTTCATCCCTCAGAGCTACCCATTCTTCTTCAACTATGTTTCTTTCCCCCATTGCTGCCAATTGTTCCCTTATGCTCTCCTTCAAACTCTGTACAACCTCTGGTTCTTTCAGCTTATCCAGATCCCATGTCCTTAAATTCCCACCTTTTTGCAGATTCTTCAGTTTTAACCTACAGGTCATAACCAATAGATTGTGGTCAGAGTCCACATCTGCCCCTGGAAATGCCCTAGAATTTAAAACCTGATTCCTAAATCTCTGTCTTACCATTATATAATCTATCTGATACCTTTTAGTATCTCCAGGATACTTCCATGTATACAACCTTCTTTTATGATTCTTGAACCAAGTGTTAGCTATGATTAAGTTAAGCTCTGTGCAAAATTCTACCAGACGGCTTCCTCATTCATTTCTTAGCCCCAATCCATAATCACCTACTATGTTTCCTTCTCTCCTTTGTCCTACTGACGAATTCCAGTCACCCATGACTATTAAATTTTCGTCTCCCTTCACTACCTGAATAATTTCTTTTATCTCATCATACATTTCATCAATTTCTTCATCATCTGCAGAGCTAGTTGGCATATAAACATGTACTACTGTTGTAGGCATGGGCTTTGTGTCTATCTTGGCCACAGTAATGCGTTCACTATGCTGTTTGTAGTAGGTTACCCGCATTCCTATTTTCCTATTCATTATTAAACCTATTCCTGCATTACCCCTATTTGATTTTGTATTTATAACCCTGTATTCACCTGACCAAAAGTCTTGTTTTTCCTGCCACCGAGCTTCACTAATTCCCACTATATCTAACTTTAACCTATCCATTTCCGTTTTTAAATTTTCTAACCTACCTGCCCGATTAAGGGATCTAACATTCCACGCTCCGATCCGTAGAATGCCAGTTTTCTTTCTCCTGATAACGACGTCCTTTTGAGTAGTCCCCGCCCGGAGATCCGAATGGAGGACTATTTTACCTCCGGACTGTTTTCCCAAGAGGACGCCATCATCATTTAACCATACAGTAAAGCTGCATGCATTCGGGAAAAATTGCTGCTGCAATTTCCCCTTGCTTTCAGCCGTTCGCAGTACCAGCGCAGCAACGCCGTTTTGGTTAATGTTACAAGGCCAGATCAGTCAATCATCCAGACTGTTGCCCCTGCAACTACTCTTCAGGAACCACACGATTGTCTGGCCTGAAACGGTTACACTTATCGTCTGCAAAGCTATGTTGCGTGCTGCGGTATCCGGAGACACTGAAAGCACCATAGTAGAACACAGACGAAGCTTCTAAGTTGATGTAATAGCCAGTAAGAAGCAGTACAATTCAAGCTTTAGTTATCGATTATCGAGTTTTAAGCAGGCTTTTGTGTCTTAGACATGAGCTAAGACCTTACGATTTTGCATGAAGGGAGGTCTACCAGCCACGTTGCACGGGAGAGCGTGAAAAGTATTCATATGTAGTAAAAACCTGAGAAATCCGCCCGTTTTGGTCTTATGCTATCGAATCGACTTAAAGCCAGATCGTCTCTTTGGCCGCTCTTCTCTATGAAACGGTTACACTTATCGTCTACAACGCTATGTTGTTTGCTGCGGTATGCTTACACACTAGAAGCAAAATTGTAGAACACAGAAGAAGCTTCCAAGGTAATGATATAGACAGGAAGAAGCAGTACTATTCAAGTTTTAGTTATCAATTATTGACTCCTAAGCCGGCTTTGCTGCCTTTGACATGAGCCAAGAACTTACAATTTTGTATGAAGGGAGGTCTACCAGCAACGTTTCACGGGAGAGTGTGAAAAGTGTTCATATGTAGTAAAAACCTGAGAAATCCGCCCGTTTTTGTCATTTGCTATCGAATCGACTTAATGCCAGATCGTCTCTTTGTCCTCTCTTCTCTATGAAACAGTTTCACTTATCGTCTGCAAAACTATGTTGCGTGCTGCGGCATGCGGAAACACTAAAAGCACCATAGTAGAACACAGAAGAAGTTTCTAAGTTGATGTAATAGACTATAAGAAGCAGTACAATTCAAGTAATCAGAAACATTGAAATTAAGTAAGTCCAAATGTTCAGATTGGTTTTTTAGGTCCGATTTTCTCAACAACTTGGTGATCAAACCAGTATATCAGTCCGGAACAAGGACAAAATATTTCCACACTTCTGGAACGAAGGCACAAACGTTTTGCCCAAAATAGTCATTTTTTGTTAACTTGCAAGTATGTGTGAAGGAAGGAATTGGTGTGTAGTCTAGTCAAGTAACCACTCCAATTTTACCTGAATGATAGAATGAGATACTGTTATACAGTAGCTTCCAGAATTCAGAAGGTTACTGAAGTGTATCTAAAAAAAAAGAGGAACTATCCAATATTAAAAACTCTTGTGTCACGAATAATATATATAAAGCAATTGATTTAGTAACAGATGTTGATGAGAACTCAGAGCTTGTATGTATGAAACGTAAAAGGAGACCTCTGTAGGAAAAACAAATTAAGTTTTCGAAAAAACCAAGTGATTTTGTAAAGAAACGAAGACTTTCTCTTCTTATGATTCACTTCTGTTTTGACATTCGATGTACTAAGAGGAGGGTTGCCGAAATTCCTACGTCTTATTTTTTTTATGGAATAATAAGATTATCATTCATAAATATCGGTCTCTGCAGTTATTGTAGTGAACCTTTTAATACTACCGCTCTGAACTACTTAAATGATTTTATACTTTTTAGGTAGATGTATCATGAAATTGTGGTCACGTTATTTGAAAGCAAGATGAACGACATACTTAAGCGGCACATTGCGATAAGCAATTATTCTCCATAGGTCGGACCTGAAGGCCTGTTTTCAGGAAGACCAGTAGATCATCGACAGCAGTGTCGTGCAGTCAACGAGCCTTAAAACAGCGGTTGACGATGGTGTTCAGTAACACCAGGATCTCATACATTGAAAGAATGTAACAGAGTTTGCATAGAGGGTAAATAATAGTAATGGTCCAGTAGATTACAAAGGTTAATTATATATATATGCGCGTACGGATACTGCCACAGGAAGGACACGTTACAAATATGATGCCACGGTGGGGTTAAACTCATAATTATGCGCAGATTATTTTTTTTCATTTATTTGAATATTTCTCTCACTTTTAACTACCCATAAGGAAAGAAACGTTACAGTGGACGCTAGTGTGCCATCTTTCTTGCTGAAGTGGAATATCGCGTTTATTAAATTTTCTTGATAGCTTAACTGAAACTGTTTTCCCTATCCCAGCGAATTGCTGGAAAGTCCGCCCTGAGAGTTCTCTGTCGACTTGTAGATTGTGAGTCTGTCTAATATCCAGAAGTGATCCACGTCGATTGCTGGTACGGAGGGCGCTAGAGTAGATTACACGTGGTATCTGTCACACGATGTTACCCATTAACGCTCGTAACATTGAGTGCCGCACTTCGGGCTTGTGGCGTGAAGCTTTCTTTTCACCTTCGAGCGCTGGCGTCGCTACAGCTGTTGGAAGTGTCTGGAGTGTGTTTGTAAATATGGCTTCAAAGTTAGTTTCGTCGAATTTTTAAAAATAAAGTAGCTTGGGCTATGGGTGGGAGGGGGGGGGGACATAATGCATGCTATCATTTGTGTGTTGATGGGAGGTGGAATATACTGCACTCGACTTCATGTCCACAATCACAGCTACAGCCATCCATCCCTACATCTGGAAACATACATGCAGCAAGCCGGAATAGAGGATGTGGTCACACTCAAAAATTCTTTCTTAGCTTTCCTTTCTACTTTGTCTGTTTTTAGATTCTGGATGCGACAAATTAAAAAGCGCTTCATCTGTTTCGAACTTTGTATTAATTTTGCCGTTGTGGTAACACTATTTAAAATTAAAAATTGTTCTTATAGTCCCCATAAAGTGTACTAAACGTTTATTTACCTTCACATATTCCACCTTCATCGGTTTATAAATCGCTTGACACGTTTCTGAAATTATTTTGGTTGATTACAATGTGATATTAATGTGCCGTGTCATAAACCAGAGTAGCTGTCATGTATCAAGAAATCGCAGTGACACAGTATATTCTTAGAAATGCTGTATGTCCAGAAAACATTCTGTTTTGTAACATGAGAATCCACGTTACTGAGCAAATACTGAAATAATCTCATCCATTCATAAGTAATTTATATGTTAAGACTTGAATTCCTCCTCTTGTAGCTCTCGTAACAAATTTTGCTGAATTCTTTTACTATCTTGACGTAATACCTAGGGCTTCATTCAAGTGTTTACTGTTTCTCTACCGCTTTTCTTCCAAATACACACACAATGCAATTGTGGTGTTTGCAAGAGTGTAAGAAAGAAAGCTGACGCAGTTTGTGTATCAAATTTTAGGGAAAATTTGTAAGAAGCTTTCAAACACAATAGTAAAATTCAAAACGGTGGTAAAGTGGCAGCGTTGTAAGGAACAACTTTTGTTCTTACTGTGTGTTATTTGGAATGGTTGACGGTTGATCGCGTAAGTGGGGACTAGGCGAAGAGGCATCAAAATTTTATTTCGAATGCTAAAAAGGACCAAGGTTCAATTTCACATGTTACAGCAACTGTTAAATACAATCAGCTAAGCACAGTAAGAATTGACCATGCTCTTTCACAAGCAGCACGATTGGAACATTGAAACACAACGAGAAGGTTACAGAAACAGAAGCGGAATAGATGCATTACGACTATCTGCTTTTCAGCATGGCAAAAGTTGTCTCCGAACTCGTGAGGAATCTGAGGCATGAGTGAATAAAATTTTTAGAACTTCTGAAATTCTTCGCTGGATACGAACACTGACGAAAGATTATTTAGCATCATGGAGTACTTGAAGCCACTTTCTGACAATCATTTAACAACTTGTATTATGGATGTTGTTAAAGAACAGATTTCAAGTGAAGTTAAAATAATCCTCTAGAGCAAGTTTCAAGTGAAATTAAGTCCTTTGTCAGTACAAGCCGACGAAATAACGGATGTCTGAAGTAAGCTATTAGTAATTTTTCGTTTTGCAAATAAGGAGAAATATGAGATGGATGTGGTTTTATGACTTAGCTAAAAACTGGTGTGCACAAGGCATAGCCACTGTTTAGCTGCAAGTGCTAAGCAGTTAGAATATTGATAAAAACAAACTAGTATCGCAAACATAAGACGGCTGTAGTGCAATAACACGGAAAAATTGTGTACATCCTATAGTGAAAGAGGCACACCCTCGTGCAGTCTGTATCCACTGCTGTGCACATCAGTTGGACCATCCTCTATGCTTCTAAAAATTACGCAATTAAAATTTTTTATAGCAAACCAGTATTTCACGAATCATAGCCGTTGCGGTAAAACAAGTTAACTTCAGGGGGAAGGGGGATTTAAATTATAAGGTCCTTGCGAAACAAGGTATTTTCATTCACACGCTGTTAAAACCATTTTTCTTCACTACACGGACATGAGCAGCATTGAATGTGAAATACAAGCAAGACTGGGATTATATTTCTTTACATCGACCAATTGGGCTAAATTGTATACTTGATCACCAGACTTCTCTTTTTCTACTGCAGGTGTACAAATAGATTTTCCAGCATACCAGTATCTTGTTCGACATTTTGCAAAGTAAATCTGTAAGCCTGAAATAGAAAACTGCATTAAGGCTAGTGAGAGACTAATATGTATGAAACGCAAAGTGGAAGGTAAGAAAGAGCCTTACAATTTCAGCAGGAGTATTTGAACTAGTGTAACGAAACAGAAATATGTATTTAGAAATGGAGAAGGCTAGTATTAGAGGTAATCGACACAGTAATAGTAAACACGGAAACTAGATTCCAGGACTACCGTGAAACAATTTCCCTATGCGTAATGTTGAAAAGCTACTTAAAATGTATCCTTTGACAATGAGAAACTGAAGAGAAGAAACTTTATTTACAGCAGTGAGGATAAATGTCTGGAGCTTCATGACATCCTTCAGTCCATTGTAAACAATTGATTTAAAAAACGTGTTCTCCGGAGGAGTGTAATGACTGTCGTTGCTTCTTGCAATTCCACGAACCACCGTGTCTTGCAAAACAAGCGTGAGTACGTTGAAACGCGTTGAAGCCTACTTCCACAACACAATGACAAATGACACTGTCAAGCATCACTGTGTTGGCTGTAGAGAAGAGAACTCCGAAATCAAATCGACAGGATTTCATATCTCTCGTCACCGGTCTACGCCCAGGAAAAAGGGCTGCAGGATAGAACTTTATAAAAAGGTGTGAGGGTGTATTAATAAGTATTATATCCTGATGAATGTATAGCTGTTAAATGCTTTTTGCATTTGTTTATAACAATTGCTGTAGTAATTTGTCTTACGAAGTATGTAAGTTACTTTCGCATTGTTTATTGGAATTGATAACGTTTATGTCAACGTCTTTTATTTTGCTTAACCGTGCTGTACTTCTTCAGTCAAGTATAAATCGCTTTGCAGGGAAATGAATCACTTTAGTCAATTGTAGGGATACAACAGCCCTGAATTAGAGGTGCGCTCAAACCCTACCATTGGCTAGAAATCGTAATGTAGCGAGATGTTTCTCCTCGGAGCTTACAACCTATGATGAATTCATTTTTGGTTAAAAACGGTTTGATGCTCAGCAGTTCTTAAATAATTACGAATATCATTAGCTACCGTCTAAGTAACAACGTAGTTAAATTTCATTCCTGCAATTAGTCGCATCTTTGCCTTGGTTTGAGTAACAAGGCCAGAAAATCCTAGATAAATGCTGGCAAACTCCAGTTTCTGTTCCTTTGTAAAACCAACCGGAATCGCGTAGATATTTATCATACGAACAAATCACATGAGGCACCGTGATTGCGTTGTGCAAGCGGTTACGAAATTGGTCCGTTGGTCGGTCGGCCGACAGATATAATAGTGCGTGTGGAGGGGCCTTAGCAGAACGATTTTCAGTGCAGCCCAGTCCCGTTCGCGCCATATTTACACACCTTTTGTCGTAGTTAGCAGACTAAGCATAAAAACCAAAACTTCGAGGTAAATGGAGACCCCCCCCCACTACAGGTCCAGGGGTTGGAATAGACCCGAGGTATTTCCGCCTGTCGTAAGAGGCGACTAAAAGGAGTCTCACGTTTTGGCCTATATGTGGTGGTCCCCTCTATGAATTGGCCTTAATTTTTCAAAATTTTCCCGAAGAGCGAGCCAATTTAGGAAGGACGCCTTACATGGAGTATAGCATTCATGTGCTCAGACTTACCGCATCCTTTGTCGACGTGGATCTGCACTTCTGCTCATTCTCCTACTGTTGGGCGAGGCCACCCTCCTGGGTGCGTATTTTTCCATAAACTGTGCAGTATCGTTTTCTATACCGACGATTATAATGGACTTGTTCGCTTGGTTGCACCTGACATCTAGCACGGTAGCTTGCCCATTGTAGGGGGGCCGCTATGTACCCTGTCAGTTGTAGCCCTCTGACCACACCCTCTGATGCCTGTGCCATTAACTCCCCATGTATGCCCAGTCACGGTATTTACTCGCTTATGACAAGCTGGGGATGTTTCTGTAACCACAAGAGCTTACATATGGTCGAGGGTATCATATTTTACAGGGACCTTATTTTGCAGTCTGACGATGAGCTGCGCGCAAATTTGGAGCGGCGCCGTGTTCATTTCGTCCAGCGTGTCCACTGGGGTCCGAGGTATAATCAGGTTGCCACCGCTGCTTTCGTCTTGGCCTTCGAGGGTGATACATTGACAGAGAAGGTCAACGTGACGGTCTAATACTGTGTTGTAAAGCCCAATGTTCCTCACACGATGCGGTGCGTTAAGAGCTGCAAGTTTGGACATATACAGCTGTACATCCAGCGTCACATGTCAAGATTCTGGATGCCCTTCACATCCCAATACTACATGTGCCACGCCTCCAATCTGTCAAACTGTGGAGAGCATCATTCGCCTTGCTCACTACACTGCAGGATTCTCCAGAAAGAAAGGAAAATCATGGACTGAAACACACTGGACAGAATGACCTACACTGGGGCTAAGAGAAAATTTGAATGCCTGCATCCTGTGCCTGTGACATTGTACCACGACTGTTGTAACATCGGCGTAATACGATCAGCTCTGCCAATCATAGCCACCTCTCAGAGCCAAAAGATGTTCCTTGATGGTGGAGGGCATTTCCCTCCCTATTGCTCCTGCACCACCTACTTTGGAAGCAACACTCCTCCAACCATCGGGGACATATGCTTCTCCATCTTGGAAGGGAACAGAAGTCTTCCTCGCTTCTCTCGCTAGGAAGGGGTCCCCTTCCCAGGTTTCTCCTAGTGGGAAATTTGACACCTGCCAGTGACTGAAGAGCCCAAAAGCAGCTTGTAGAAGGGCTTCACGCTCATTCTCAGTCCAGGAGACTGAATCAGTGAAGTTCTCCCAGCCAGGGAAACCCAAGGTGCAGTGAGAGAAATCCAAAAATAAAACCACTAGGACCAAGCTGTGTGTGTGTGTGTGTGTGTGTGTGTGTGTGTGTGTGTGTGTGTGTGTGTGTGTGTGTGTGTGTGTGTGTGAGGGTCTGGCGGGATATAGGTCCTCAGTAAATGCATAATCACCATCCCATGCACACACACACACACACACACACACACACACACACACACACACACACACACACACACACACACACAGACATGACGGTTATAGACTGCTCAGAGTCACATGCTGCCGCCGGCTTATTGCCTGAGGCATAAACCACTTCATTGAATGTTCCATGCTTTCACAGTGTCACGATGACGTCATTCTATAGTGGAATTACAGACCTTATTCCACCACCTGGATGAGCTACGGCAACAGTTGGGCTTTACACCTGCTATCTGTATTGCCCTCCAGGAAAGCTGGTTTTTGACAATGCGGACCCTCTGCCCTCCATGGCTAAACAGATATTACAGTAACTGTAGCGGCTACAATAGGGTGTCAGGTGGAGTTTTCGTTTATGTCCTAAACTGTCTGTAGTGAACCTGTGCCCCTTCAAATCCCCCTTGAAGCTGTGGCTATCAGAATAGGGACGATGGAGGATCTTACTGTGCAATATATACCTTCCTCCAGATGGTGTCGAACCCCTAGATGTATTAGCTGCACTGATTGGTAAAATCTCCGAAAAGTGGGAAAGGTTTAGGGAGTTAATCAACCATAACCCCTTGTGGGTTGTCATTGTGCTTATTGGCCAAGACAGAGATGTCGAATCTTTGTCTCAGTTCGACCTCCGCCTCTTAAATACTGGGACTGCTACACATTTCAGTGTGGCTCGTGGTAGTTACTCAGCCATCGATTTGTCACTTCAAACCCCAAGACTTCTCCCATAAACCCACTGGAGAACACGTGACGACCTGTGTGGTAGTGACCACTTCCCCATCTTTCTGTCACTGCCCCAGTATCATGCTCATGGACGGCTGCCCAGATTGGCTTTAAACAAGGCGGAATGGGAATCTTTCACCTCTGCTGTCACCGTTTAATTTCCCCCACACAGTTACATTTAAGTGATGGTTGAGCAAGTTACTACAGCAATTGTTTCTGCAGTAGAAAACTCAATCCCTCGTTCTTCATGGTGCTCAAGGCGTAAGGCAGTCCCTTGGTGGTCGCCGGAAGATGCTGAAGTAATTAAGGAGCGCTGGAGATCTCTACAGTGGCATAAGCAGCACCCTGCCATGGAGCACCTCATACAGTAGCCTTTAAATAGCTCTGTGCCCGCGTTTGGCAACTTATCAAACGACGGAAGCAGGAAAGTTGGATGAGATACATCTCGACCATTAGACGCCATACGTCACCTTCCCACGTCTGGGCAAAGATCAATCATCTTTTTGGGTACCAGACCTTAACAAGTGTTACTGGTGTTAGCGTAAATGGCGTGTTATCTACAGACACAAACGCGATTGCCGAGCACTCTGCCGAGCACTCTGCCGAGCACTCTGCCGAGCACTCTGCCGAGCACTCTGCCGAGCACTCTGCCGAGCACTCTGCCGAGCACTCTGCCGAGCACTCTGCCGAGCACTCTGCCGAGCACTCTGCCGAGCACTCTACCCTGGAAAATTACCCCCAGCCTTTCACACACTATAAATGCGGCGTTATAGGGTTCACTGTGGCGTGTATTGACTGAGGTGATGTTCTCGTCCAGCCGCAGTTAAAGTGGGAGGTCCTCAGTGCAATTGCATATTGCCCTGACAGAGCTCCTGGACATGATCGGATCCACAGCCAGATACTTAAATGTCTCTCATCTGACTACAAGCGATATCATCTCGTCATGTTCAACCGGATCTCGAGCAGTGGCGTCTTTCAATTGCAATTGCAAGGAACAACATCATTCCGGTGCTCACACCCGGTAAAAACTCGCTTGACATGGTTAGCTGTCGGCCCATTATCCTCACCAACGTTCTTCATAAGCTGCTGGAATGTATGGTATGTGGGCGGTTTTGTTGGGTCCCTTTAGTCACATGGCCTACTGGCTCCATATCGGGGTGGTTTCTGCCAGGGTCGCTCTACCACTGCTAATCTTGTGTCCCTAGAGTTTACCATCCAAACGGCCTTCTCCAGACGCCAACGCCTGATTGCTGTCTCCATTGATTTACGAAAACCATATGACACGACCTGGCGATATCACATCCTTGTCACATTGTATGAGTAGTGTCTCTGGGGCCACTCTGGATGTTCATCGGAAACTTCTTGTCACTCCATGTCCGAGTTGGTGCCTTCCATAGTACGACACATATCCAGGAGAATGGAGTTCCACAGTGCTCTGTATTGAGTGTCTCTATTTTTAGTGTCTCTATTTTTAGTGGCCTTTAACCATCTAGGAGCAGCTGTTTGTTGGACTCTCCATCTCACCTTCCCTGAATGCAGACGACTTCTGCATTTAGTACTGCTGCTCCAGTACTGGTGTTGCTGAGCATCACCTACAGGGAGCCATCCTCAAGGTGCAGGCATGGGCTATAGCCCACAGCCTCCAGTTTCCAGACGCAAAGTCGTGTGTCATACACTTCTGTCGGCGTCGTACCATTCATCTGGACCCAGAACTTTACCTTCATGACGATCCACTCACTGTAGTGGAGACACACACATTCTTAGGACTGGTTTTCGTTGCTCGATTGACTTGGCTTCCTCATCTTCGTCAGCTTAAGCAGAAGTTCTGGCAGCACCTCAATGCCCGCCGACGTCTGAGCAACACGAACTGGGGTGCAGATAGATCTACGCTGCTGTGGCTCTACGGAGCCCTTGTCCAATCACGAATTGACTATGGGAGTGTGATTTAGGGTTCGGCAGTGCCCTCAGCGCTGAATTTACTCGACCCTGTGCACCACTGTGGGGTTCGATTAGCGACAGGAGCGTGTAGGATGAGTCCGGTGACCAGTGTACTGGTGAAGGCTGGGATCCCTCCATTATAAATTAGACGTGCAAAATTGCTCGCCAGTTACATTGCACACATTTGTAGTTCTCCTGAGTATACAAATTACCCTCTCCTTTTCCCTGCCCACGGCATTCCACCCCCCACAACAGCAACCCAAAACCAGGGGGTTAATGATTACGGTTTGCATTCGATTGCTTCTGTCTGGAGTCCTTGCCTGTTCTACCTCTCCTCGAGGTCCATTCACGTACATCTCCATGTTGTAAGCCTCAGCCACAGCTTTGTCTAAACCTTTCACGTGGCCCTAACGACTCCATTAACCTTGCGGCTCTCCACTGTCACTTCATCTCTATTCTTGACACGTACTGAGGCGACAAATTGGTTTACGCTGATGGCTCGATGGCTGATGCTCTCGTCAGCGTCGCGTATGTCCATGGAGGACATAATGAACAGCATTCCTTCCCGATGGCTGCAGTTCTTCCACGGCGGAGCTGTTGGCTGTATCTTGAGCTTTTGAGCAGATGTGTTCATGCTCTGGGGAGTCGTTTCTGTGTGCCAACTCCTTGAGCAGCCTACAAGGTATCGACCAGTGCTCTCCTCGTCATCCGTTGGTAGCGATCATCTAGGAGTTCATCTACGCCCTGGAACGGTTCGGTCGTTCATTGGTGTTTCTCTGGACCCCTGGTGACTTCGGAATCCCAGGCATCAAACTTGCTGAGAGATTGGCCAACAGGCTACGTGGAAACCACTCATGGAGATCGGCTTCTCTGCAACTGACAAGCTTGCTGTACTACGCCGCAAGGTTTTGCGGCTTGGGAGACGAAAAGGCATAACCTCAGCATGCACAACAAACTGCGTGCCACTAAGGAGACTTCGAATGTGTGGCAATCCTCCATGTGGGCCTCTCGTATGGACTCTGCGGTTCTCTGCCAGCTCCGCATTGGCCCCGCTTGTGTGACACATGGCTGCCTCCTGCACCGTGATTACCTACCTCAGTCAGTTTCGGTGTGGCGCCCGGCTGACGGTGGCCCATAACTTGGTGAGCTGTCCTCCTTTGGCTGCCCTGTGACGGACTCTTCAGCTACCGGACTAGTTGTGACTTCGTAGGCTTTCCCGGCGTAATAAGTCTTGAAAATCTCTTCGGGTTTGCTGCCGGACTAGTTGCCATTAATTTCAACTGAAAAAGCCTCATTGGCTAATTTAGGTTTAAGTTTTATTCGTGAGGGTGGGTTTTATCATTCTTTATAAGTTTCAGCTCTAAAGCTTGTGTGGTGGATGTTTTCATGTGTCGCAGAGTGGCTAGCTTTTTCCTTTTTGTTCTCGTGGTGGGTCAGCCACGATCATCTGCTCATGTTTTTATCTGTTCTATCTTGTTTCTTGCTCCTCTGTGGCTTTCTTTTCCTGTTTTGTCCATGGTAGTGTTGATTGTCCTGTTCTTCTCCTGGTTCCTCCATTCTCCTGTTACCGTGCTGTACATCTCTTTTATTTCCCCTGTGTAATAATTTTGTTGGGAACGAGAGACCGATGACCTCACAGTTTGGTCCCTTCCCCCCTCTTTCAAACCAACCAACCTAAATGGAGGAAACCTGTAGTAAGTGGTTGACAAGAATGAATATTTTTAGACCATTTGGATGTGTATTACGCTCTCGTATTATACACAAGCAACGGAAAATTTTATCCATATGTTACGCAAGTTTCATCGGAGTTCCTCGTCCGTGTAAAATCTGCAAATGTAGCACAGCATAGAGGTTAAATGAAAAGAACCGAAAATTTTTTAGCGTTTAGTGTTTCTGAAGTGTTTGCAGTAAGAGCTGATAGCGGAAAATGAAAGTATGACGTTGTTACGTAGGATTACATTGCTTTATTGTTAAAAACCATTTCATTGCTTGTAGTTTAGGTAGAGAATTTGTGTTCACATTGCCATCGAGGGCTTAGATGTAGGCTAATTGCTCTCGTGCCGTCGAAATCAAAAGAGACGCCTTTACAATATTAAAGGCTCAATAACTCGCGTTGAATATTTGTAGAGTTCAACTCATACTTAGTTGACACATATATCGTTCGGAGCTAGGTGGCCTCTCTTTACAGGTTGAAAGAATTCTCTTGCTTAACGTAAATTTCATTCCCGGAATATTTCCGAAATCCTCATTTTCAGGATGTTACCTTTAAACTTCCGTGCAAGCGCGCAGCCAGTGGTATCGGGTTTTCTGTATGAATCGTTGTCTTCACTGCTGCGTATTCCTTTGCTATTGTAATTTTGCAGAAGAAATTTTGTAACACAGATGAAGTGACGTCTTTGATTTCACATTACGTGTATTAACGAAGCGCAAGTCAACCGTGTGGAAACATTTAGACGTAGAAATGTAATCGTAATTTGATGATAAATTAACCATTTTAGTCTGTTGTACTAAACTGATAATGAATTAGTGTTTTTCAAAGTAGAGAACAGCCAGAAAATATTATGTATGTTACAGAAGTTATTCCGAAGTACCGGTCGGTGCGCATTATTCTGCCGTTTTGGGAAAGGTGAAGTGTGCGCGGTGACAGTTGCTCGCCTGTGACATCCGCCTCTCGTGCTAAGACAGGTTTCCTTGGGTGCAGAAACGTGTTGCAGCGTGCTGCGGAATACGGTTGCGTCATTCTGTGTGACGCTGGCTGCGTGGTCCTGCGTGAAACGTCTACCAAAGTGCGGGGAAAAAAAAAGAAAAAAAGTGGCGGCGCGTGTTGCTCTCACTGTCCTTTGGAGAACGTCCATCTACCTCTATAGTCTTCAGGTTTTCTGCACACTCACTGTGTGTAGGTAGATACTGGATTAGCCAACAGAAATAGCGTTGGCGAAAATTCGGCTAAGTGCCCACCACGAAAAAGCCACAACTCCAGTCCATGGGCAGAAACCGAAAGTTAAACTACCGAGCGTTCGGGTTTCTTGCATGTCTCGTTCGGGAGAGTCTAAAATTTCTTTCTAGTTGTTTTGCCTCCATAACACTGAAAATATCGGGTCGGAATAAATATCTTGGGCTGCTTTCAGGTGTGAACTTTTAACGGAAAATCAGCGATATGGCGTAAATAAAGTCCGGATATTAAATACGGGCTTGATGGCAGTTTTCTGAGTCCGAAAAAGTCGCTGACCCACGACTACTTGAGTCAATACATTGTGTTCAGTAGGCGTCTTATAGAGAAGTGGTCAACATAATGTGTAGCAATCTGCAAGAAACATGCCAAGCGGAATTCATGTTGAAAGGTTCGCACACGAATATCTCCTACATCAAGCCACTCACAAAACTCGAACTTCCACAAAATTCTCAGCACTGCAGTCGCTTTTCGTCAGCAATGAGAGAACCGATCAACTGCGCGAATTTAATAATTTTCAACTACAAATTTGATTCTTGAGATTTAACAAACGTTAACCGGAATACGGCTCCAAGGCGACTATATCGTCTCCTAGATCTAAGGCGCAAAGCCTAATCAAAGGCGCGGCGAATACTGAATTCCTATTGGCGACGCAATCATTACAAGATGACAACTAGTAATAATTTGCTACGTTATAGTGGTATTTATAATTAGACGACTGTGCATGATAGCGATACGACAACTACTCTCTAACACCTTTTCTTAATTCATTTAAAATATGCTATGGAAATGCAGAAGCATTTAAGCTTTTAGGAGGAGTTGGTTTTTCTCGATACTCGCCGTTTACCACGTCTCGTCTCCTAACCTGTGTCGTACGACATACTTGTATACTCAGCTTCAGTGGTACACGTCGATAACGTGAGGAAACATTTTGGCTAATAGCCAGTAACACTGAAGTACAAATTAATATAACATGACGAGGAATTTTAGGAAGCCAACATTCGAGATGTAGAGGTGGTGAAACTTTTACCTTTATACTTTTTGTGAGGGGGAGGTGCGGCGGTGAAGGGAGTAACAGTTTCGGAAAAGAATTAATTTGTTTTTGCAATCCGTTGGAGGTCGGTGGGTGCCACAGTTTACCCTTTACTGGCGCGACACGAGTTTCAGTGGGCTGTGATCAACAGTTTGCTTCTACACGCACGACAGCAGTAGCGGAAGCAGCTAAAGCAAAACATGCAGCTCTGTGATCGAGTGGAAAACCTGTTCGTTTTGGCAGTCAGAAAGTACATCGAAATTATGGAAGAGGAATACTGAATATTACCGGAAAGGGTATTCACAAGTGTTATGCAGCCAATGTTCATAAAACGCGAAGGACGGGGCATAACATTTCAGTAACAAAATTGCTCGACGATGCGGAGAGACAAAAGGTCCCACAACTTCACAACACAGACTTAGGTCGCTTTGAGTCGGTATCTACGGCAACAACGGTGTAAGACAGTGACAAATTCGAAAGATAAGGAAACCAGTTTAGAGAGCAAGAACAGCGTATCATCGGTCTCTGGGAATCGAACGAAATGAAATTCACTTACGTAGAGAACAGAAGGCGGAATGCTGATATTAGAAGGCAACAGCGGAAAAATACTGAAATTCGGACATCGTTCTAAGACTATTCGTTGTAACAAGGAACATGAACTTCCATCCTCCCTGTTAACAATTCTGGAACAAATGGAGAATCTGTTTTGTGTCGCAATACTTGGGTACCTTTGCTTGATAATGAACTCAGGCACTCGTGGAGAGCTGAACAAGTGCTACAAACTCTTCATAACAGTAAGTTATTTGTGGACATCGTCACCGATAAGAACAGGATGCGTTACACGACAGAGCGAACACACTTTGCCGAAGAGGTTATCAGAATAGTGTGTACAGCAGTCACGATTTGGAACAGACCGTTACAGGATCCGGGATCGATGCGGTGAAGTTTTCCAATCTTTCGTGGCCCTGCTGTGAGAAAATAGGCGCATCTCGCACGTAGACCCACATACGAACTACCTGGATCGCCCGTTTGGTGCCCTGAAGAGTTGGTTTGCCAACTGAAACTCTAGTTCGTAAGTGAGTAAGTGGACAGATGTGAGCTCTGTTGACACTGTGCTGTTGGCTTTTGTGTCACTGGGGGTTTGAGTCACTGGGTCGACAGATTGACCATATTTCGTACTGACAGGATACCAAAATTCCCTTCTCGCGGGAGAGGGTCTGTGCAGCGATAGCAGCAACGAAGAGGAATCACGTAGACATGGCAACGAGCGCGTGGAAGTGCTAAGAGGCTAGAGGGAAGAGTGCCTTCAGTATGGAAAAAGATAATTTTACCAAATGGCAGAAAATGGGTCAGCAATATGGGAAGCTCGGTGGCCTGTATGCCTGCTAAAGACTTCGTGCAGTAAGACATTCCTGTAAGGCTGCGGTCACGTCGACGACGGTATCTGTGCATTTTACATCGACCGAGGATCTTTCCAAACCAGTAAGTCGCTACGTGCGCGGTCACAGGGTAGCCGATGTTACCGCCCGATCGTGCACATTTCGGATAATTGCTGAAATTCATATGTTTTTCTTGGCATATCGGCCGACATTATATGAAGCAGACTGCAAGAAACAGATCGGTAAGAGGCGTTTGTGCCATTTTGTGAATGAAAAGTCATCGGGATATATTTTGGTATCAATAGATTGAAATCTCAGCTTTGTCGGAAACCACCCGTAGGATAAATCATTATCGGGAATTGTAAGTGTAACTTTACTTTTTAACGTCAAAGAATCTGTTAGAGAGGGATGCTGCATCTCACGGTTAGTTGCTTTAGTGGATATATCTTGGGCTGTGATAAGTGGACAAAAGTTGCATAGCTATTATTACTACTGCTACCAACTGGGGCTATGTCGGTAGTGTGATGGTTGCATGAAGGGGTTTCAGATGTGTGTGTTTCTTCATTTTTCAGTCTGTAGGTGAGCACAACATCAAATAAATTCGGCAACACATTAACTGTAATCTTGCTGTTAAAGGTTACCACGAATCATCGAGAATATATTGTACCGAAGACTCGTACGTGACTCACTTTCGGATAACGGAAGATGATTTTCAACACCAGCAGAGGTGTGATTAGGATCTAATAAAATCCGACAATCTGAGGGTGCAGTTCTGGCTAACGTAAAACGGGAAATTACACGACTGTATTTGCCATCTGGCGTTTACATCTTTCCAATACTGAGACCTATACGACGTTCTGACAAGTTCTTGTCACGTGTTGCATGCTATTCAGGCTACAATGCCCTGAAGATTAAAAAGCTACTTATTCCACTCCTGCGACCCACATAAAGTACGACTAAGGATTGCATTTCTTCCATACCGAATTTTGGAGCTACGCTTCGTTCAACCCCAGCGGGTTTGGGGTCAGAATAGGCCCAAGGTATTCCTGCCTGTCGTAAGAGGAGACTAAAAGGAGTCCCTCCCCCTCAAGGGGGTAGTTTGCGACTGTGTCCGGAGACGAACGGTTCAACGACTTACGTTTGATGTCATTTTTGTTTTTGGATTATTCTGGTTTCTTCCTCCCTTTCTTTGTTTTTCTTTCATTTCTTTTTCCTTCCATTCCTTTTCATTCCTTTGTTTTCCTTCCTTTGTTTTTCTTTCCTTTGTCCTTCTCCCTCCATCACTGTATTCCTTCTTTTTTTCCTTGCATTCTCCTCCTCCTCCTCCTATTTCTCGCCTTCTCCTCCTTCTCATCCTCATCATCACTTTCTCCTCCTCCTCCTCCTCCTCCTCCTCCTCTTCCTCGACTTGCCCTTCCCTTCCTCGACTTCTCCTCCTCCTCCTCTTCCTCATCCTCGACTTCTCCTCCCTCCCTGCCTCCTCCTTACCTTTTTGTCCGCCCTATTGTCTCCAGCTCAGCGTTTAAAACAGTCTGTCCTTTCCCTCCCTCTCTCCCTTTTTTTCTATTCTTCTTTCCTCCCTGTGCGTGCCTGAAGGCCGACCCACGCATTCACACGCATAGCTGGTGACGGCGTAATGCGTAATTCCGTACGCCCTGGGTAGGCACGTAAGGTTCACACGTACCCCCTGGTAAAGGCCAGGCCCGGGTAGGGATGATCGCCTGAGCTGACATCTTCTGACTATGCCGATTGTTCCCTCAGTCCATTTCTCGGGAAGTGTGACCTGAGGTGTAAACATTCACCTAAGGCAGGAGCACCCTCTGGGAGGGTCCCAACAAGGAAGGAGCACGCCATCTGAGATTGTGGCAATCATAGGGGATTCATCCGCAATGAATTCTTCTTCTTCTCCTTCTCCTCTCTCGACTTCTGCCATAAAAACGGAAACATGACCGGCCACCAGTGACAAAAGTACTGCCGCCTGCCCCAAAGTTTCTCGTAGTTTCTAGATCTGAGGATGAAAAAGATTTTTCATCTGTCAACCCCTTCGTTATTCATAATTGCGTAGATGTCATAGGTGGATCTGACAAGTCTTGCACCAGGATGCGTAACTGTACCTTGTTGTTGGAAACTGAGAGCGCCTTTCAGGCACAAAAACTCCTTCGCGACACACTCCTGTACACGTTCCCTGTCCAGGTGGGGGCTCACTGCACTTTGAATTCATCTCGTGGTGTGGTATCTACTAGATCACTTGATGGATTGATTGACGAGGAGATTCAGTCTTTCCTCGCTGAGCAGAGCGTGACAGCTGTCCATAGGGTCATGAAAAAGGTCGACTATGACCTTGTAATGACCCAGACAGTTTTCTTGCCCCCCTATGGGGTCCACAACTTTTTTGTGGATACGTGTGTGGCGAGCAAGGGGCCCTGAGCTATTGCAGCCTTCTTTCTCTCCAGGGCTGCATTTCCTTTCATTTCCCCTCCTTTCCCCTCCTTGTTTCTTTCCCCTCGCCCTCTCCTCTCCCTCTCTTGGCGGCCTTGCTTAAGTTGGCCCCTGCTAACCTCCTGGTTCTGTTGGTTTTACAATTTGGCTTTGTTGCATAATCAGCTCCTCCTATTGGCATTCCCTGGTCCCCCTCTGGGGTTTGACCCCCATTCCTAAATTTTTGCTCCATAGTGTGAACCATTTGGGGAAGAGCACCTTACCTAGTGTCTCCTAGTACATTCCACCTTCTCTTTTACGTCGTTGTCTGATACTAGGTTGCATAGCCAGCACGGTAGCCAGCCCATGTGGTGGGGTCGCTATGTACCCTTTTGGTTGAGCCCCCTGAACACACAGGGATTACACTTCTGATACCTGAGCTGTGACCTCCTCATGCATGCCTTGGAGTGGTTGCTCGTCATGCTGGAGCATCGGAACTCCTGGCAATGTCGGCCATGCCAGATGGCCCTTGCTGTGGTTAGGTGGCACCTGTGAGAAGAGCCCCTGATCTGAGTTGGTGGTATCAGGGCGGACGCTATGCAAATGAAATGCATATGGGTCCAGAACTCTGGCTGTTCTTCTGCAGCTGTCTCTCAGCGTAGAACTGTTTCTTAAAGTGCTTCTTCTCTTGCCCGCTTCGGCCTTCCCTTCCATGACTACCCCCTGGGAAGAGGGTCAGGCCCGTTGGCTACTGGCGAAGCACTTCCCCCGTTATCCAGTTTGCACCAGGACTGATGGGGATACTTTCACCAATACCAACTTTATATTTTGTGTAACACATGGAAGACAATTTTGGTGAAGTGGACTCCCTGATCAAGATGAGGTCAGGTTTGTTGCTGATCAAAATTGCTTCACTTGCCCAATCTATGGCCCTTTGTGCCTGTACCCATCTTGGATCAATGTGTATTTTTCACACGGTCCTCATCCTTCAAACTGATGAGGTACTTCGGGACAATCTCGGATGGCGGGGTGTTCAGATTGTTCGGCATGTTCAGAAGGGTTCTAAAGACAGTCGTATTGATACTGGTGCCTTTATCTTGGACCCTGAAGGGGATACCCTGCCTGAAAAAGTTAAGATTATGTTTTATCGATGTGATGTGAAGCCGTACTTCCCACCACCTATGAGCTTGCGTTTTGGACACGTCTTCCTGCTGTTCACAGGCCCCTCTCTGTGGTGACTGTGGACGTCCACTCCATGTGTTACCCCTCCTGTGTGTGTAAATTGTCATGGTAGTCATTCTCCACGTTCACCCGATTGCCCAGTATATAAGAAGGAAAAGAAGATACAGGAGTATAAGTCCCTCGATTGATTAACCTACACAGAGGCCCGTAAGAAGTATCCAGGTCTTCAGCCTGTGTCCATGACATCTAGTTATGCTTTGGTTTCATCTTCACCCCTTCCTCACCCCCATCTCGGACCCCTCGCCTCCCCCCTCCCCTGCAGCTCCAGCACTTTCTTCTCTGGGCGGTGCTCCCCTCTCCAGCCGGAAAAGTGTCCCACTCCTTCGGCGTCTGCCGGTCAAGGCGCCTATTCAGGATGCCCCTTCCCAGCACCTTCCAGGCCAAAGCTCTGCTGCATCGTGACGACCGCGAGAGCCGCGGTCTGTCGGCCCCCAGGTTGCCCGGTCTTTCTGTTCGCGATATTGCAGCAGCTTGCTCCTTTATGCCACACGGCCCTCCTAGATCTCAAAGAGAAAAGAAGAAACAAAAGTCCGAGACAAAGAGCCTCTGGTGTCAGCAGAGGTCCTCGTGTTGAGTTTTATTCAGGGGTTTTTTATCGTATGATTTGAGTGTTTGTCCTTTTCTTTCCTGTATTGACTTGGGCCTTACGCCTGTGGTTTTAAACTGTGGGTTTTAATGTCATTTGGTGGTAGGCTTTTCCTTATTTTCATGGTCGGCCAACCACCTTCACACTCGGTGTGATTTTAGTTCCGTTTGTCTGGTCTTTGTCTGTCTTTCTCGTATTGTGTCGTCCCTTGTCTCAGTTCTCCGTTTTTAACGATTGACAGTTTTTATTTCGTGTGATTTTGTCGTGGAACAAGGGACCGATGACCTTAGCAGTCTGGTCCCTTCAATCCCACACCCAACCAACCAATCAGCAGAGGTCCCATCCGGATTCTGTCGTTCATGGATGTCGCCTCCTCCTTGTCGGTGACAGATGGTGACTGGGTGGTATGACTGGCTTTAGCCTGTTCAACCTCCATTGAAATCATTGTTCAGTGGTTATCCAATGGAACTGTAATGGATACTACCATCACCTTCAAGAATTGAAATCCCTTATTTCGTCTTACTCTGCAGCTTGTGTGGTTCTACAGGAATCTCATTTTACTGATGATCACTCACAGACCCTCTGTCGGTTCAGTGTTTTCTGTCGAAATCGGGTCGGACCCTCACGGGCTTCTGGTGGCGTTTGTACGTTGGTCCATACAGACATTGCTAGCAGGTGGATTCCTCTTCAAACTATATTGGAAGCTGTTGTTGTTAGGGTACACCTAGACTCTGAGGTCACGGTTTCCAATCTTTACCTCCCTCCTGACAGGACTCTTACACCTGCTGCCTTAACTGCCCTCCTTCAGCAACATCGTCTTCCCTTCTTCCTTTTTGGGGATTTTAATGCTCATCATCCCTTGTGAGGCAGTGCCTTTCCATCTAGACGAGGTCTTCTCATAGACCAGTTTATTGCAGACCACGACTTGTGCCTTCTTGATGATGGCTCTCCTAGTCATGTCAGTGCCGGTCATGATACCTTTTATGCCATTGATCTTTCTCTTTTCTTTGCACTCTCTCCTCCGTTCATTACACTGGTCGCCAAACGACGACCTTTGTGATAGTGACCATTTCCAGTTGATTATCTCTCTCCCTTCCCGCTCCCCAAATGACATGTTACCTTGTTGGTGTTTCCAACGCACCGATTGGCCTCTATAAACTAAACAGGTCTTGTTTTCTCCCTCTTTGTTGGGTTGTATTGATGACATCCTACATGACGTGTCTGACGCGATTGTTCGCGCTGCTAGCCCTGCTGTCCCGCGTTCATCTGGGCCATTAAGTCGCCGGCAAGTCCCATGGTGGAGTACAGCCATTGCCATTGCAATCCGTGATCGCTGTTGAGCTTTGCAACACCTTAAGGGGCACCCATCCGTAGCCAGACTTACTACCTTTAAACGCCTCTGCGCTAAAGCACGTTATTGAATCAAACAGAGGAAGTGGATATGTTGGGAACGATTCGTTTCTTTCCCTCTGTCACGAGTATGGGCTACACTTCGCTCTCTCCAAGGTTGCCATTGGCAGTCCACCCTCACAGGCCTTCACCTCCCAGATGGCCTTTGTACGGACCCATTAGCTTGTGCAGACTACCTTGCGACCCATTTTGCACTGGCATCAGCCTCCTATCCAGCTGCTTTCCTTCACCAGAAACTGATGGCTGAAGCTTTCATCTTATGTTTTACCCCTTGTGAGTCAGAATCTTAAAACAAACCTTTTACTGAATGGGAATTTCTTTCTGTTCTATCTTCTTCTCATGATACGGCCCCTGGCCCAGATTCCATTCATAACGAACTGCTTCAACATCTCAGTGCTCCACAATGACAACATCTTCTCCAGCTGTTTAACTGTATCCACTCCAGGGCGACTTCCCTTCTCTGTGGAGGGATAGCATCGTAGTTCCTGTCCTTAAGCCTGTTAAGAACCCCCTATTTGTAGACAGCTATTGGCCAATTAGTCTGACCAATGTTGTTTGTAAGTTACTTTAATGGATGGTAGCCCGTCGGCTCAATTCGGTCCTCCAGTCTCGAGATCTGTTGTCCCCTTACCAGTGTGGCTTCCAAGAGGGACGGTCTCCAATCATCCAATCATTTACTTCACTTGGAATCTGCAGTTCGGCAGGCTTTTTCCCAGCGCAACCATTTAGTTGCAGTGTTTTTTGACCTTCTAAAGGCCTATTACATGGCCTGGTGCCATCACATTTTGCTTACCCTTCATCACCCACTACTGATTTTCATCCGCCAGTTCCTGTTCCATCGGTCATTCAGAGTTTGAGTTGGTACTGTTTTTAGTTCTCCACGGACCCAGGAGACAGGTATCCCACAGGGTTCTGTCTTGAGTGTCTTTTCCTCATTGCTATCGATGGACGTGTGGCCTCAGTCAGTCCTTTGGTTGCCCCTGCCCTGTATATGGATGGTTTCTGCATTTGGGTTGGTTCCTCCTCGATGGCATCTGCAGAACGGCAGCTCCAGGGAGCTACACGGAGTGCCTCTGCATGGACCCTCTCCCACGGGTTTCAATTTACTCCTCTACAATCGCAGGTGGTCCACTTCTGCCGCCGTACTATGATCCACCCCGATCCAGAGCCCTATCTTTATGCACAACGATTGCCAATGGTCCCACAGTTTCGTTTCCTTGGTTATCTTTTCCACAAAAAGCTCATTTGGCTGCCCCATATCAGACATCTGAGGGTAGGATGTTTCTGTAAACTCAATGTCCTTCACTTCCTTACCCACTCCTCTTCGGGTGCAGACCGTTCCCCCATCCTCCATTTTTATCATGCTCTAGTTCTGTCTCGCTTGGACTATTGTTGTCAAGTTTATGGTTCAGTTGCTCCTTCCACACTGCACGTGCTGGATCCAGTCCACTATTGTGGTATCCATTTGGCCACCGGTGCCTTCCCTACTACCTCTGTTGATAGTGTCCTGGTTGAATCTGGGATTCCCCTCCCCCCTTTTCTGTTCGGCGGTCCCAGCTTCTGGTGTCTTAAGCACTCGCTGTCCCTCCCTCTCATCCTTCCTATTCTGTCCTGTTACGAGACCATGGACGTCGCCCACCCCATTCCATCCCTCAGGCGGGTTTACCGGTGGGGCTCTGCCTTGCGTCTCTTTGCTGTGATTTTCAGCTTTCTTCTTTGTCCTGTCTTCCTCGCTCTCTCCCCTCCACCCCCCCCCCCCCCCTTGGCTAGTTCCTCAGCCTCTAATTTGGATCGATCTCCTCCAACGTCCAAAAGATTCCATCCCCCCAATGGTGATCCATTCCTTTTTCCGCCTAACTTAATGGGAGTTTCGGGATGCTGTCGTTTTTACACTGATGACTCTAAATCTGCTGATCATGTGGGGTATGCTTTCACGTCCCCTGTTGGAACGAAAAATCACCTGCTGCCACCTACATGTGGGGTTTTTACTGTGTAATTGATGGCAATTTCCCAGGCCCTTTACTTTTATTAAACAGTCCCAACACAACTGTGTTTTGTTAATGTAACGACTCAATGAGTGGCCTTCTTGCTATTGACTGATGTTTTTTGCGTCGTCCCTTGGTCTCTGTCATCCATGACCATCTCGTTGATATTCACTGTGCTGCTTGTTCCATTGACTTCCTTTATGTCCCTGGCCATGTGGGTATCCTGAGTAATGAGCTCGCTTATCATTTGGCTGGAGAAGCAGTCACTTACCCCCCGTTTTCTTTAACCCCTCCTGCAGCGGATTTACGGCTTCACATCAAATCCCACTTCACACAGGCATGGGCCAACTTTTGGGACGCTTCTCCCCTGTCTAATAAACCTCGTGCGATCAAGGTGATACAAGGATCATGGTGTTCTTCCTTCCACCTCTCGCGAAAGACTCGACCACACTGTGTCGTCTCCGCATTGGCCATACCAGGCTTTTGCGGGATGGGCCACCCCCACTTTGTGGTTGTGGAGCCTTCCAGTCAGTAGCCCACATTTTTCTTGAATGCCCCCTTCTTTTGGCTCTGCGTGCTAAGTACAGACTCACCCACACTTTACCTCTGATGTTGGCTGACGATTCCCACATGGTCTCTCTGGTTCTGTTTCCTCCGGGAAAGTGGTTTTTATTCTCAGTTTTAAGGTGTTGGGGCAGGGCGGTGAGTGCTTGGGTGTCTCCCACTGTAAGCCATGTTTGGAGATTCCAGACTCACCGCCCTGACAGAGATAATATTTTCTTCCCCTTTTACTCTGTTTTACCCTTTTTTAAAGGATTGGTTAGTCTCCTTTTCTCATAGGTACTTCTACATTCTAGCGGTTGCATGTCTTAAGTCATAGGTGGTATTGCCTATGCTGCTTCATCATAGTGTTGGGTTCGTTGTCTTGCTGACTTCCCTCATTTTGTTTTTTACCATTTACAACATGACTGCCCTTTTACATTTTCACCTTCTTCCCTTTTATTGTTCTGACTTTCCTGAGATGTCAAACAAGTGGAATGGACCACATTTGCAACAAGGGGCTGATGACCTTGCTGTTTGGTCCTATAAACCCCACACAACCAACCAACTAACCAAGCTTTCTTGCCTTTGACAGTGTTCAGCTGCCGTCGCGTATCAAAGTGGGCTATGAAGTTATTTCTGTTCGCCCTTACGTCCCGACACCTACTCGCTGCTACCAGTGTCATCGTTTTAATCACACCCGCCAGTCTAGTTCTAATGCCGATAAATGCGTCACTTGTGGCAGGGACGCCCATGGGGGTGACTGTCTGTCTGTCACCTTGTTGTGTGAACTGTCAGGGTGACCATGCAGCATCCTCCCACGAGTGTCCCATCTACAAGGATTAATACTGTTTACAGGAAATTCGGGTCAAAGAGAAAGTGTCCACCTTGGCTGCTCGCAAGCTATTTGTTAGTAGGAAGCCCACGCTGCTCCCAACAAGGAAATACAGTACTGTCCCCGCCCCTCCTTCGCCTACTAGGTAGGTGTCGACACAGACATGCTATCTGACCTTTAGCATTACGGTCGTTCGTTCGGCCACTGCTAAGATCGCCCGGTCAACGTCTCCTCTTCCTCCCGTCACCCCTAAGACACAAGAACCTTCATCAGCTTCTGCCTAGTCGAAGACCCAGAAGTCAGCTGCACGGGCCTTCAAGAAGGAACCGTCCCGTGAAGACTTCCTATGTACCTCGAACTCCCAGCCATCGACCAGTACTTCGACTAAACAACCTTCCAAGAAGGCTCATAGGAAGCACAGTTCTCCTTCTCGGCCACGGCGCGTTTCTTCTCCTGCGCCACCCAGCAGTTGCCCCCCCAGGCCGTCATCCGTTTCGCCTGGCCGCACCGCTGGTGGCCGAACATCTGGCCGTTCACCGCCGGAGGAAGCTCCCCCTCCCGGCCGTCTTAACAAGATGGCTGACGAACCTATTGAACAAATGGATAGCGACCATCTCGCTTACCATCTATGTCTGTAAGGTGATGGAACGAATGGTTAACTTTAGGCGTCGAGATTCGAGCAGCCAAACCAAACTACTTACCGATGTACAATGTGGATTTCGTAGGTGCCTCTCTGCTGACAACCATTTGGTTACCTTGTCGACCTTCATTATGAATAACTTCTTGCGGAAGTGCCAGACAGTAGCTGTGTTCATTGATTTGGAGAAGGCTTAAGACACCTTTTGGAGGGCGGGCGTTACCCACACCATGCTTACATGGGGATTTCACGGTCGCCTCCCTCTTTTTTTACGTGAATTTTTAATCGATCGACAGATAAGGGTACTTGTGGGTTCTGTTCTGTCCGACGCCTTTCGCTAGGAGAATGGGGTGCCACATTGCTCATTTTTGAGCGTCACTCTCTTCGCCATAGCGATCAGTCCAATAATGGATTGCCTCCAAGCTGATGTATTAGTCTCCCTTTTCTTGGACGATTTTACCATCTACTGCAGCGCACAGCGTACATGATTCCTGGAGCGCTGTCTTCAGCGTTGTTTTGACCATCTTTACTCCTGGAGTGTCGCCAATGGCTTCCGTTTTTCTGCCGAGAAGACGGTCTGTATTATCTTCTGGCGCTACAAAGAGTTTCTCCCACCGTCCTTAAATCTGGGCTCCGTTGCTCTCCCATTCGTGGAGACAGGAAAATTTTTAGGTCTTACATTTGACAGGAAACTTAGCTGATCTCCACATGTCTTATTTGGCTGCCAGTTGTACCCGTTCTCTAAATGCCCTCCATATTCTCAGCGGTACGTTGTGGGGAGCGGATCGAACCGTCCTACTTCGCTTATATCGGTCGATCGTCCGCTCCAAGCTGGATTGTGAGAGCTTTGTACACTCCTCTTTACGGCCGTCCATCTTACGCCGTCTCAACTCCATACAACATCGGGGTTTACGTCTTGCGATCGGAGCGTTTTATACTAGTCCCGTCGAGAGTCTTCATGCTGAAGCCGGTGAATTGCCACTAACCTCCCAGCGCGATGTACTGCTATGTTGGTATGCCTGTCGGTTATTATCAGTGGCCAACCAGCCGTCTTATAGTTCCTTTATTGATAACTCTCTCGACTGTCAATACGGGTTCTATGTATCTGCCCTGCTACACCCTGGAGTTCTCTTTCGTTGCCTCCTTCAGCAACTTAATTATCCACTCCCTGCAACCTTTAGAGTGGGCGAGAGCCAGACGCCACCTTCACCCTACGCTCAGGTTCGCGTTCACCTTGACCTCAGCTCGTTCCCAAAGGAGGTAACCTCAGCTTCAGTATATCTCTCGCGGTTTGTCGAACTTCGTTCGAAGTTCATTAATACGAACTTCATTTATACAGATGGCTCTAAGACCAATGACAGTGTCAGGTGTTCTTTTATTGTCGGGGCACACAGTTTCAAATACCGGCGCCATGGCCATTGTTCGGTTTCAGAACTGAGCTCTTTGCCCTCTACCAGGCTGTTCTATACATCCGCCGCCACCGACATTCTGCTTATGTCATCTGCTCTGATTCCCTGAGCGCCATCCAGAGCCTCAGTGATCCGTATCCGGTTGACCCTTTCGTGCGCCGGATCCAACGCTCTCTTCAGCAGCTGGCTGACGATGGTTCTCCGGTTACCTTTATGTGAGTTCCTGGCCATGTCGGTATCCCTGGGAATGAAGTTGCAGATGCCGCCGCCAAGGCTGCGGTCCTCCAGCCTCGGACAGGTTCTTGTTGTGTGCCTTCATCTGATTTCAGCAGGGTCATTTGTCAGCGCATTTTATCGCTGTGACATGCCAATTGGTCTACACTTATTGAAAACAAGCTTCGGACCTTGAAACCTCTCCCCACGGCTTGGACAACCTCTTCACGCCCTTCTCGGTGGGAGGAGGTCGTTTTGTCCCGGTTACGTATTGGACACTGCCGGTTCAGCCGCCGCCATCTGCTGACGGCTGCGTCGGCGCCGTTCTGCCAATGTAGGCAATCGCTACAATCGCTAACTGTACGCCACATTTTAATGTCCTGTCCAAATTTTAGTGCACTGCGCTTTGATCATAGCCCTCCATGTACTCTGGAAGAAATTTTAGCGGATGACCCAAAAGCAGCAGCTGCTCGCGTTCATCGTTTATCCACTCGACAAACCTGTCTGACATTTGATTATGCTGTTTTTTATTATTCCTTGCCTGTTAATGTGCCTTTTATTAGTGTTGTCCTTTTTAGTTGCTGCTTTAACATTGTGCCTCACAGTGCATTCATAATTTAGTCTGGGCGCTAATGACCACTGTAGTTTGCGCCCGAAAACTACAAAAATCACACTTTGACAGAAAACCACAATTTCAAGGTGCACGCCGACAATTTCTTTATGAGTGACACTCTTTAGTACTCTCTTGAGTATTAGGAGTAAATATGCTGAAAGATTGACCTCCCCAACGAAAAGACATGAAGGCTGGAGAACGAGGAGCAATAGCATGTCCAATAAAAGATACAGGAGATCCATTGTAGTAATACGTACGATAACAAACGTCTTACTCTGCATTCATCTTTCGTTGGTATTGAGACTCAGGGTGAGACACAGGTGGAACATTCCACAAAGACAATACGTGCAAGTCCCAAGATGGGTCATTGCACCTTACAACACCTGTATTGGTGGTATTTGATTGACAAATTATCATCACTATAGAAATACTACATAGCATCGATGATTTAGTATTTATACAGCTTCCAGGACGCAATTAAAATTGCGGTGATCACCAGGTGACTCGAATGGACTGCAGGTTACTTCAAGAACAACACATTCCACTGCGCAAATTAAAAGCGGAAATTGCGGGTGGACTATTAGCCGTTAAGAGAAATCAAAGCGAGGACGCCCAAGTAAAGAGAACTTGTCAAAAAAGAATAGAGCTACGACAACAGTTCCGCCAGTTTTTGACTGCCAAAAGAAAAAGTAAGATGATTGGCTTGTAAGGGAGGAAACAAGAGGACGATGCAGATGAGTTTCAAGGTGGTAGCGTCTAAGTCTGCATCTGCATCTATACTTCGCAATCCATCATGAGGTCCATGGCAGAAGTTACGTCCCATTGTACCAGTTACTAGAGCTTCTTCCTCTTGTATTCACGTATACAGCACGGAAAGAACGATCATTCGTATGCCTCTGTGCGTGCAGTACATACTCTAATAATATACTCACGATCCCAATGTGAGCGATTGGGATGGTAGTATATCCTAGAGTAATCATTTAAAGCCGGTTCTTGAAACTTTAACACTTTCTCGGGATAGCTTCTGTATTCGAGAATTAGTTCTTTCATTCTCTCTCCCACGAATTAACCCTGTGACCATTCGTGCTGCCCATCTCTATATACGTTAAATGTCCTCATCGAAACGTCGCGGGTTTTCGACGCAGATACCCGGATGGAAGCCCGAGAAGATTTCATCTGCAGTACACGCCGGGAAAGCCTACATTCACATATTTGGCTACGGTAGTCACTGCCTGTCAACAGAGCGTGATCCCTTCAAACATTTCATTCAGCACCTAATTATAGCCCTACGCTTTCAGACCTATTTTGCACTAATGTTCCTTTAAAAGTTCCGTTACAGCGTTTCTATACCATCGAGGTTATCTCCCATTATGAACTGTTCTGTGGGACACACATCTATCCAGCATGTGGTCAATTACCCTTTCAAATTTGAGCCATATTTTTTCTACATGCTTCTGCCTTGTGTTGCCAGTTCCTCATTCACATATGACAACATCCATTTTCATCTAGTTTACAGAACATACTTATCTTTCTGCTCTAGTTGACCTCTGTACTTCAATAATCACTGTTGCCAGAACCCCACCATGGTCACTGATCCCAGTTTCGATGTGGGTATCCTCAGAATTCAGGTATGTTCGTTGCATTAAATCCAATATATTTCCATCATAACTAGGGTACTTAACTGTCAGTTAACAGTAATTGTTAGTGAACTTTCACAGGACGCCCTACCACACCCACCACTAGACGAAACCTCAGTTCACTTCTCAACAAGTTCCCCAATCATATTGTAATCAGTGGTGGAGACTTTAATCATCCAACAATTAACTGGGAAAATTAGTTTTGTTCAAGTGTTCGGTTACATCAGTAGAGGAGTCTGTTGGGCGATAGGATCCTTTTATACCCACCTGTGGTACTCAGTCTTGTGCAGTCACCCACATGCAGCTTCAATTTCTCTCTGTGGATTTGAGTTACTGTACTGCGACAAATACACGACCTGTATTTGTCATTTGGCTATAGTTTCCATGTACACCTAAATTTTCCCTAAAAATCTACCATTTCGGATTTGAACCAGCTTTCTGTACCTACCATAATGTGAGCATCACTGCTTTTGATGAGCACCTCAAACTCTGGCACTTAGTTGAAGTTTACCTTTAGGATTTTAATACTCTCACCAGTGGGACGTATTTTTCGAACTTCCACTGATATTTCTGGTTTTTCTGCAGCGAGTGTTATCTGGATGGATGAAGACCATCAGGTAATGAAACAGGTTGACAAAACCATAGTGCCTACACACACTGTTCCATGTCCGATGTAGTAGTGCTTCTGTCAGATCACGGCAAGCTAAGTAGTTCATCACGTGCCACATGACAAGCCCAGTCAGCTGTTGCTGGTGTCTACATTACAACCATACTCAAATATCTTCACGAAGCACAGCCGAATGTAGTACTTGCGGTAGGGATGCTCATGAGTGCAATTGCCCACCACCTTCTCCCTGCTGCATAAATTACAATATCAACTATGCTGCCTCATCTCGTTAATTTCCTCTGTATCTCCGTGAGTAAGCTGTCAAGGCGATCAGAGTGAAGGAAAAAGAGCCTTAACCTATCGTTAACAAGCTGTTGGATAGTGAAAGCTGTGTTTTCCACCATCTGCTACTAATAGTATAAATCTCGATACTCCTCGCTCCTCAAAGGAAATCGCCACACGGACATGCGTTCTCAAATGCAGCATCGCAGTTGTAAAATAGCCTAGTGTCACGGTAGTATCCGCTTCTCCTTCTCCGAAGCTGCAACTCGCAATATCTTCACCTCTGGCGGCGAAATCACCTGCTACACAACCAGCAGGCTAGAAATCAGGGACTAAAGTGCCCTGTGAAGATTTTAAACATCCTTCAAGCCAACAGACATCTGAAACTTCATCTGCCGACAGCAAAGGCTCAGATATCCAAGGAAAACTGTCTTTCCTTTCGCTGACTCGCTGGTCCTCATAAGCAGCGTCGTCACATGACACCCTCACCTGCCCAAGCTCCGTTCTGCCAGTGCCAACCTTTTTCGTGCCATGGAACCTGCACACTTACTCAGTGAGGATGCCGACACTTTCGTAGGTTGCATGGAACAGGATCCTCCAGCCACTACGCCCTATAGCATTGATTCTTTGAAGGCTGACACTCAGCAGCCCATGAGGTGACAACCCACCATTATTCCTCCTCCCATATCCGTCATGACTTCCCTCCAGTGGAATGTTTGTCACTACATCCAACAATGAAGATTTAAACTGCTCTTGGAATCCCTGCCCCGAGGAAACAAAATTGCCCTTGTGATGGCTTCGACGTCTTCCGTTTCTTTCCAGTCCACTTTAATCTCCCCCCTCTCTCCCAATGATTACATTCCATCTCGTGAAGGATTCATGCTGCTCCTATTGGTTGACGTTCATATTCAATCACTCTCACTGAACACTTGGCTGCAAGCTGTTACAGTCTGAATTTCCTTTCATCACTTGTTCCCTTTCTATTATTGACATCACTCCAGCATTTGATGTTAGCAGTGGCCAACACCCTCACCTCTTTTTGCTACTTCGTGACTTTAATGTACACAATACCCTTCAGGGCCCTCCCCCCATGAACCACGGACCTTGCCGTTGGTGGGGACGCTTGCGTGCCTCAACAGTACAGATATCCGTACCGTAGGTGCTGTGGTGTCACCGCCAGACACCACACTTGCTAGGTGGTAGCCTTTAAATCGGCCGCGGTCCGGTAGTATACGTCGGACCCGCGTGTCGCCACTATCAATGATTGCAGACCGAGCGCCGCCACACGGCAGGTCTAGAGAGACTTCCTAGCACTCGCTCCAGATGTACAGCCGACTTTGCTAGCGATGGTTCACTGACTTCTACGCTCTCATTTGCCGAGACGATAGTTAGCATAGCCTTCAGCTACGTTATTTGTTACGACCCAGCAAGGCGCCATTATCCGTATTATTGATATTGTGAATCATGTACTTTAAAGAGCGACGTTCTCCATTAATGGATTAAAGTTAAGTATTCCACCAGCTACGTCCGTTTTTCTCAATTCTAATTCCCTTGTCATGTTCCAGACCTCACGCGAGCCTGCGTGAGCTAAAACGCGAGCATTTCGGCCTCCTTTACTATCACGGTTGGCTCTCCTGCCAACCACAACAGGTGCAACTACAACGGAGGGATATCTGTTGAGAGGCCAGACAAACGTGTGGTTCCTGAAGAGTAGTTGCAGGGGCAACAGTCTGGATGATTGACTGATCTGGCCTTGTAACATTAACCAAAACGGCGTTGCTGTGCTGGTACTGCGAACGGCTGAAAGCAAAGGGAAATTGCAGCCGCAATTTTTCCCGAGGGCATGCAGCTTTACTGTATGGTTAAATGATGATGGCGTCCTCTTGGGAAAATATTCCGGAGGTAAAATAGTCCTCCATTCGGATTTCCGGGCGGGGACTACTCAAAAGGACGTCGTTATCAGGAGAAAGAAAACGGGCATTCTATGGATCGGAGTGTGGAATGTCAGATCCCTTAATCGAGCGGGTAGGTTAGAAAATTTAAAAAGGGAAATGGATATGTTAAAGTTAGATATAGTGGGAATTAGTGAAGTTCGGTGGCAGGAGGAACAAGACTTCTGGTCTGGTGAATACAGGGTTATAAATACGAAATCAAATAGGGGTAATGCAGGAGTAGGTTTAATAATGAATAAAAAAATATGAGTGCGGGTAAGCTGCTACAAACAGCATAGTGAACGTATTATAGTGGCCAAGATAGACACGAAGCCCATGCCTACTACAGTAGTACAAGTTTATATGCCAACTACCTCAGCAGATGGCGAAGAAATTCAAGAACTCCATGATCAGATAAAAGAAATTATTCAGGTAGTGAAGGGAGACGAAAATGTAATTGTCATGGGTGACTGGAAGACGAAAGTAGGAAAAGGGAGAGAAGGAACCATAGCAGGTGAATATGGATTGGGGCTAAGAAATGAAAGAGGAAGACGTCTGGTGAAATTTTGCACAGAGCACAACTTAATCATAGCTAACACTTGGTTCAAGAATCATAAAAGAAGGCTGTAAACATGGAAGAAGCCTGGAGATACTGGCAGGTTTCAGATAGATTATATAATGGTACGACAGAGATTCAGGAACCAGGTTTTAAATTGTAAGACATTTGCAGAAGCAGATGAGGAGTCTGACCACAATCTATTGGTTATGAACTGTAGATTAAAACTGAAGAAATTGCAAAAAGGTGGCAATTTAAGGAGATGGGACCTGGACAAATTGACTAAACCAGAGCTTGTACAGAGTTTCAGGGACAGCATATGGGAACAAGTGAAAGGAATGGGGGAAAGAAATACGGTTGAAGACGAATGGGTAGCTCTGAGGGATAAAGTAGTGAAGGCAGCAGAGGATCAAGTAGGTAATAAGACGAGGGCTAGTAGAAATCCTTGGGTAACAGAAGAAATATGGAATTTAATTGATGAAAGGAGAAAATATAAAAATGCTGTAAATGAAGCAGACAAAAAGGAATACAAACGTCTCAAAAATGAGATCGACAGGAAGTGCAAAATGGCTAAGCAGGCATGGCTAGAGGAGAAGTGTAAGGGTGTAGAGGCTTACCGCACTAGGGGTAAGATAGATACTGCGTATAGGAAAATTAAAGAGACCATTGGAGAAAAGAAAACGACTTGTATGAATATCAAGAGCTCAGATGGAAACACAGTTCTAAGCAAACAGGGAAAACAGAAACGTGGAAGGAGTATATAGAGGGTCTATACAAGGGCGATGTACATGAGTACAATATTTTGGAATTTTAAGAGGATGTAGATGAAGATGAAATGGGAGATAAGATACTGTGTGAAGAGTTTGACAGAGCACTGAAAGACCTGAGTTGAAACAAGGCCCCCGGAGTAGACAACATTCATTGGAACTACTGACGGCCTTGGTAGAGTTTTGTCAGGACTGGCTCTCCCATCTGGTGAGCAAGATGTATGAAACAGGCGAAATACCCTCAGACTTCAAGAAGAATATAAAAATTGCAATCCTAAAGAAAGAAGGTGTTGACAGATGTGAAAATTACCGAACTATCAGTTTAATAAGTGACAGCTGCAAAATACCAACGCGAATTCTTTACAGACGAATGGAAAAACTAGTAGAAGCCGACCTCGAGGAAGATCAGTGTGGTTTCCGTAGAAATATTGGAACAAGTGAGGCAATACTGACCCTACGACTTATCTGAGAAGCTAGATTAAAGAAGGGCAAACCTACGTTTCCAGCATTTGTAGACTTAGAGAAAGCTTTTGATAATGTTGACTGGAATACTCTCCTTCAAATTCTGAAGGTGGCAGGGGTAAAATACAGGGAGCGAAAGAGTATTTACAATTTGTACAGAAACCAGATGGCAGTTGTAAGAGTCGAGGGACATGAAATGAAATGGAAGCCCCTTCAGGGCTCTTCAAGAACCTGACAGAGGCGTGACGTCTTTGCTGACATTCACAATTAACTCAACCTCATCCGCCTTAACATTGGAGCACCCACTCCACACACACCTATCGCTATTTGGACTCCTCGTTCTGCACTGTACAGCTTGTAGAGTGGCCCGTTCTGTGACGTGTAATCCAGCAACTGTTTCCTTTGTGCTTTCTGTTTGCTGACACATACCCCTACATATGTGCAAAATTGATTGGTAGCTTTCTAAGGCTGAATGGAGGCTTCACTCCTCGCTGGCGACCTTCGATGAACAAACTTCCGCACTAGCGATGAGCAGGTTACCCTTAGTGCAGCCGAAAATTTCATTCCTCGAACTTCCTCTCTACTGCTCTGTGTCCTGGTCCCTTGGTGGACTGAGGCGTACTGCGAGGCACTTCGTGCGCGGAACCGTGCTCTCCGCGTTTATAACTGTCCTCCTACGATGACAAACTACATCTTTTGTAAACAGTTGCGTGCACAGTGCCACTGCATTCTTAGAGACAAAATTAGTAAATGAAATCCATCTACGTTTTTGCTAAGTTCCTCTCGCTCTTCTGTCATTTGCGCCAAACTCGTAGGGATATCTGGGAGAAAGGGCCTTTCTCAGATCTCTGGATGACAGTACCAGATGTCATAGTGGACTCTATCGCTATCTTAAACTTCCTGGAGCTTTGTTTTGTGGAGATTTCGAGCTCTACGCATTATTACCCGGCCTTCCTCCATCGGAAAAAAGTGGAGGCGGCTTGGACAATAACCTTGCTTTTTCAGAATCTTGAGGCTACAATGCCGGATTTACTATGAGAGAGTTGTACTATAATGTCACTTAATCCCGATTCTGTTCCCCAGGGCTGGAAGATGTTAACATTCAGATGTTGCAGCACCTTCTCTTGCAGGCAAGTATTTTATCCTCCATACGGACAATCCCCTCTAGGTGGAAGGAAGGTTTCCGAGATGCTGGACTGAAGCCACCGTCACACCCAAGCATAAGCAGGGTAAGGAGAAACACTCTTCCAGCTACTGCCCCATTTCTCTCAGCAGCTGTTTGCAAGGTTATTGAACATATGATTCATCCCACCTGGCGTGGTGTGGATTTAGAGTGCGCCATTCTCCAGTTGACCATTTCTTCACTTTGTCCACCTATGCCATGAAGGGCTTTCTGTGGAAATCCCTGGCAAGCAATATTTTTCGATTCTGTGGAAGACACCTGCTGGAGGACAGGTATGTCTGTATTCTACACATAGCTTCCCTGTTCACCTCAGCAATTTTTAGAAGATGGAGTTTTCAAGGTGTATGTGGGTTGTGCCTCGTCAGACAACTTTATCCAGGAAAACGGTGTACCTCAATTTCCATCCTCAGCGTTGTCCTCTTTGCTATCGCCATTAACGCTATAATGGCCTGCCTCCTGCTGAGCACCTCTGGCTCCCTTTTTGTTGACGATTCTGCCATCCATTGCAGTCCTCCAGGAACCTCTCACATTGAGCGACGTCTCTAACTTCTTCACTCATGGAGCATCGAGAATGGTATTGTTTTTTCCACTGACAAAACCGTTTGTGTTGGTTCCTGTCAGTGCAGTTGATTTCTCCCCCCATATTCTCAACTTTGGCCTGCTGCTCTTCTGTTAGTTGAAACTACGAAATTCCTGTGGCTCATGCTCAATAGGAAACTGTTCGTTCTCACGCGTGTCCCACCTTGGAGCCCACTGTACGTAGTTCCTGAATGTAGGACATGTCCTCAATGATAATTCCTGGGGGCAGATTGAACCCCCCTTATCGGTTTGTACTGGTCCCTTGTCCAATAAAAACTAGAATATTGGTGCTTTGTTTACGCATCTGCGCGTCTGTCCTTCGTATGCCATCTCAACACTACCCACCATCGTCGCATCTGTTTGGCCACTGGCGCCTTTTATGCTAGCCAAGTTCAGCGCGTATGCCGAAGCTGTTGAATTACCAGTCATACTAAAGTTATCCTCAAGAGATAAACATGGCGTTTTTCCGCCATGCCAGGCCACCCATCCTATGCCTCCTTCGATGACTACTTTGATAGCCAGTATCGGGCCCACTCCTCTTCAGTTACCTCCTGGAGCCCATTTTCAGTTCTTGCTCCAGCAGCCGAACTTTACACTACTTGCAAGTATCCTAGTGGGAGTGAACCCTTCTCCACCTTGGCTTTCTGTGGCAGCCTGTGTTCACCTTAGCCTTCATTTGCTCCCCAAGGACACTACTGCAGCCTCGTTCTATTGCCTTGACTTCCACTACCTACACACGCGACTTTTTAATAGTACCTTTCTGTATGCTGATGGCTCTGACTGTGGTATCAGGTGTGCCGTTGTCATCTGCACCAACGTTTTTCCGTATCTGCCTTTGCAACACTACTCAGTATTTCCAGCAGAGCTCTTCGCCCTCTGAGGCCAGAATAGATCTGGTGACACAGGCTTTTCCATTGTCCTGTGCACGAAGACTAAAGGGCACAGAGTCTGACCACTGTACACTGCCCATCCATTGGTGCAACGGGTCCAGGAAAACTCAGTTTCTCACTCCTGAGGGATCCACTGTGATGTCCATGTGGTTTCCTGCTCAGGTCAGTCTGCCAGGAAATGAGGCTGCTGACGCTGCTGCCTAGACTGCAGTCCTCGTACCTCAGCCGGCTGGTTCTTATATTCTCCCAGATGATCTCTGTTCCTGTCTGCCAGCAGGTGGTGTCACTTTGGCATCACCAGTTGTCCTCCATTCTAGGAATAATCCCTGGGTTTTTAAGGCTCTCCCAGTGGCTTGGACAGCCTCCTCCTCTGCCCTCTTGACGTCAGATCATCTTAGCTGGGTTGCGTATTGGGCACTCTCTTCTTAGCCATCGTCCTTAGTTTAGAGGTGATCACTTACCACTTTGTACTCATTATCCTGAGTCTCTGACGATTCACAATGCACTTTTCTTAACCACTTATGTTCTCATTTACGTTTGCCGTCTACGTTATCAGGCGTGCCGCGGGCTATCGACCGTGTTTTACTCTCGATCTGTTGTAGCGATATGGCGAAGGACATTTAATCTTCAGTGTAGCACCTCCATTGTCTCTATGGTGTATTTTATAGACCTTTATCAGTCTTTGTTTTTAAGCTGTCTTTTCCTCCATCAATTGAGTTTACCGTTTAGTCGTTTTAACCCCTTCTTCATCTTCGTGTTCTACAGTTCTGACGTTGGCACGAAAGAACAAAATCTTTGCGCCTTACAACAAAAAACAGCAAACCACCTGGAATGACAGAAGCCATTTGTTCAGAGCCCCGGTGTTCCTAGGACAGGCACCTGCTCCTTGGCGTGGACGGCGTCAACAAAATGCGTATATGTTGTGCTCCCTGCGTCGTCAGAGGTGGCGTTTCACTAATGTTAGCTGTAAGCCTCCGTTTTGAGAAGTACTGTCAGTGCAGACAAATTACATGTGAGGACGTCTTCCGTATTTTAACAAATTTTGCTCGTTCTTATTATCCAATCAACAACGTAACCAAATTTCTTAGATATTATTTCTGGCACATCCACGATGTGAAGTGTAAGTACCATTGGGACTAATATTCCACCTTCATGTGAGCCATTGAGGAGGAATTCCTAGCTACTGATTGTATTTACTACAGTGACCTGGTATCATGTCACAAAACATGCTTTCAAGATTCTTTAACCTTTTGAATTGGGATTTCATTACCACTTCATACATTAGGCCCAGTCTCCCGATGATACCCTAGGCTTCAAACAAATTAATAAAAGCCAAAGATGTAGGCATCATCATCTGAAAGTTTGCATCAGTATGAGATGTCCAAAACTTAGCATGCACTGTTTCGTCTGGGGGCAAAAGCTGGCTGGCTGTCCATTTGTTTGACCAATCCCTATTACCAGTTCGCGTTCCAGAAATCTATAGAAAGGGGCGATAAAGTTAGAGAGCGTTGCTGCTGCGTGCCTGGAACACTCGGTAGAGCGTTTGAACAATAAAACTGTGTACTAAAAATAAAATTCTTGGCAGATTAAAGGCTAAGGTCCTGAGTAGTTGTAACTTGTAGAGTTTCCAACATTTCTTGTCTCAGCTTCGAATATATTCTTTGAATATTCTCAGGGTACATGCATCTTCGCTGTTACAGTAACCGCCCTCAAAAAGCTGTTGCCGTTATCGGCAGAAATAACTGAATGGTATGACTTCGTGTAAAACGATGAATGCCTGTATTCAATTCCTGTTTGTAGGTACCCTTTGCAACATAGGAATTAACATCATCAATGGGATTGTTCCTCCGATTCCTGCTGGAGCGAGACAGTATTGAAAATGAGGGAAATCTGACAAAATTTTGAGTTGTGACAAAGCTATGGTTCCCATCAGCAGTGCCAAACGTGAGTTTGTGCCGTTCTCCAATTCCAAGCTACTTAACTGAATGCAACCGTCTTCAGCATTGCAAACAAAATGTATGTTGTTTTTCTACCGCCTACTTAACGAATGTTTGAATAACATGTCGACCAAGGAAAGAGATTAGTTCGTCAGTTTAGGTGGTAACGTAATAGTGTCGTAAGTTGGTTAGCAGGTAACCATTTCTATTTTAGTACAGACGTGTTGCCTGCCTACTCGGTAAGCATCGTGTATGTCGCACCAACAGTATCGTGTCACACCATTTTCTCTTGTATAGCGTAGTTGATTTCCATTATCTGAACGACTTCCCTGTGGGACATATCATTGCTTTTGAACAACATGTTCTGTAGAATTTCTGCTAACGTTCTCGACGTTCATTTGACATAAACACCTACTCCCATTCTCCTAGAGATGTGGCCCTACAAAAGGAGCTTTGTATGTACTGATTCGTTCCCTCTCTGTCCAGTAAGGTCTTGGAATACATTAAGAAGACGTACAGCCATTGTCTGGCAGACAGTTGTTGCTCTACTAGCACCACGCGGTGGTCACATGTGGGACACGTTCAGGGAACACCTATGGATGTGAAGCTAAATAGACCCCTGAAACAGCTGTCAATTGTGAAACTAGAAAGCTTCTTACCTTAGATAAGGAGTCTGTTCACATGATGCGCAAGAGGGGTAGCATAAGGGGTGAGAGACAATGAATGCCAGTTATGCAACCTGCTGTGAGGAGGTGGTAAGTATGCTGCTCTGTAACTTTTTAATCTCCCTCCCACTGAGCTGAAAAGCTCATGGAATATTACTTCAGAAGTGGACTACAGCATTCATTTATTTGGAGTTACACATGTGAAATGCTGAGTTGTTCAGACAATGGAGTCCTTGATAGCAACACATTAGAGAACTAAATGTATCGAGAAGCAAATCAGTTTAGCCAACTGAGAATACGCGAAACAGATTCTTGAACTTAGTTTACACACGAGTTTACTCACTTCACTAAGCAGTGAAGATAGTATGAGGAAGAGAATAGGTGGCCCAGAAGATAATTAGGTTTCTTTTCATAGAGTGCACAGAAACAACGTAAGCCTTTTTTGTGACCGTTTCGTCTCCAATATGAGAGACGTTTTGATGTAAAGGCTGCTGATCTCACTTTTGCTCAGTTGAATGAACGCCATGTTCCCAGCGTAGTTGGAAGCTGGCGCAAATGCCCAGGAACGTGGTGCTACCAACTCACCTGCTGGCTGTTGACTGTCTTTGTGTTAATCTGGCTTCTCGTGACTTCATATAAATTGTGTAATAGCTGTCAACTACTCCTTAGCCAGCCCAAGCAAAGGAATTCAGCATACCAAGTGGTATATGGAGCCTGCACTGGGTCTTAAAACGCAGAGTAACACTGAAAAACGTTTAGTTTTAATAACCATTACTTTCCAAATTTTTTACGTCAAAGTAGACTAATGAAGAGCATGAAGTTGAAAGGATTCGCAAGAACCATACATTTAATTAACATAGACCCTTCAAATATTGCAAATTCTGGGAACACTGAGACAACTTTTTTTTAAATCAGAAAATAATCGTGCAAACAGTCAGTGAGTGAAACAGACATGCAGGCCACTTAACAATGGGGAATGAATTAAAATCTCAACACTATTTACACACCTTGGACCTAAGGGACTATTGAAATGTATGATGCAGCAAATGCAATAATAAAGATTTGAAAGACAGGAAAAAACTAGGTTTAACAGAATGCAATGTAGCTTCCCCTGACGAAACCTTGGCCAACCCAAACTGCAACAGACCACTGTGCTACTAACAGCCGTTAACCTCCGGTTGGTAGCAACTGACGTCACATTTCAGACGCCAACATTTACTGGACATCAAATGCCCATCCAAGCACACGTCACACACATTTTACACAGTCTCAAATCAACCATAATTAGTTTCTGGAAGCCAGCATCGTAAAATTGATAGCCATAGCAAGGACACTCACAAGATAACTATGACAGCATAACGGTGGTATCCTCAATTTCAAATTCATTCCGAATTACTAATCACATGGCTATCTCCATCAGTTAATCACATTCTGCTACGATCTTTACGTAAATCCACATCTCTATACAGGTACGTCAAACCCATCAAAGGTTGGCAGCAGTGCTTCAGTAACCTTCCATTGAATATAACTAGTGAGAACCTATGTTTAACGTACTGTCATGTTTTCTGTCCATGTGTTAATGAAATAATAGTAGGTTTCATTACAACACTTGTCACACACAATGCCATGTGCTGCATATGACAGATGAGGAGTGTTCCGTAAAACTTGGGAAGGTTCTTGTGAGATGACAAACGTCTTAGGTTAAGTCACAGTCAGTATCTTAATACTGCCACGATCAGCGGAAGTAAATTGACCCACGAAAGTGCTGCTCCTTCTCCTACCCAAGTTTTGAGCCACCAAAATGCAAGACGTCTTCAATCACGATGGAAGTATAGAAATATATAGGGATGTGTAAGCTGATGTAAAGAATTAATCGTTAGCCACCAACAAGTAACATATTACTTCTGTAGGGAAGTCCATTCTCCTCTGCCTAAATCCACTATTGTAAGAAGTCTTACCATGCAAGTAAGGACATCACTCCAGTTAAGCACTGCCATATCAGCAGAATCAAGGCAGCGCCATTCATCAGACAATTACTTTAAATGTGCTATCACTGCCCGTATATTGCAGATATCATTGTCTTGCCCCACCAGCCTCCACCCTCCCAGGGGGTCAATAAGTCTTTTGTGAATACGTGCGTGGCGAGCATGGGGCCCCGAGCCATTGCAGCCTTCTTTCTCTCCAGGGCTGCATTTCCTTTCCCTTCCCCTGCTTTCCCCTCCTTGCTCCTTTCCCCTCGCCCTCTCCTCTCCCTCTGTTGGTGTCCTTGCTTATGTTGGCCCCTGCTATCATCCTGGTTCTGTTGGTTGTACAATTCGGCTTTGTTCCATAATCATTTCCTTCTTTTGGCATTCCTTGGTCCCCCCTCTGGGGTTTGACCTCCGTTACAAAATTTCTCCTCCATAGTGTGAACCATTTGGGGAAAAGCACCTTACCTAGTGTCTCCGACGTGCGCCCTCCTAGTACGTTCTACCTTCTCTTTCATGTCGTTGTCTGACACTAGGGTGCGTAGCGAGCACGGTAGCCAGCCCATGTGGTGGGGTCGCTATGTACCCTTTTTGTTGAGCCCCCTGAACACACAGCTCAGGTATCAGAAGTGTGATCCCTGTGACATCCTCATGCATGCCTTGGAGTTGTTGCTCGTCACCCTGGAGCATCGGAACTCCTGGCAATGGACGCGGTGCCAGACGGCCCTTGCTGTGGCTAGGTGGCGTCCGTGAGGAGAGCCCCTGATCGGAGGGGATGGTATCAGGGCGGACGCTATGCAAATGAAACGCATACGGGTCCTGAACTCTGGCCGTTCTTCTGCGGCCATGTCTCCGAGTGGAACTGATTCCTCAAGTGCTGCTTCTCTTGTCCCTTTGGCCTTCCCTTCCATGGCTACCCCTGGGAAGAGGGTCAGGCCCGTCAGCTAGGGGCAAAACCTTTCCCCCATTATCTAGTTTGCACTAGGACTGATGGAGATACTCTCACCAATACCAAACCTTTATTCTTTGTGGAACACACTGAAGACAAGTTTGGCGAAGTGGACTCCCTGAGCAAGATGCGGTCGGGTTTGGTGGGGGGTAATGGACACAGCAATTGTGCCAAGATGGATACAGGCACATAGGGCTGCAGACTGGGCAGCTAAAGCAGTTTTTATCAGCAACAGTCTCTATATATGGTACAAGGTGTGCTTTTAACAGGGACCTCATACTTCAAACTGATGAGGAACTTCAGGACAATCTCGGATGGCGGGGTGTTTACTTGGTTCAGCGTGTTCAGAAGGGTCCTAAAGACAATCGTATTGATACTGGTGCCTTTATTCTGGCCTCTGAAAGAGATACCCTCCCTGAGAAAGTTACGATTATGGTGTATCGATGTGATGGGAAGCCGTACATCCCACCTCCTTTGAGGTGTTTTAAATGCTTGCGTTTTGGACATGTCTTCCCGCTGCTCACAGGCACCTCTCTATTGCGACTGTGGACGTCCACTCCATGAGAGGAGTGCCTGTGTTCCCCCTCCTGTGTGTGTAAATTGTCACAGCAGTCATTCTCCACATTCACCAGACTGCCCAGTATATAAGAAGAAAGGAGTATAAGTCACTCGATCGTTTAACCTACACAGAGGGCACCTAAGAAATATACATGATTTCACCCCGTGTCTGTGACATCTAGTTACGGCTTGGTTACATTTTCACCCCTTCCTCACCCTTCCTTACCCTTATCCTGGATCCCTCTTTCCCCCCCCCCCCCCTTCCCCTGCAGCTCCCACACCTTCTCCCCTGGGGTCTGCCCTCCCTCCCCAGCCAGAGAAGTGTTCCACTCCTTCGGCGTCTGCCGGTCAAGGGCGACTCCCCAGGATGCCTCTTCCAGGCACCTTCCAGGCCAAAGGTTTGCTGCCCTGCAACGACCGAGAGAGCCGCGATCTTTTGGCCCCCAAGTCGCCCGGTCTCTTTCTGTTCCTGATCTTGCTGCAGCTGGCTCCTTTTTGCCACACAGCCCTCCTCGAGCGCAGCCTGAAAAGAAGAAGAAATATAAGTCCCGGGACAAAGAGCCTCTGGTGTCACCGGAGGTCCCTTCTCCGACTTCACAACCGGACTCTGACCTGTAGTTCATGGGTGTCGCCCCCTCGTTGTCGGTGACGGGTGGGGACCCTGCGGTATGACAGGATCCATTACAATTCCGTTGGAGAACCACAGAACGATGGTTTAAAGGGAGGCTGAACACGCTAAATCCAATCGTCGACTTCCAGAATTGAAATCCCTTCTTTTGTCCTACTATGCAGCTTGCGTGGTTCTCCAGGAATCTCATTTTACTGGTGCTCACTCACCGACCCTCCTTGCGTTCCGTGTTTTCTGTTGAAATCGGGTCGAACCCCTGCGGGCTTCTGGTGGCATTTGCACGTTGGTCCGTACACACATTACTAGCACGTGGATTCCTCTTCAAACTACATTGGAAGCGGTTGCTGTTAGGGTCCACTTACTCTGCGCTCATAGTTTGCAATCTTTATCTCCCTCTTGAGAGGAGTCTTACACGTGCTACCTTAACTGCCCTTCCTCAGCAAATTCCTCCTCCTTTCCTCCTTTTTGGGGATTTTAATGCTCATCATCTATTGTGGGGCAGTGGTCTATAAGAAGACCTCGTCTAGATGGAAAGGCAGTTTATAGCAGACCACTACTTGTGCTTTCTTAATGATGGCTCTCCTACTCATTTCAGTGCCGGTCATGGTACACTTTCTGCCATTGATCTTTCTCTTTCTTTTCCCTCTCTCCTACCTTCATTACACTGGTCGCCACCTTTGTGATAGTGAACATTTCCCATTCATTATCTCGCTCCCTTCCCGCTCTCCGATGGACACATTACCTCGTTGGTATTTCCAACGTGCCGATTGGCCTCTATACGCAGCACAGATCGTGTTTTCTCCCTCTTTGTCCGGTTGTATTGATGACATCCTACGTGACGCGTCTGACGCTATCGTTCATGTTGCTAGCCTTCCTGTCCACCGCTCATCTGGGCCATTTCGTCGCCGGCAAGTCCCATGGTGGAGTACAGCCATTGTCATTGACATCCGTGATCGACGTTGAGCTTTGCAACACCTTAAGAGGCACCCATCCATAGCCAGCCTTGCTACTTTTAAACGCCTCCGCGCTAAAGCCCGGTATTTAATCAAACTGAGCAAGCGGATATGTTGGGAACGATTCGTTTCTTCCCATGGTTCTTCTGTCCCTCTGTCACGAGTATGGGCTACACTTCGCTCTCTCCAAAGATGCCATCGGCAGTCCACCCTCCCAGGCCTTCACCTCCCAGATGGCCTTTGTACGGACCCATTAGCTTGTGCAGACTACCTTGCGACCCATTTGGCAGTGGCATCAGCATAAGCCTCCTATCCAGCGGCTTTCCTTCACCAAAAGCAGCAGCCTGATGCTTCCACCTTATGTTTTACCCCTTGTGAGTCAGAAACTTAAAACAAACCTTTCACTGAATGGGAATTTATTTCTGCTCTATCTTCTTCTTATGATACGTCCTCTGGTCCAGATTTCATTCATAATCAAGTGCTTCACCATCTCAGTGCTCCACAACAGCAACATCTTCTTTGGGTGTTTAACCGTATCTGGCTCCAGGGTGACTTCCCTTCTCAGTGGAGTGATAGCATCATGGTTCCTGTCCTTAAGCCTGGTAAGAACCCGCTATCTGTTGACAGCTATCGGCCAATTAGTTTCACCAATGTTGTTTGTAAGTTATTTGAATGGATGGTAGCCCGTTGGCTCAATTGGGTCCTCGAATCTTGGGATCTATTGTCTCCTTACCAGTGTAACTTCCGAGAGGGACAATCTCCAATCGATCATTTTCTTCACTTGGAATCCACAGTTCGGCAGGCTTTTTCGGAGCGCCGACATTTGGTTGCAGTGTTTTTTGACCTTCGAATGGCCTATGACACGGCCTGGCGCCATCACATCTTACTTACCCTTCATCAGTGGGGTCTTTGGGGCCCACTACCGATTTTTATCGGTCATTCAGAGCTTGAGTTGGTACTGTTTTTAGTTCTCCACAGACCTAGACGACCAGTGTCCCACAGGGTTCTGTCTGGAGTGTCCTTCTTTTTCTCATTGTTGTCGATGGACCTGTGGCCTCTGCCAGTCCTTTGGTTGCCCCTGCCCTGTATGTGGATGATTTCTGCATTTGGGTTAGTTCCTCCTCGATGGCATCGTCAGAGCGGCAGCTCCATGGAGCTATACGGCGTGCATCTGCATGGACCCTCTCACACGGGTTTCAATTCTCTCCTTCAAAATCGCGGGTGATCCACATCTGTCGCCGTACTACGATCCACCCTGATCCAGAGCTCTATCTCGCTGCACAACGATTGTCTTTTGGTCCCACAGTTTCGTTTCCTGGGTCTTCTTTTCGACAACAAGCTCACTTGACTGCCACATATCAGACTCCTGAAGGTAGAATGTTTCTGTAAACTCAATGTCCTTCGCTTCCTTGCCCACTCCTATTGGGGTATGGACCGTTGCCTCCTTCTCCGTCTTTATCATGCTCTAGTTCTGTCTCGCTTGGACTATGGTTGACAAGTTTATGGTTGTTGCTCCTTCCACACTGCACATGCTGGATCCAGTCTACCATTGTGGTATCCGTTTATCAACAGGGCTAGTAGGGAAGGCACCGGTGACCAGTCTCCTGGTTGAAGCTGGGATCCACCCCCCACTCTGTTCGGCGATCCCAGCTTCTGGTGTCTTATGCACTCGTTATCCGTTCCTCTCCTACGCATCCTTCCTATTCTATCCTGTTCCCAGACCATGGACGTCGCCCACCCGACTCCCGACCACAGGCGGGTTTATCGGTTGGGCTCCGCCTTGCATCTCTTTGTCGTGTTTTCAGCTTCCTTCTTTGTCCTGTCTTCCTCGCTCCGTTCCCTCCACCCCCCCACCCCCCCTCTTGGTTAGTTCCTCGGCCTCGAATTCGGATGGATCTCTGCCGTGGTCCGAAAGATTCCATCCCCCCTGGTGGTGTTCCTTTCCTTTTTCCGCCGAATTTTGTGGGAGTTTTGGGATGCTGTCGTTTTTTAGACTGATGGCTCTAAATCTACTGATCATGTTGGGTATGCCTTCACGTCCTCTATTGGAACGGAAAATCATCTGCTGCCATCTACATGTGGGGTGTTTACTGAGGAATTGATGGCAATTTCCCAGACTCTTACCTTCATTAAACAGTCCCAACACCACCGCATTTTGTTATGTACGGACTCGATGAGTGGCCTTCTTGCTATTGACCGGTGTTTTTCGCGCCATCCCTTGGTCTCTGCCATTCATGACCATCTCGCTGATATTCACCGTGCTGCTTGTTCCATTGACTTTCTTTGGGTCCCTGGCCATGTCGTCATCTCGGGTACTGAGCTCGCTGTTCGTTTGGCTGGAGGTGCAGGCACTTACCACCCATTTTCCGTAACCCCTCCTGCAGAGGATTTACGGCTCCACATCAAATCCCACTTCGCACAATCATGGGCCCACACTTGGTTGGCTACTCCTCTCTCTAATAAACTTCACGTGATTAAGGTGACCACAGGCCTGTGGCGTTCTTCCTTTCGCGTCTCCCGAAAGACTTGACCACACTGTGTCATCTCCGCATTCGCCATACCATGCTGACCCATGGTTTTCTTTTGCATCATGAGCCACCCCCACTTTGTGGTTGTGGAGCCTTCCAGTAAGTTGCCCATATTTTGTTTGAATGCCCCCTTCTTTTGGCTCTGCGTGCTAAGTACAGACTGCCCCACACTTTACCTTTGATGTTGGCTGACGATTCCCGGATGGTCTCTCTGGTTTTCGGTTTTCTCCAGGAAAGTGGATTTTATTCTCAGTTTTAAGGTATTGGGGCAGGGCGGTGAGTGTTTGTGTGTCTCCCACTGTAAGCCATGTTTGGAGATTCCAGACTCATCTCCCTGACAGAGATAATCATTTCTTGCCCTTTTACTCAAACCAATCCTTTAAAAAAAAGGTAAAACAGTCTCCTTTTACCATAGGTTGCACATCTTAAGTCACAGGTGGTCTTGCCTATGCTGCTTCAGCATAGCGTTGGGTTTGTTCTCTTGCCAACTTGCCTCATTTTGTTTTTTACGATTTACAACATGACTGCCCTTTTACGTTTTTGCCTTCTTCCCTTTTATTGTTCTGACTTTCCTCAGATGTCCCATTAGCGGAATGGACCCTATTTGAAACAATTGACTGATGACCTTGCTGTTTGGTCCCTTAAACCTCAAACAACCAACTAACCAGTCTCCTCCACACGGCTCTCCTCTGATTCCCTTGGCGCCAGCAGTGGAGATCAAGGAGGCTGTAATTTGCAGATTTGCCACTCAGTCGTAAAAGATGTGTCAGAATTCTGGTGCCATGTGAAAACATGGTAAGTTTATTCTACACCATTCACAACTGCATTAGATCATTGAAATAAATCAGAAAAGCATGGACCCAGGACTGAAGGCACTTTTTTCCCAAACACTATTCCACTGATCTTACTAAAAGTTGAATCTAGTGCTGCATGTCATGAATTTGGTTAATCATTCCTATCTGATAGCTTCCTGGTTCAACAGAAATGAATCTTGGATGTAAGATCATACCTATTTATGAGTAAATCCAGACAATTTTATTTTCAGTGTTACATATATTTTCCTGCATCTTAAAAGATTACAACACACAAAGAAAAGGATTTGTCAGAAACGGTGAGAGGTCATCAGGCAGTGCAGATAAGGATGCACAACATACACTCACTTTCATAATGAGCACTTTGTTGCTTCCAACAAACATTAGACACAATTTCAAACCTCTAAATGCTGAACAACAGGTATGTAAAATATTATCATTTGCAAAATACCAGAGATTCAAAGAAACCGCAGTGTATAAAACAGCTTTAAATAATTGTAATTGTAACTGATAACAATTAGAAACACAATAGTAAACATTTCCTCCTAGTTTGTATTTGGCCATCTCCCATAGCATTTTCAAAGTTTGCTTGAGGTCCAATACATCCTGGCCTATGGAAACCATATTTCCAGTCAGAGAATTCAAACAAAAGTTTTCTAACATCCATCATATTCATTTAAAATAAAGGCTTAAAACAACAAATGTATTAAATTTCTGCTTTGTGTCCTTTAGCTTTATCATTTTTCATGGGTTTTATTGCATGCTGTTGAAACTTTAAGAACACACAATCATAATATGGTACAACACTTGTTCCTGTCGTTATATGTAATAGGCCATAGTCAAGTACGAGGGTTGAGTGAAAAGTAATGCTCCACCTTCGTTAATTGGGTTTGGATGGCAATATCTTAATAAATCACATGTAGACATAGTCTGTAGAACGTGATCCTTAACTAAAAGTATTCACTTTTCCACATAATCAACACGAGCCAATTGGATAAATTTCTGCCAACAATGAACAAGTATTCTGAATCCATCACAGAAGAAGTCGACACTGTTCCTGAAACCAGTCTCACAGTTCTCTCAACGTATTCATCAGAAGCATAATGTTCCAGCAGATCGCCTTTCATTATCAAGAACAGATGGAAGTCAAATGGTGCTAAATCTGGACTGTATGGAGGATTCTGTATGGTTGTAACGTGCTGGGTTGTTTCCTCACCTGGGGCACCACATGTAACGTGCCGGGACATGTCCTTATTTAGTAGTGTCATTTAAAGTTCACGTCACAATCGGATGTACTGGTACTGAAATATTTCCTCGCCCAGTGTTCTCCATCTAACTTGCTTTGCTTATTCAATTTTGTCTTCCCGGTAGCTACGTCTGTCTCACCTAAATCACACTGAAATTAAGAAGCCAGGATCCTAGGTTAAGTTTTCCAAAATCAAAAGTCAAGATTGTATTGATTGTTGAACATTTATGTCAACCACATGGCGATTTCTTTGTTATCACTCGCACACAGAATATTCATGTGACCAGACCTCTTACACTTAATCGTCACATTAGGAAGGTTAAAAACTTCCAGTCTTTAACAAAGTTCACAGTCACAATTACCGAAAAAATTGACCAACTTGCTGCACTTTTGCTCCAAGAGAATCTGACCGAGAACTAACTAGAGCTGCACTAGCTCCGACCTTATATAGACGAGCGCTTGAATGTTTGACTATTCTGTTAATATATTATAGTTTATAATTTCCCAGGGTTAAAATGATCCTTTCTAACTGGTTTTTAAGTTAACTATTGGGTTTATTATTTAACTAACATGAGTAAGCTGTATCAATTTAAATACGCGAAACTAACTTATGCATCCGCCGTGGGAATTCCCGACTTGTAACCACGGTAGCCCTTTAGAACAATAATTTTTACATATTCAAATTTACTTAATTCTTAATTAATGCACTTACAAAGTTGAGACTGGAGTCACTTTACGTAGAAAAATAAAGATATCAAAAATATCAAAACAGATGTCGGAATTATTTAGTAGTTTGGTCACAATTGGCACTGAAAGTCATACAGGCAACAGATTTTAAGTCTTAATATCTATTGAACTAACAGACTTTGGGTAAATTTAAACACTTTGCTGGAATCAGTAAAATTTAGGCTTTCTTTTGGATGCAGTCTTATAGCTGAATTTGATCTATTAGCTCACTCGAATGTTACTTAATATATATTGCACAATATGTCATCGTCCATAACTGTTAATAGTATGCATTTCCAATAAAACTGATTACCTCATTGCTTTTAGAATATATACTAGAATGTACTGAAATAATAGGTTTTACTAGGGGAATTTTATTTAAACTATTTCTGAATTCTGTGCTATGAGGCTGAAGGCCACAGAATCTGTAGTCGGGATCTGAGTAGTGAAAATGAAAAAAAAAAATTAAACGTTCATTGCTTAATTAGGTTACTGAAGTAGCGTAAGACCAAAGCAGGATAGCAGTGGGCAACCCTGCTTCGATACATGGTGGTGAGATTGTCCCTGAAATTCTTCTGTGGTTACACGTGAAGCAATAATGTGACCCACACATTCTTGTGAAATGCTGATTGTGCTTGAAATTTCTCTCTGACTGATAAGACGATCGTTCTGAATCAGTCATCGGTTTGCTTGTGAAACTCAGTGGTTGCTGTTCCAGGACATCCAACTCTGTCACGCCAGTCAGATGTTCTCGCATCAACACCTTTAAACTTACACGCCCAATGACGGACAGTACTCACATCAACACATTCACCATAAAATGCTTACATTCTCTGATGAATCTCCTTTGGAGTGACACATTCTGCTGTCAAGAATCAAATGACTACACGTTGCTTAAATGCATTGCCCTACCGTCTGTAGGGTTCCATACTTTACACTGTAACACTACAACAGTTCAATGCTTAGGCTTCCTGCCACCTGGAGCTGTAGAGGAGAGGCTACAGAACAAGCCAGTACCTGCCACATACCAATGCTGTCAACAGTTGAAATGTTACGGAGGTGAAGGCATTACCTTTCAGTCAACCCTCGTACACGACATGTTAGTTTGAGCTTGGTTTCCTATTAATAACTGTAATATCTAGAGTGTTACCTGGAAAGTGTGTGCAGCTACAAAGTAATTCATTGTTACTCTAGCGCTTATGAGCCTCTCTCTGTAAGAGTGCTTGCATCACAAATGTGTGTTCTTAGTATAATATTTCCTTGTAGATATTTGTACACACTACTGTGATTCAGTTGCGAATAGTTTCCTTTATAATTAGTAATTGTGGAAAGAGAAATGTCACAAGCGCACTCAGTATGATCGGTAATACTGGTTGCCTGTTGTTGACTCCCCACACCTTGTCTCAAGTACGACTAATATGAACGATGTATGGTTACATTTTTAAGGATTTATTGTTGTTGTGTGTTCTTTGTTAGTTTAATGTGATTATGCAGAAGCTTATAGAGAGATAGTTTTTGATACGATAGTTTGATATACACATTGCCATCTCTTCATATTATTATACTTCATAAATACTAGATGTAGTACTGCATCTACGTTCCTTGGTATAATTTAATTATATCTGACTCCAGTATGTTTAGAGAGTCAGCTGCTTATGACATGGGTGTTTTCTGCTTTCTACACGTTATGGTTTGTACACTGTTTTTATTACGTTTGTATGGCATGTATACATCATGTGCCCCCTGTACGTATGTTTGCCATTTGGTTGATTTTTTAAAGTGCCTTTGTTGAACACAGCTTTTTTACTGTTATACATTCGTACAAACTTGACATAGAAGTGTTTTTACCTAATGTTATGTATTATGCACATTCACGCTCTTTGTTTGCATGATCTTCGAACTGTTAACTTCGACACTTCATATCTTAGCTGTGTACCTCACAGGCAGTTTTTTACTTTAGAATTCCAACACTACGTTCACTGTTTCATATATTTTCATTATGATAATCGTTTTTCGTGTACGATGAAAGGTATGGATTCTGATCATGTGATAGTAATTTTCTCGAAAAGAAACTCTATTTAGTAATCTTACTGGGTCCTCTGTTCAGTTTCGATGTCAGATTGCTGGCCAGATTGGCCAAGCGGTTCTAGGCGCTACAGTTTGGAACCGCGCGACTGCTACTGTCGCAGTTCTAATTCTGCCTTGGGCCTGGATGTCCTTAGGTTAGTTAGGTTTAAGTAGCTCTAAGGTCTAGGGGACTGATGATCTCAGAAGTTAAGTCCCATATTGCTCAGAGCCATTTGAACCATTTTGATGTTAGATTCCATTTCCTTCTGTTTGGTCTTTTACATAAATGGTAAATGACCAAAACCAGTCGTAATAAAAAGTAACCTCTCACTACACTTACCTCTCTGTGAAAGGAATTATTAGTTGAAGCCATAGTGTTCGCAGTTAAATTTTTCTGTTACCATAATCATACGACCTTAAAGCTTTTTAAAAAACTGGCTCAGAGCACTATGGGACTTAACATCTGACGTCATCAGTTCCCTAGACATAGAACTATTTAAACCTAACTAACGTAAGGGCAGCACACACATCCATGCCCGAGGCAGGATTCGAACCTGTGACTGTAGCAGCAGCATGGTTCCAGACTAAAGCGCCTAGAACGGCTCGGCCACAACGGCCGGCCACTGTTATTCACATATGTATTCAACAATTCGTGTAAAATTACTTTTTGGATTAGTTTACAGTCTTAAAACTGCAGGTGTAGACTCCAAATTCAAGTTTCAAAGTAATTAATGAAATTGGTGTTTGTGTGCTTGGAGATGGTTTCGTTATCCATACTCTCTCCCCAAAATAGTTGTATTCCACAAATATATCTTAGTTTAAGTTTGTACTATTAGTCTTTGAAATTAGTTCGCTTTGAAAGGAAACATAGTTTCGGTAATGGCAATCGGATGTCCCTATTAGTGTTGGTTCTTGCGAGCACTGTAAAAAAAGTCTGGTACAAACATTTGCAACGATCAGAACTACATGTGGTTCAGTTAGATGATGCAGTGTCATGTTTAGTACTTCCAATGTGGATGGAACAATATTTTCAGATTAATACTACACGAGATTGTAGATGGCTGATGTAGAAATGTTTATTACTCTTCATGTAACATACAGCTATTACTTACTTTGCATGCTCCACAATTTTAAAATGTTATTGCTCACTTAACCGGCATCCTTAACAAAGGATGTGTTACATCTAGCTGATTATCCTGAAGGATGTATATTATACCTTCTCTTACAGGTGCTTACAATGTCGATTGACTTGTATATTGTGTTAAGTGTATCTTCGGCAGAAGTTTGAACAGCTAACTATATCTTGATTCTCTGTTGTTACTAGATCAGTTATGGTTTTCACACTACAGAGTGTGGTTCTGAAGTAAAAGGACAGAATTTAAATCATAAAATTTTATTGTCTACTGTTCTTCACATTGTTAAATGCTCTTCTGTTGCTGTTTGATATAATGCGTACTATTATGCATTTATTGTTATACAGGGTGTTACAAAAAGGTACGGCCAAATTTTCAGGAAACATTCCTCACACACAAATAAAGGGAAGATGGTGTTATGTCGACATGTGTCCAGAAACGCTTAATTTCCATGTAAGAGCTCATTTTAGTTTCGCCATTATGTATTGATTCACCGCCATGATTTCATACGGGATACTACATGTGCTGCTAGAACATGTGCCTTTACAAGCACGACACAACATGTGGTTCATGCACAATGGAGCTCCTGCACATTTCAGTAGAAGTGTTCGTACGCTTCTCAACAACAGATTCAGTTACCGATGGATTGGTAGAGGCGGACCAATTCCATGGCCTCCACGCTCTCCTGACCTCAACCCTCTTGACTCTCATTTATGGGGGCATTTGAAAGCTCTGGTCTACGCAACTCCGCCAAATGTAGAGACTCTTCGTGCTCGCATTGTGGACGTCTGTGATACAATACGCCATTCTCCAGAGCTGCATCAGAGCATCAGGGATTCCATGCGATGGAGGGTGGATGCATGTTTCCTAGCTAACGGAAGATATTTTGAACATTTCCTGTAACAAAGTGTTTGAAGTCACGCTGGTACGTGCTGTTGCTGTGTTTCCATTCCATGATTAATGTGATTTGAAGAGAAGTAATAAAATGAGCTATAACATGGAAAGTAAGCGTTTCCAGACACAAAGAAAGTAAATATGTTACGTGGACATGTGTGTGAGGAATGTTTCCTGAAAGTTTGGCCATACCTTTTTGTTAACACCCTGTATATGTGGACTGATAATGTGTGCTCTACATTTTGGGGGACATCATACATACTGTTAACATATTTTTAAATAATAGCCAATAATGCTAACTGAAATTAAGCTTGTAAATTGGATTTTTTAAACATTTTAATTAGTAAAACCCATTACTTCCTCTATAAGTCTTATAGAAATACATGGGGACTTTCGAAAAAGAAATTTATTCTGTTCTATAATCTACATATTAAAAAGTCTATATATTTTGTCTTGGTTGAAGTCAGTCGTTATCTGAACATGTATGGGCTATCATCATGACAATAAATTCCACTGCAAAGTATTTCAACTGACAGACATATCAGCTCTCTTAAAGATTAGCTTTGTGCTGAACATGCAGTGTGTTATTGCTGTATGATGCTTTCCTATAGATACACAATAACTATCTAAGTTAGTATTTTAGACAAAGATTGTAACATTTCAGTGGAACAATTTCAATTTAATTATGAGGAATTTTAACTTCTGTACCAGATCAAACAATATGTGTAATTATTTCCACTATTATTAAAATGAGGAAAATACTTTCATGCCAAGCAGCTTTAATTATTAGCTAAGGAGTGACCTGTGTGTACCAGTTAAACAGTTTTCAATGTCTCATTGAATGGTACATGTAACAAATCTCTATGAAGTGTCCACATGTAAAAATTATATTTATTCAGTAAGTGCTGTTCCTGTTAAAAGCACTTTCCTGTCAGTGCATAGAAAATAATGTTTATTACTTACGGTTTGCTTGCATGTATTGAGTGTACTATGCATTAAGTAACAATTCACAAATCTTCCTTCTCTTTGTGTCAAATAGCCTTAGATGACCTAGCGCTCTGACACCACTTCCACTAACTTTGACTTTTGGTTTCCTTTCCTGTCGGCCTCTCTTGGTCAACTCTTGATTTTTCGACCCCAACGGTATTAGGTTGCGAGCCCGAGGGTGTCCCTCATTCTCTTTCTCTAATCTTACATTCCATATGGAGGAGAGCCTCCATAGATGTGAAGTCAGCCCTGCTAGGAATGCAAACCTGTAAGACAAAATGTCGCCCTCCAAACTGAGGGTAATATGACAATACTGGTAATCTGTGCTAGAATCGTAGTACTCACAAGCTTCAGAACAAGCCCCAGATATGAAGGTTGATGAAAAGATGGCGAGATCATACCATAATGGGTGTGTAGACATCATGCACCCTCTACTACTCTCATTTGGGAACAATGTGGCCTGTGGTTGATGACGTCCCTCTGTATCAAAACTGAAGGAGTTGAGACATAAACCACATAAAATGGTAACAGTTGCTGCATTTGTATCATCGCCAAAAGAAGTAAATGAGAATAATGGTAACCCCCTCCTGGAGCCATTACTAGAGGGACAATCCTAGAGAGAAGCTTAGCACTTCAACACTGCACCGAGAGAAATCAACAAATGAGACAGATGAGGTTGGTGTTCCAAAATTACTGAGACGTTATGCACTGGGTTGGTCATTAATGAAGGATAGAACTAAAGTTATGTTGCTGGTGCGAAATGTGAAGACTGAAGTGAAAGTGCTTCCTCAATTTCAGCAACAGTGCCCCACAATGTTTCGACAGTTTACTTCAACCTAAAACAGTTCATTGCACAGCATCTCAAAAAATGTAATGTTCCCGATTGTCAGTCATCCCAGATCTAACGGATGTCTGCACTAATAGTCTTCATTTGGAACCTGGTGACCACTACTAGGAGAAATACGACAGTTACTGAAGAAGACGGTTCTGCATCTTTAACAGGAAGATGACATGATGTACAGTCAGCTTGATAAGGGGCCTGAAGAATCTTCACCTGCTGTTTTCTATTTGGAAGAGGGACATAAGATGCCTGTAGGCCAACATCATTCCACAAAACTTAAAATTCTGACAAATAAGCTCTACCTGCCAACCAGCCAGCACGTTTCTTCCTGTTGTGTACTTGTCTCACCTTTGCTGGAAAGTCCAGCATAAGAGCCAAGAAACCAATATACACAGAGCAGTTGACAACGACTGCCTGTGGCTACATGTTGTGAGATTCTGACATGCTTGTACCTCAGTCACTCGGAACACATCGTTGCATCTCAGAATCTTCAGCTGAATGCAATTTTAAATACCAGTGCACTGCTACTTTCGTCTGGCGTGGAAGTGGACAGCTTAGAATGAATAAAGTGCGAGATGCCAATCTTAGTAGATGTACCATCCCGATGTTTCACGAACCAATTTGTGAGATGTGGTAGTACTGTGGGTGATCTATAAAATGCCAAAGGACAGTGGTAACTCTATGGGTCGCTGTTCCTAAGTTGGCCTGTCTCTGGCTTTACATCAGAACATTTCTTGAGGGAGATAGGATAACCGGAAGAGTGCAATGTGCTACGTGGCACAAGAAACTGCCACCTGTTCTCCAATATCTGTGTTGACTTCGCACTGAACTACAGCAACAAAGAAGACCATCCAGAACTTGGGATATAAGGTAACAAGGTACAAAGAAACATGTTATTGTGAGGAGAAAATTGTGTCCCAGTCACTTCTGTTAACCTGGCTTCAGTGTAACATCAGCCACAGTTCCCACAGGTGTGATGCGCTGTTGCAACATTAGTTCTGACGAGGAGTAGTACACAAGTATCTCATGAGCAAGGGCAGTATTGGAAAAAAGAGCCTGTTGGTTGTTTCACTTCATGTATTCTTCACAAGCTGTTTATGTATGTGCCTCGCCTGCAGAGTTGCTATTACCTTTTTTCTTATTCATTGTATTTAATCATACAATACAGTTAAATAAATGTTAGCTGAGCATTATTCTCTACATCTGTTCTGCACCACGTAGGAAATGGTTAACATTTCAAGAAAGATGACTTCGTTGTGTGTAATGTGCATATTAAAATGAATGCACTGGATAAGTGAGGTAAATTGGCATCTATAAGATAACAAAACCCATGAATATTTTGCAAATAATTAGTGGCAGAATTCCATGATTTATGAATTAAATGTACTGAAAGTAATTTAGCACCATTTTGGCTATTTACTTATGAGCAATAAACTGTTCAGCGTTTTTGACTATATAACATGTTCAGTGCTGATAAAAACATTAATAGAACAACGTTTAACAGCTTGGTATCGTCCTTTTACTACAAAATACATCTATATTTACTGTGCAGCTACCTTGGTGTGTTTATTTCGCACCGAAAGGGGTTTTATGCAGTCTGTGCAGCAGAACTTTGGTTTTTGTGTGTGTGTGTGTACTTTCTGTTACTGTGTCTTTCATTGTCATATTTGGGTGGCCAATGATAAACTTAACAGACGACAGCGCTAGTGGAATAATGACGTTTCTTTAATACAGTAATTTATATGAATTTAGAGCGCCTGTGTAATACTTCATTGTAACGTGATAATTAAGAGACTTGGATAAAATTCGTTATTGCAGTTATCTGCTCATTTTTTAGTTACAAAAATTGTATCCTGGAATGTGAACATCCACCGTAATACACTCGTTTGTTTTAGCACTACAGTCAAGAGACTTGTCATAATGCCAAGCTATACAAGAACTGACGACTTGCAGTTTTGAGTGTATACATCAGTTACATTGAAGTATACTATGAACAGCTTCTCATAAATTGAGACTGCCAATTTAGATGTTGCATCTGTTCAGTAAGGATGTCTTACTGCTCATTGTTTTATGCACTGCAGGTGATGTGAATTAACTTTGTCTCCTCGCCACCACAAACAAGATACAAAATCTGCAGTTTGCTCTCGCTGTTGTCCGTGTCCAGTGTGTTTCACAATTCCTAACACAGGCCTTCATGGTTTGTAGAGGAGACTTTGTACATTTCTGGACATGAGCTCATTACCAAAACTTCGTCTACTAAGCTTTCTATCAAAAAGTGTAACAGGAAACGTGAAATGCCCTGCATTTATTAGTGATCAGATTGATGGCAGATGCTTTGCACAGTTTATTGAGCGTCAGTATGAAAGTGTCTTATATATCTAGTTTTGCAGCATCTGCTACTATGTAGCAAGTGGAATTACGTCCAATTATTACACACAAAATTATGAAGTTAACGTCTAATTGCTATGTTTCTTCCAGTGTTACCAGTTGGGGTCTTTGGAAGTTCATTGTTCATTGGAAAGTTAACATAGCTAACGTAATGAACTAAGTTTGGAGAGTTGTAAATGATGGGGTTTTTGTTGGAGAGAAATTTGGCGGTGAATAAACTTCCTTCCACTTCACAAGCTTTCCTTCAATCTTCCTTAATGAACATCAGTGTGCAGTAATAGAAATACCTTGTTATTCTATGATGCCCATAAAATTCTCTGGTAATATTTCTACAATGAAACCTGGACAAAGTCTGTAAAATTAATAGCAAAGTTCTCCATGCGAATTAAACCAATGACTTTACGGCTTATGGATGTGAACAATACAATTAGTTTCTTCACAGTAGTATGAACACTCTGATAATATTTAAGAACGAAGTGATGAATTATGCAAATACTGGTTTGCAAGACACTTTAATTCTCTCATAAAGAACAAAGAAGTTTGTTAAAAGTTACTATGTGGGGTTATGTAATTTTGAATGTAAAAGACACAGGTCTTAAAAATGTACCAGTGTAACTTGAATTTCTAAAGATTCCCACGAATGAGAGTAGAGGACTCATCGCTCTGTAATTTGTGTTAATTGATTTGAAACATGTAAAAACGAAATGTTCTGGACAGTTTTGAAGTTGAGTGTCAAGTTTGGAAGTTGGTAAGCGCTCTTTCGCCAACAATGAATTGATAAAGTCCAGGTATACGCACACAATCTACGGGGAGTCGAAAAGCACTTGGTTCCTCAAGTTACTAACTATTTGTGTTATTCCGTTGAACTTCCACTATATTACACATCTAAATGAGTAAATTATGGCTTTATGAATGTCTGAATTTGGTCAATTATGTGAGATAATAATTATAAAATTTCTGTTGTCCTTGGAAGCTGTAATGTAGGCAACCTGAAATTAATAACCATCCCAGAGCCCGGTACCAGTGTCGCCATCTTAGTGACAACCAGGGACATGGAAGACATGATTGAATACCAGTTACAGGAACAATTGTTATAATCGTTGTAACCAAAGTGCTCACATAACAAGAAGGCAAAGTCAGATTTACAGTATGCTCTGACTGCCTGCATAGTGACTTTAACATATTGAACCTTGAGTTACTGGCACTGCGTTTTCACTTGTTACTTCAATGTTTTTATTAGACCAGCTACTGGCTACAGATGTCTACCCCCCCCCCCCTCCCCAGTCAAATGTATGTATTCATTCATGTAATAGGTTGTCACCCCTACACTGACATTTTTGTAGTATACCAGCAGTTTAAAAATGCTCCCCTGAGAACAAACAGGTGAAAATGTTTCTCTGTAAAAGAATGACAGAAAAGTGGGGAACCAGCTGCACAGTCTCATTTTCGTTTCTTCATCAAACATTTTGGCGCATGAACGTACGCTGTTGTAACATGGAACATTGCACATCTTTTATCCCATCTCTCTGAGTTAAGTATTCATACTCCACTAAAATGGGGAACAAAAAGATGGCTATAGGGGTGTGGAAAACATGAAAATAATTCCCCCTACCACCCCCCCCTACCCCCCACCGTGACGATGCCTGGAAAAATCTAGGCTCCACTCACTCTCAGCAGCGGTCTCCACCAGTTATCTCTACCACTGCCACTGTCGCCTCTGTTCCACAGTGTCTCTCTGCTACTCTCTCAATGCAAAAACGCGAATATGTTCTTCCTTAATTCAGTTCCATGCAGTCAGACCCAAAGGACAGCATGTGGCTAAAAGTTACCTTCCCACTATGTCCAGTCGATACTCGACTCGTCTCAGGAATATAGTACTATTTCTAGGATCAATATTTTTTATAGCTGAATCCTTAATGGTCTCGACATTCACCTCGACCAAAACAGATTCATTGGGCTGTAGGACAGGTTCCCTGCATAGATCATGGAGCTGATCTCTATTCGATATGAAGGGTTCCCATTGAGAAACTCAGTTGCAGGACTGGTCTTCCACCCACAGTAACAACTTGACCAGTATATTGACCCTGTCGACGAGTGCTAATGAACAGGCTTCTGTGGTGTTTGCAATCATAGAACTTGTGAAATCAACAGATTAAATCTGGTTCCTTACTGTGTCATCTGTTTTTCAGTGAATTACCAAAGAACGAAGATCTGATCTACTGTTCAGAACCTTGGCTCTCTGAATTCATCAATTACTAATTTTCAAGAGTTGAGTTCTCTATACGAGCAGCTGGACAAGATGACGTATCTTAGACAAATGTGTGTTATTGTTGAGTGGCCCTCCTTAGTCAATCATCCTCGTTTATGGACTGCATAGATTAGCAGCGTTTTCCTTTCTGGTATTTCTTCTTTGGTCCATACAATTATCTGCTGGTGTAGTCTGCTGCAAGTAAGTTTCTCACGTCCAGTCTGGATCAATTTGGCTTGTATTCTGTTTTCACCTGGGCTTCCCTTCTTAAGCTATTTGATTCGTTTGGAAATCATGCTGTGTGCATTGGGAAAGGGGGGGAGGGAGGAGGGACGACAGTGGTGTGGGTCAGCCGTAGTTAGAATGGAAATAGAATCCTACTTTGGTTTCATTACAATTGGAGATGGTAGAAGTACTCCTTCCATCTTCTGGCGATTTCAGTCGTTTGCAACTATTTTACATCTTCGACAATATCCTTTGTAGCCTGTGAACGTTCTAAGCGTTACTGTGACACTGTCTGCTCTCGCCTGTTTCTGCATCCACGATGATGTCCTTGATATACTTCCTCTTCGCTCTTCTCAGTGTTGTCAGGGTAGCTCTTGAAGCCACCTCAAATTGTTCTTAATTCTGCACAAGATTTGTCTCCAGCAAACCCCTTCTCATGGTTTTCGGTCTCTGTTCAGAAGGAATTAAAGCTTGTAAATCATTACACACATAGAATTGGTCACGTTATTGTTAAACTCCAACAACAGCGAAAAATACTCCACCAACAACACCAACTCCATCAAACAACTCAAAAAAAGCACTTCGAACTTTATCTCAACGAGCAATGCATCTGAATGATTCACAGCTCTTCCTTTCGTCTGTCGCAGCCGTCAGCCTGATCACGTGACTCGCCAGCAGCGCCTCTCGTGGCGCCTCAACCACTGTCCGTCCGACAAATTGGTTGTGTGTCGGTGTTTTGACCGACCGACCAACTTTCACTGTCGGGCGCGACGCACCACTGGATAGCTGACCCAACAGATTGTGTCGAGTGTGCGTGATCGTGCCAACCACCCGACTAAAATTCATGTTTTGTCACAGCCGACGGAATTAAATAGTATTCTAATATACATGTCGACGTCCGAGGAGAAGATACTTTAAGGACTGAGTTTTTAAAGAAATTTAAAGACTGCTGATGTATTTGCGGCACATCGTGCGAGGAGTATTAACAATAGAGATGCAAGAAATGAGGCACCTGTTTCATTTTTTAACGAATACATATTGGTTTCTCTTTATGCAACACGAGGTTAGGTCTGTCGACCTTCTTTCTCTTTTTAGGTTTTATTTCCGATACTTATCGGAAATGAAATCTAAAACTGAAGTATCGACATTCCATGGACGTTAATTCATAAAATGTACTTGCTTCACTGTTGTAAGTACTGAAAAATTCCAGCCTATATGCATGCCATGTGCCATGTAGTTTTTTTCAGTTCTAACAGTCGCTAAATGCTTCATTTCTTATTCATCTGTTGTATTTATTAGATGATGCGCGCCTCCACCATGTGTAATCTTTCTTCTTCGAATATGGGTCTCGGAAATTTACAGGTAATCTTGTTGTGCTACATCCACAAATAAATCAATAATGTTTTCACGAATGACTTTTGTTTTATTTATTTTGCTTTACCACGATGTATTTTCTCAGTCAACTATAAATCACGTTGCACATTTCAGGAACAACTTTAGTTAATAATTGTGGCAGCAGAAGAACACTGAATCTTACGTCTCCTGCCATTGGCGACAAATCGTAATATACGTAGCTAACAGTCTCTCCTCGAAGTTTACAACCTCTGTCAGGACTGCAGTATTTTCGCTTAAGAATGGTTTTATGATGTTCAGCTGTTTCGTAATGCACGATTCACCCGTTTTTGCTTTTGTGAAAAACCGAGCGGGATCCCATAGGGCAAACACAATGAACTAAACATAAAATAAAGAAACTACGACAGCAGGCCCGCATTGTAATCACAGAGTTTAGTCGGTCGGGACGTGTGTAGGCTGTCATGGAATTGGTCGTCTGTCAGCCAGTAAATTGGTGGGTGTGCAGGGGTGTTATATACGCCCTAATTAACGCAAATAAAGTTCGTTTATACTCAAACTAATGACAAATGCGACTTCCCTGCTTTCCGACGCTGAGCTGCCTCTACTTCCTTTGCCTCGTCTGACGATAGCCAACACAGCCGGATAAATGTTTTCGCTATGGCACCAATTTTAATTACTTGCTGATGAACAAAAGAATCGTTCGCAAAGTATGGCACACAGGTTTTTAGTGACACCACATTCCGTGTGCAAATTGTGGTATCCATAGATATAGGCAAATATTAACTCCTATTTCGTAGCTGGAGGAGTAGCAGGTTAAAGTTTAACGTCCTGTTGACAACGAGGAGGAGCATATTCATGGAAGGATGGAGTAGGAAATCGGCCATGCCCTTTCAAGAGAACCAACATGGCATTCGCAGTAAATAGTTAAGGGAAATTACAGAAAACCTATACTTACCTGACCGGACGCAGGTTTGCACTGTCAACCTCCCGAATACGAGTACATTTTGCTAACTACTGCGTTACCTTGCTCGATAATTTCATAGTAGTTTCGAGGAACGATCCTGAGCTTACAAACAAACCTTAACGAGAAATCGTGGTCAGCCGCTCAAGCGATCTTCCCTCAAGCATTGCCAGTAACTTCCCATTGGATGTCGCCAGTGATCTGTCGTAATTTTCGCATCGATATACTACATAATTGGTAAGGTATAGTATTGAAACACTTAAGTAAGAAACTTGTTACGAGATGTCGGAATCTGCTGCTTCGAAATCTAGTTTTTCGAGCTCTTTCTATCATTCAGTTACGAGGCCAGGTATCACTGTCTCTCCATCCTGATAGTAGTAACTTTCAGAGAATTCTGTGGTGAGAATCACCGTGTGAGCTGATACAAGAATATGGATTGTCCACAGCCACTTATGGAACTGCTCCTGCTGCCTTTATTGCGACTACATGTCTCCAACAGTTAGGCTTCGAAAATCAAGACAAGTTTTCAGTGGCAGCCTAAACTTCGTTGATTAGTTTCTATGTGGGCGACTTCATAGGCGAGTCAGATATGGAATCTGAAACTCAGAAACCCAGGTGACTCAGCTATCAGCTTCTGGATGGTTTCCACTGAGGAAATGGAACTCCAGTAGCCACAAGGTTGTGGAACAAATTCCAGTGCAGCACACAGAAACGTTTGTACCTTGTAATCTCATTGATGGAGAAGTAATAAAAACATTAGGAATCTTACGGTACCACAGCTCTTATCCTTTTGAGTGCCACTCGAAGCTGAAGAATCATCGGTGCTCAAAGATCGCCTGTCTACAACAGCATTCATTTTTGAGCAACTAGGCCTTTTTGACCCATTAGTCACAAGATGGAACTGTTCTTGCAGCGCTTATGTCAACTAAGCCTTGACTTGTATTAAGTCCTTCTATCCAACCTAGCTGATGAATGGAATGTCCTTTATATGTAACTGCCTTAACGAACTGATATTTTTATTAGCAGGCATGTCATTCCCTGTCCTCAATACATTAAATTCGAAATTCCATGTTTCTGTGATGTTTCACAGTTGGCATATGATGCCTGTGTATACATCATATGTGTTCTTCCCAACAACAAGATAGTAGTTTCATTGGCTGTGGCCGAATCTCGTTTAGCCCCTGTCACAGAACTATCTGTTCTGTGACTGGAATTATGAGATGCTTTTCGTCTTGCTCGGCTCATTCATAATTTGGCCAGTGACTTAGACATTGTAAACAGTAGTGATATCCATATTTGGACGGATTCTCCAATAGTTCTCAGCTGGCTGCAACGTAGTCTCACAGGAAAACCTTTGTTGTCAACAGAGTCTCTGAAATTCAGGAAATGAGTTGTTTCCAACTGGAGACACATCAAATCAGAAGACACTCCCACTGATTGCTTATCACGTGGCATCAGCGCAGCACATATGGATTCACTTTTGCAGTGGTGCTCTGCCCCATCATGGCTATTCAGTAGTGACCTGGACTACAGCACTTTTCCTTCACTTGTGATAGGAGATGCGCCAGAAAGGGGTGTAGGTGTCTTTGATGTCTGTTATTGAGCTTAATGCTGAATCGTAGTGTAAGTATTCCCCTTTAAAGGAAACTCAAAGGATTTTGGCTTATGCACTAAGGTTTGTTAACAATATAAGGCGGCAACAAACAGAGGATAACTGGGCCACTCACCCCACAGGAATACCAAAACGCTATCAAAAGAGCTTTTGGCATAGTTGGTGATTGCGCTCGTGAGATCGCTTTGTTGAAGGCCAGTTACGCGGTTATAAGGCATATGACAGGAACCGTAGCGTCTATATCAGTGTCAGGTGGTGTTCATGTTTGTCCTAAACTCTCTAGTGAACCTGTGCCCTTTCAAATTCCTCTTCCCCCTGTGGGTCCAGGGCAAGAATAGGCCAACGGTATTCCTGCCCGTCCTAAGTGGCGACTAAAAAGAGTCCCTCTCCCTCAAGAGGGTAGATTGAGCCTGCATCCAGAAACGGTTCCACTACTTATATTTGTGGTCATTTGGTTTTTCACTTATTATGGTTTCTTCCTTCCTTTGGTTCCTTTCATTATCCTCCTCCCTCTTACTGTCTTCCCTCCTTCTCCTTCCCCCTCTTCCTCCTCCGTCCCCCTCTTCCTCCCCCCTCTTCCTTCCTCCTCTGCCTTCTCCCCCGCCCCTTCCTCCTCAGCCTTCTCCCTCGACATTCCTTCCTCCTCCACCTTACCCCATCCTTCCCCCCTACTTTTCCCTCCTTCCACCCCTGCACCCTTCCCCCATCCTTCCCCCCTCCGCCCCCTCCTCTGTTCCCCCCTCCCCCTCCTCCTTTCCCCCCTCCCCCTCATTTCCCCACTCCTTCCCCACTCCTCCTCATGCTCATCCTCCTTCCCCCTCCACCTCCTCCTCCTCCTCCTCCTCCTCCACTTCCTCCTTCCCCCCTCCCCCCTCCCCCTCCTCCTCTTCCTACTGATCCTCTTCCTTCCCCCCTCCTTCTCCGCTCCTTCTCCTGCTCCTCCTTCCCTGGCCTCCGCCTCGGCGTTTGAGACAGTCTGCCCTCTCTCTCCCTCTCTCCCTACATTTTCCTCTCCTTCTTTCCTCCCTGTGTGCCTGAAGGCCGACCCACATGTTCACACGCGTATTCGGTGACGGGCTAACGCGTAATTCACCGCGCTGGGTAGACAAGTAAGGCACGCACATACCCCCTGGTATAGGCCGGGCCCAGGGAAACCTTCCGACCATGCCTATTGTTCCCTCTGTCCGTTTCTTGGGAGGTGTGACATGAGGTGGGAGTGCCCTTTGAGAGGGTCCCCACAAGGAAGGAACGCGCCATTGGAGACGTTGGCAATCATAAGGGGATTACTCCGCAATGGATATCTCTTCTTCTCTCTCGACTTCAGTCAAAAAACGGAAACTTGACCAGCCACCAGTTACAAAAGTACTACCGCCTGCCACAAAGTTCCTTGTAATTTCTAGATCTGTGGATGGACAAGATTTTTCTTCTTTCAACCCTTTAGTTGTCCAGAAGAGCGTAGATGCCAAAGCTGGATGTGTAAAATCACGTACCAGGATGCGTAGCGGTACCCTGTTACTAGAAACTGAGAGCACCTTCCAGGCACAAAAACTGCTTCGGGCCACACTCCTAAACGTTCCCTGTCTGGGTGGAGGCTCACCGCACTTTAAATTCGTCTCATGGTGTGGTATACACTAGATCGATGGACTGACTGACGAGGAGATTCAGTATTTCCTCGCTGAGCAGGGCATGACGGCTGTCCATAGGGTCATGGAAAAGGTCAACAATGACCTTGTACCAACCCGAACACTTTTCTTGACCATTGATAGTGTTCAACAGCTGCTGTGCATCAGAGCGGGCTACGAGGTTATTTCTTTTCGCCCCAAAGTCCCGACACCTACGCGCTGCTACCAGTGTAAGCGTTTTAATCACACTCGCCAGTCTTGTTTTAACGCGGCTAAATGTCAATTGTGGCAGGGATGTCCATGAGGGTGACCGTCCACCTCCATCTCATCATTCTGTGAACTGTCAAGAGTGACCATGCAGCATCCTCCCACGACTGTCCCATCTACAAGGAAGAACGCTGTATACAGGAAATTCGGGTCAAAGAGAAACTATCCACCTCAGCTCCTCGCAAGCTATTTGCTATTAGGAAGCCCACGCTGCTGCCAGCGGGGAAATATAGTACCGTCCTCGCCGCTCCTCGGACTACCAGGGAGTTATCGATGCAGACACGCGATCTGATCTTAAGCACTACGGTCGTCCGTTCGGCCAGTGCTAAGACCGCCCGGTCGACGTCTCCTCTTCCTCCCGTCACCCCTCAGACACAAGCACCTTCATCAGCTTCTGCCAAGACGAAAACCCAGAAGTCAGATGCACGGGCCTTCAAGAAGGAACCGTCCAGTGCAGACTTCCTACGAACCTCGAACTCCCAGCTATCGACCAGTACTACCACTAAACGACCTTCCAAGAAGGCTCATAGGAAGCAATGTTCTCCTTCTCCGCCACGGCGCATTTCTTTTCCTGCTGCACCCAGCGGTTGCCGCTCCAAGCCGTCATCCGTTTCCCCTGGCCGCACCGCTGGTAGCCCAACATCTGGCCGTTCACCGTTGGAGGAAGCTCCCCCTCCCGGCCATCTTAACAAGATGGCCGATGAACCTATTGAACCAATGGACAATGACAATCCGCCTATTGATAGCGGCGGCAGTGCTCGCTCAAAGCCAGGCCCTCAGCGGCCTTTGAGGTGACCCCCTTCTTGCATCTTGTTTTTCTTCTCATGATTGCACTTACTCACTGGAATATTCGCGGCATTCGCTCCAACCGAGAGGACTTAAAGGTGCTGCTCCACTTGCACTGTCCGCTCGTCATAGCTCTCCAGGAAATGAATCGATCAAATTGCCTTGGCACACTATATCCTGTGCGTTTTTGACCTACCCACTGCTGCAGGTATTTCAGCTCATGGAGTGGTTATGTTGCTGGTCCAGGATGATATTTACTACGATCCCATCACATTGAACACGGGCCTGCAGGCAGTTGCCGTCCGAATTACTCTCCCCACTTTCACTTTTTCCGTTTGTACCGTTTACACTCATTCGTCATCTGCTGCTACTGGGGCAGACATGATGCAAATTATTGCTCAGCTGCCTGCACCATTTTTGTTAACTGGAGACTTCTATGCTCACCATCCTCTTTGGGGCTCTCCAGCATCCTGTCCGAGGGGCTCTCTTTTAGCAGACGTTTTGAACCAGCTCAATCTTGTCAGCCTCAATACTGCCGCCCCTACTTTTCTTTTGGACACAACTCACACCTATCCCCATTTATTCCTCTATATGTACTACCCAACTTGCACGCTGTTTTGAGTGGTATGCACTTTCTGCTACATATTAGAGTGACCACTTCCCTTGTGTTATCCATCTCCTGCATCATACCCCATCTACATGCTCAACTAGTTGGCACATCTCCAAAGCAGACTGGGGGCTCTTCTCTTCCAGGGCGACCTTCCAGGATCAAACCTTCGCAAGCTGCGATAGTCAGGTCGCACACCTCACGGAAGTCATTCTCACTGCTGCTGTATATTCCATTCCTCACACTGCTTCTTCTCCACGTCGCGCACCGGTCCCTTGGTGGACCACAGCAGGTAGATACGCTATACGTGCTCGTCGACATGCTTTACGCACCTTTAAACGCCACCATACGATGGCGAATTGTATTAATTATAAACGATTACGTGCACAGTGTCGTCGTGTTATTAAAGAAAGCAAGAAAGACAGCTGGGCTGCTTTCACAAGCTCTTTACAGTTTTACTTCTTCTGTTGTCTGGGGTAGCCTGCGCCGGCTATCTAGCACTAAGGTCCACTCACCAGCATCTCGCTTGACGGTCGCGAATGACGTCCTTGTGGCTCCTAAGGATGTCGGCAATGCCTTTGGCCGATTTATTGCTGAGGTTTCGAGAACTGCTCATTACCACCCTGCCTTCCTCCCCCGAAAACAGGCAGAGGAGCCTAGGCCACCTAACTTCCGCTCCTCGAATCGTGAAAGTTACAATGCCACATTCACCATGCGGGAACTCGAAAATGCACTTGCCCGGTCACGGTCCTCCGCTCCAAGACCTGATTCTATTCATATTCCGATGCTGAAGAACCTTTATCTTGTGGGTAAAGGTTTCCTTCTTCGTACTTATAATCCCATCTGGATTGAGGGTGGTGTTCCCACATGCTGGCGCTAATCTATTGCCACAATTCCTACGCCTGGAACGGACAAGCACTTGCCTTCCAGTTATCGACCCATCTCGCTTACCAGCTGTGTCTGTAAGGTGATGAAGCGAATGGATAACTCTCGTTTGGTTTGGCTGCTCGAATCTCGACACCTACTTACCAATGTATAATGTGTATTTCGTAGGCGCCGCTCTGCTGTTGACCATCTGGTTACCTTGTCGAACTTCGTTATGAATAACCTCTTGCACAAGCGCCTGACCACGGATGAGTTCTTTGATTTGGAGAAAGCTTACGACACCTGTTGGAGGGCGGGCATTCTCCGCACCATATTTTATTCATGCATTTTTAATCGATGGACAGTTCAGGGTACGTGTGGGTTCTGTCATGTCCGTCGCCTTTCGCTAGGAGAATGGGGTGCCACAGGGCTCAGTTTTGAGCGTCGGTCTCTTCGCCATAGCGATCAATCCAATAATGGATTGCCTCCCAGCTGATGTATCAGGCTCCCTTTTCGTGGACGATTTTACCATTTACTGCAGCTCGCAGCTTACATGTTTCCTGGACCGCTGTCTTTAGCGTTCTCTTGACCGTCTTTACTCCAGGAGTGTCGCCGAGAAGACGGTCTGTATTAACTTCTGGCGCTACAAAGAGTTTCTCCCACCATCCTTACGAGTCGGTAGCATTGCTCTCCCATTTGTGGAGGCAACAAAATTTTTAGGTGTTACATTTGACAGAAAACTCCTCCGTGTTCTCAGTGCTATGTCGTAGGGAGCGGATCGAACCGTCCAACTTCGCATATATCGGTCGATCGTCCGCTCCAAGCTGGATTATTGCGAGCTTCGGATACTCCTCTGCACGGCCGTCTATCTTACGCCGCCTCAATTCCATACAACATCGGTGTTGACGTCTTGCGATAGGAACGTTTTATACTAGTCCCATCGAGAGTCTCATGCTGAAGCCGGTGAATTGTCACTAACCTACCTGCGCGATTTGTCGTTATGCCTGTCGGCTACTATCAATGCTGGACCGCCCGTCTTATAGGTCCTTATTTTGACGACACTCTCGACCGTCTATACGGGTTGTATGTCTCTGCCCTGATACCCCCTGGAGTACGCTTTCGTTGCCTCCTTCAGCAACTTAAATATACACTCCCTGCAACCTTTAGAATGGGCGAGAGCCAAACGCCACCTTGGCTCCAGATTCAGGTTCGCGTTCACCTTGGCCTCAGCTCGTTCCCAAAGGAGGTATCCCCAGCTTCGGTATACCGCTCCCGTTTTGTCGAACTTCGTTTGAAGTTCTTTAATATGACCTTCATTTATACAGATGGCTCTAAGACCAATGACGGTATCGGGTGTTCTTTTATTGTCAGGGCACACAGTTTCAAATACCGGCTCCATAGCCATTGTTCGCTCTTAGCAACTGAGCTATTTCCTCTCTACCAGGCTGTTCTTTACATCTGCCGCCACCGACAATCTGCTTATGTCATCTGCTCCGATTCCCTGAGCGCTATCCACAGCCTCAGTGATCCATATCCGGTTTACCTTTTTGTGCACCGGGTCCAACGCTCTCTTCAGTAGCTGGTGGACGACGGTTCTCCGGTTAGCTTTGTGGGTTCCTGGCCATGTCGGTATCCCTGGGAACGAAGCTGCAGATGCCGTGGCCAAGGCTGTGGTCCTCCAGCCTCAGACAGCTTCTTGTTGTGTCCCTTCATCAGATTGTAGCAGGGTCATTTGACAGCGCATTTTGTCACTGTGTCATGCCGATTGGGCTGTACTTAGGGACAACAAGCTTCCGCCCTTGAAACCTCTTGCCGCGGCTTGGACGTCCTCTTCATGCCCTTCTCGGTGGGAAGAGGTCGTTTTGGCCCGGTTACGAATTGGACACTGCCTCTTCAGCCATCGCCATCTGCTGACGGTCCGCCACGTATTAAAGTTCCGTCCAAATTTTAATACACTGCGTGTTGATCTTCGCCTGCCATGTACTCTGGATGCCATTTTAGCGGATGACCCAGGAGCAGGTGCTCACGTTCTTCGTTTTGTCAACTTGACAAACCTGTCTGACATTTGATTATGCAGTTTTTTTTAATCCTCTGCCTGTCCGTCTTGTATAGTATTGTCCCTTTTAGTTGCTGTTTTAACCTTGTGCCTCGCGGAGCATTCCTAACTTAGTCTGGGCGCTAATTACAATTGCAGTTGTGCCCCCTAAAACACCCCAAAAAATCCCTCTTGAAGCTGTGGCTGTCAGAATATGGGCGACGCAGGAAATAACTGTGTGCAATGTATATCTTCCTCCAGATGGTGCAGTACACCTGATTGTATTAGGTGCACTGATTGATCAACTCCCTAAGCCTTTCCTACTTCTGGGAGATTTGAACGCCCATAACCCCTTGAGGTGGCAGTGTGCTTACTGGCAGAGTCAGAGACATCGAAACATTACTGTCTCAGTTCGACCTCTACCTCTTAAACACTGGGGCCGCTACACAATTCAATGTGGCTCGATGTAGTTACTCGGCCATTGATTTATCAATTTGCAGCCCAGGACCTCTCCCATCTATCCACTGGTGATCACTTAACGACAGAGTGAGGTCGCGCAGTGGCTAGCACACTGGACTGGCATTCGGGAGGACGAAGTCTCAATCCCGCGTCAGTCCATCCTGATTTAGGTTTTCCGTGATTTCCCTAAGTCACTCTAGGCAAATGCCGGGATGGATTCTTTGAAAGGCACTGCCGACTTCCTTCCCCGTCCTTCTGTAATCCGATGCTGAGAGAACATAACGGCCTGTATAGTAGTGACCACATCCCCATCTTCCTGTCACTGCCCCAGCATCAGGCATACAGACGCCTGCCCACATGGGCTTTAAACAAGGCAGACTGGGAAATTTTAACCTCTGATGTTACCGTTGACTCTCCCCCACATGGTAACACCGATCTTATGGTTGAGCAGGTGACAAAATTGTTTCTCTGCAGAAAAACGCGGTCCCTCGCTCTTCAGGGTGCCAGAGGTGTGAGGCAGTCCCTTGGTGGTCGCCAGAACTCTGTAAAGCAGTTAAGGAGCGTCGGTGAGCTCTACAGTGGCATAAGCAACATCCTTCCTGGAGCACCTCATTGCCTTTACAACAGCTCTGTGCCCTTGTTCGGCAACTTACCAAGTGATGGAAGCAGGAGTGTTTGGAGAGAGAAATCTCGACCACTGGGTGCCATGTGTCACCTTCGCAAGTCTGGGCAAAAATCAAGCGTCTTTTCGGGTACCAGACCCTAACAGGTGTTCAGTGTTAGGATAAATGGCGTATTGTTTACCGACGCAAACGCGATTGCCGAGCATTTTGCTCAAGTCTCTGTGTCGGAGGCCCACTCTTCCAGCCAAGCAAATCGCTGCGGCAGATTTAGAGATGGGCAGAGCTTCTTCTCTGAAATCGGATCACAACTGGTCAACCACCGGGAAGAACACTTTCTTTTTCATGACTCACCACTCTCACACAGTTAGTGAAAGGAAGTCACATCGCCTTTTTAATTCATGTCACTAACCCGGAATTTTTATCTGGTTTGATCCTAGTTCTAAAGAACTTAAAAATAGTAAAAATTGTTACTGCCCTATTAATGGTGAGATATTAAAGTTTTAAACATCGTCTGCTGTAAAAGTTACAAATGTTGCAAAATAATACTAAATGTTTATCAAGTGATACTTCTTATATCTTGCTACCTCAATTGGAAATGTACAGTATACAAATTACAACTGTAATTAGTGTGTCTGCTTTCATTTAGTCAGTATTACCATATGTGTATTCAAAAAGGAATTTATAAATAAAATCTGACCCTCTTCAGTCGATGTCTCTCCTCAGTGGATATTTGTCGTGCTTTTAAAAATATTCGTTAACAGGGCACTGATGTTGCTCCGATGCATAACGCTTTTGGAACAAATTGATACAGCGTCGGCCATTGTAATTTTCTTGTTTCTCACCAGTTTACGGGATCGCTGTTTCTAGGCAAATATCCCTCCGCTAAATATTTATCCGAGTCTACAATTGCCGCATTTTGCACGTGCCTTTCTTGGTTTCACCAAACTCATTCCAGGTTGCTCTGGCATTACAGTGGTAAATAGTTCAGAAATGAGCTATGTTCTTGTTGAACAACCAACGCTTACTTCTCTGCAATAGCCTTCATGCTGAAAATCCTTGTTTGAATCGGAGGTCCAGTAACGTAACTTTGCCTGACCAGTTCGTTCCTGGAGATAACGCCAAAGCACTCAGATAACCCTTTAAGGAAATTATAAACCAGTGACTCGTTCTTGAGGACATTCTTTCTGTCCTTCAGATTCCAATTGTCGTTCCATTAATCTTGGCAAGATTCTCGCTTTTGAATGTGACAGTTTTGAAGACAACTCTTTGGTCACCTGACTGAAACTTTCAAAATCAGTAAAGGCTGTTGCATTATCTCCCAGGATGTATCTTATAAGTTCAAGATGATAGATTTTTGACCGAAAACAGCGAGGCAAGAAACTGAATCGCAAATTGTCAATTTTCGTTTTTTTCACTGAATAGTCATTTAAGAGTGTCGCGTATCGTTTGGTGTTGAAATGAAACTAGTCATACTTCTACAAATGGCAGAACAAGTAGTGCATTTTACGCTGTATGTTGGTGAAACCAAATAAGTCACTGACTTTTTTCGTTTCAACAGATGCTGCTCGCTCCTGCGTACAGCCTGTTTTCCTTCAATAGTTGACATCCAATTCCTTTGTTGTGGCACTAATAGTCGCTGTTAATGCTCATTGCGCGACAGTTGGTTGTACTACCATGGCTCCAAAAGAAGAATAGTACTGCAAATTATGGAGGAAATAAGGTAAAGGCAATCTCTGTAATTGCTTTTGTACGAGCTATGTTCGAGGGAAAACAGTTAGAGAATCTTGCAGGTAAATATCACTCGTCCTTGTAACAACCGTAGGAAACTATAGATGTAAATGTCAATATTACCAGAAATATCATTCTTGTATTATTAATTTCCTTCCATCTGCAGAATTCAATGTAATGCCTCAATTGACGTAATTCAACGTAATATTTTGACGAAATTCCTTGATCTTTCTCTTTCACAAGTAATTGTTGTAAACCACTGACAACTCTTAATATCTATTAGAGTTGTTCACAGTCAACAAAGAGATGTAAATTAGAATAATGTTACTACGTAGCCAGTGTTTCATGCACCGGATCTGAGGACGGCCACGTTTGCTCGTTCTAACGCCATTAGCTTGCTGTGTCGCCTGGACGAAAACACTGTCATTTGCTATAAGACAAAAGCACATTCTGCGTAATGGTACTTTTTAGTACTGTACTGTTACTTAGTAATGAGTTTATTTATGATAAAAATAAAAAATGTAAATTATTTCAGATACATAACAAACATCAAACACACATGTTAATGTGGCAGGGGGGATGTTAAGGAGTGGTAATCTAATGGAAGTAAAGGAAACCAAGGAGAGATTTAGGTGACAGATATCGTCCAGTAGAGTGTTTCTTTACAATTGTGATTCTAAGATGTTGTACACATTCAAATTGTCCACAAGATGCACCAGGCACCCATTTTAATCTGAAGTTTAGTTGTCATTATGGCTGGAATGAAATATGAGCTACCAGATCCATTTGGAGGTTACAAACTGCCGTCGGGCCTGCCTGGTGAATGGAAGAGGAGAACAAAAAACAAGTTACTTTTTGTGGCCAGACATGAATAGTCAAGGTGAGACTACCTTCAGAAAGTATCAGACTTGGTTGTGAAGTTCTTATGTCGGATAATTTTGTTTGACAAGTAGTTCCTCAGGTGTGTTCCATACAATATGACCTTTTTTTCATGGTTCATTTGACTCTCTACTTGTGTATAGTATGAAATGTATTATGATACAGGAGTATACCAGATACAGGAAGTATGCATACAAGTAAAGCTGGGATTGCAGACCTAGTTATGTAGAATTGGGACAGACAAGGAAGCATGGTCTGTTGCCCAGTCTACATTAATGTACATTAAAATACGTATCACTAAATGAATCGTGAATCAGGTCGTAAGTATGACATCCATGTAAATGTATAATCTAACCTGCAGCCCAGTAATTCCATCAATTCTAAAAATTTAGAGCAGCCAACTAAAAGTCGGACACCAGAGAAACTGCATAACACAAAAAGAAAAAAAACATCCATTTGCAAAGTGAAGGTACGTAAAAATGCGGTAGGTTCACTACTTAGAAAACAAGAATCGGTGACATTCATCTGTAGGTTAAATTTTCTGTATCAGCCTAGTTACACACCAGGTTAATTACAGAAATAGGGAAAAGACGTGATGAATACTTTAAACACACAGGGGCATATACTGTAAAATGTTGGCCAGACAGAGCACCTTTAGAATATGATAAAAGTAATATGTGGAGAGTACCGAAGTCAGTCTAGTTTAAGGAACCTATCTTGAAGGCCTTCACCACATTAATGGAGGCATGCAGAACATTTTACAGAGCTCTAGGAGGTAGGGAGAGGTCCAATTTTAAATATATATAGTTACTGACAAACATGACTCGCTACTTAGAGAATAGGACAAATATACTGCAGTGAAGAAAAATAAGTAGGCATTAAAGAGCTATTTCGAAAACTAGCCACATAAAGAATGACATATACGTAACACACAAGATGGACATATTTTGCTCCATGTGTTTTATTGAGCTCAAATGACCCATCTTCTCACAGATGGTTGTCGGACCTTGGCTTTTCTGTACAGACTGTTTTATACGGACAATTGAGCAGTCGGCAGGTGATGTTTAAAGTGAGCGTCGTATCAAAAATCTAGATGCCAGTCATTGAATACTGGCCCCTATTGTGACTGGGCCAGAGGTGGGAAAACTTCAAACACATTGGGCGTGGGGCCTGAAGACAGCATAATATATCACCAAAACTGTTTCCTCAATAACAAAGCAATTTGGAAATGTAGATGGTTAAAAGGTGTTTGGTTTGACTTTTGTACATGGAGAGAAAAGTTGTTCATAAATTGTATGGATGCCACACAGCAGTTAAGTGCTGAAAGACGCATAGGGGGAATAGTGTTAAGGTAGGGAGAGAGGGCTGGAGCTTACCAACAATGCTATTCAGTCGGTACATTGAACAAAGAAGTTAAAAAAGATGAAAGGAAAACCTTGGCTATGAAATTGTCAGATGACACATGACTTGGAAGAGCAGTTGAACACAGTGGATAGTGTCTTTGAGAGATCATAAGATGAGCAAGAAAAGTGTAATCTAATGTAGTCTAATTAAATGAAGTGACTATGAGAGAATTACACATAAGGCAATATATTGTATAATAGGATGCCATATAAATGTGGTATTCTCCCGTGATCGTATTTTAGACAGCTGAATAAGATTTTAGGTATTCAACCTAAAAATTTACAGTAAAAGTTTTCTCTTATAAGATTTGTTGTACATGATCCAGAACAGTTCATGAGAAATACTGATGTTTTAGCAGTCTCCTGACTGGTTTGATTTGGCGTACTGTGAACTCCTCTATCCCAACTACATAACCTCACAGTATAACACCCAGTTATTTTCTGGACATATTCCAATCTCTGCCATCTACTGAAATTATTACCTCTGTAGCTCCCCAAAGTATGATGAAAGTTAATTGTTAGTGTCTTAACGCATGCCCTTTCAGTTTGTCCCTTCTTGCCACTGTTCCTGTGGTGAAACTCTTCATTTCTTACCACAGCAGTTCACTGAATTTTAGTCATTCCTCTGTAGAACCAGAGGCCAAATACTTAGAATTATATGAAAGTCAATTACACATTGTGATAAACCAGAAAAATAAATTTGTGTTCCAAAAGTAAAATTCCCCTCCCCAAATGCTTCACTCCCTCCTCCACTAGGAGTTTTAGGACTTCGTGTGCCTCCAGCATTATTGGATTACAGGTCTCCCAATAATTTATTCAACTCCTAATTTTCATTGCATCACCTATGTGTTCAAACTCTTCTTCTGTCATGTCATCAAACAGATCCTACCACACATAGAAGCCTTAATGCACTCTTACCACATGCCAGCTTAGTCCTCCGAGTTCAACAGTGGAATTACTTTCGCGTCATTTAACTTTGCCTCCTTTGCTTTCCTGTTTCAAACAAGTGACTTACTTCGCTGTATTTCTGTGATATATTGCACATTATTGTAGTTCCTTACTTTACGAATCAATTTCAGTATTTATTCTGTAACAAGAGTTCTTTTACAGTTACCTCGTGCATACATAAATTTGTCTGTCCAACTTCTGTGACTGACTAACAGTTATGGACTATTCTCTTACGCCTCGGTCTGCTCTTGGTCATTACTAACTTGTGACGTGAATGTATATCTGTTCCTGAGTATACCCTGCTATCCAATATCAGATTTTACAAAATGTCTCAATGATGTAATCCAGATAGAATCTCCTCATGTCCCTCAGACTTTTTCCAAATATACCTCTTCCTCCAGTAACTTTAAAATAGCATATTCATAATTAATAACAGACTTATAGAGAAATGGAACTTTTTTACTCATCACTTCTATTATCAAGCTCATTCTCCTAAACTCTGCCATGTATTACATTGCCTTTTACAGCATTCCAGTCACTCATGATTATTAGATTTACATCCTCATTACATACACATTTTGCATATACTTCTCCCTCTTCGTCAGATTGTGACATTGGCAGATATACCTGAAACATAACCATTAGCTTTTTGGTGCAAATTTGGATGAGAATATTCTTATTACTGAACTGGCCACTGTACTGACCCACACATACACTCCCAAAATCTTTGTAAGCAGTTTGCAGTGTGTACCGTGCAAGTCAGATGGAGATGGTGCTTGTGGATGTACACAGCCTCTCATCCATGCACTCTGCTTTCGAGCTGACATCTTTTGGGTATAGGATGAGCAACCTCTAGCTCAGTCATGTTTACCTTGACATGCATGTTACCTCATTGTTATTGTGCACGTCTCTGTACCTGGTATAGTTTCTGTTTTAGATTTAGTTTGTTGTGTCCATCATTATATTGTGTTCTCTTGCAGGATTAGAACATTCAATGACTCAACCTCTACCCTACATTTCTGCTCGTGAGAAATCCATCTTACCAGAAATGATATTCTTCCTATATCGTTTCACTGACTGCCACTACATCCAGAGTGAACATTAAAATTTCCTCTTCAGATTTTCTAGCGTCTTTACCATATTGAACTACTACAGATTTGTGAGTCAAAGCATGGAATGTCAGTAGTCACTGGACATTCATGTTTTGCAAGTTCATTTTATCAGGGGGATCTTCAGAGCCGAGATATATCTTTAATGAAGAAATGTATACCGTACTCGAATCACACAACATCCCTATGAGTATGCCTTATTTGGTAATTTTTGATGGATTGTAAAATTTAACTGTCGACACCATGGTTTCATTCCTTCATCAGTTGAGATATTTTGACTTAGATTAAACATTTCTTTATACTTTTTGGAAAAATAATCAACTGCAAATTGCACTTCAAGAAGCCGGTCCGCATTATCTGGTTTATTGTTGTCAGAAAAATGTAAAAATGATAATACTTGTCTGAATATCTTGTGGACATCGCTTTGCGAAATATGTGTCTATCAATGGATTTGTTGATCAGTAATCATGGATCCTTGCGTTTCCAAAATTCCCATAAGGATACTAAGCCCAAACTATTTTATAAAAACGGATCCCATAATGCTGACAAATATGACATTTTTAATCCAGTTTCCTTCTATTGCAATGTTGACTGTAATACTCATGGGTTTCATTGCTAATGTACTCAAACAGATCTTTCCCAATATATAATTCTGAAATATCCATGACGCTCTGTGTATCTTTGGGAAATGTGTGTGGACCCGGAGATTCTTCAAATTTGTTATTGGTCCTCAGTAAATCATAGTCTGTCTTTGTCTGATTCATCTGAGAGCTGGTATCTGATAAAGCTGTTTTCACAGTTTTCACTTGTAGCCTTTCCTCTAATAGGTTGGGATAATCCTGTGTCAGACCTAGAAACATGGTTTTGGTGAATTGGACAGGCTATGCACCTTGTTCTCGAATGGAGATAATACCCCTATGGAGAGGTGATGGGGGATAGGAGTGTCAAAGGGGTGATTAGAATCCTTCGGAGGTTGTGCAGGCGTGGAAGACTACTTCAGGAGAGGTGGGAAGGATATGTTAGGATATCTCTTATTTCAGGTTACATGCTGCTATGTCAACTATTTCAACACTGTGCCTGACCAGCTCACCTCACAAACACAACTGCTGTTATGTAAGGCAAAATGTAAGTGTTCACCAGTGGCAGGCTCAGTTGTGATCTACTTCTTACTTCGCGTGTTTTGGAAGACAGTATATGATTACTGTGCTACAGTGCCCTCCTCCTAGACAAGACCTGGCCCTCTGGATCATGACTTAGAACATCATTGCACTAAAATGACTGATCCTGTTGGCTGCCACAAATGGCTCCAGTCAGCTTTTTTAAGGATTTCTTTCACCATCATGTTACCTTACTCACAACTCATATCAAGTCTTGTTTCCTGATTGTTTATTGCTACAGCTCTCCCTCTGCTGCTTCCTAGTCTCTCGGAATCGAGTCCACAAGAGATCGAACATTGGCTGGATCCAAGCTTTGTCTAGGGATCCACTTCCAGCATGTGTAAACAAGAACTATTGTTGGTAGTGTCACAGCATTAACTATTATTACATTGGTCAATGCTATTTCCCTCTGGTTCTGACTCTCCCTGTGCTGACTTTCATGATGCACCCATGTCTCCATGGAGATGGGCCCAGCCTTACAGAGAATGAATTTGTCTGTGGACTATATAATCTCAGGTCCCAAAGTTCTATTTAACATAGTCAAATTAGTGGCTGGTAGCACTTCCATGTGTTCCCCTGCCCAATATAATCTGTGAGTTGTGCCTGAAACTGTGGCAGGTGGAGCAAAAATAAATATTGTTTTACATGGTGTCCTGTTCATTTATAATTTCCCCCGTCTTCCTTCAATATTAACTGCGTGGGATTTCTGACCCTCTCCACCTAGTCTGTTTGGACAAACCATAATGGCACTACTGTAATACTACGGTAACTTCTAGTTCCATATAGACAATCTGTGTTTGTCTTCCATAACCAATGATTTATTCCTTTACTCCAAGAAAGTTCTTCAGCATCTCACACTTATGAGGATACATGTGAACTGCATGATGTAGGTATTATGCATACTTGCTGCTTCTGGAAAGGAAATTGAAATCCATACTTTCCCCTGCTACTCATTTCCTCTGCTGTGGCTTGGTTAAAATGAAAAGGTTAGGTGCTACGATGATGCTAAAGGACAAACACTCTCTGGTATAGCTCCTATTGCACTTGACGTTGCACCTCCAGGCATTGTCTGGTGATCGGAATTCCGCTCCTAGCTGGCTTCTCACTTGTTCCATAGATTCATGTAATTCTCTGCCTCTGTCTCTGTATCTCTCTCTCTCTCTCTCTCTCTCTCTCTCTCTCTATCTCCCCCCGTCTCTCTCTCTCCCCCCCCCCATCTCACTCTCTCTCTCTCTCCCCCTCTGTCTCTCTCCATCTCACTCTCTCTCTCCCTCCCCATCTCACACTCTCTCTCTCCCCCTCTGTCTCTCCCTCTCCCTCCCCATCTCACTCTCTCTCTCTCCCCCTCTGTCTCTCTCTCTCTCCCTCCCCCTCTGTCTCTCTCTCTCTCCCTCCCCATCTCACTCTCTCTCTCTCTCTCTCTCTCTCTCTCTCTCTCTCTCTCTCTCTCTCCCCCTCCTCTCTCCCCCCCCCTCTCTCTCTCTCTCTCCCCCTCCTCTCTCTCCCCCTCTCCCTCTCCCCTCTCCCTATCCCGCTCCCCCTCCCTCTCCCCCTCTCTAATCCCCACTCTCTCCCCCTCTCTAACCCCCACTCTCTCCCCCTCTCCCCCCCGCTCTCCCCTCTCTAACCCCCACTCTCTCCCCCTCTCTCACACCCCCCTCTCTCTCTCTCTCACCCCCTCTCTCTCTCACACCCCTCTCTCTCACACCCCCTCTCTCTCTCACACCCCCTCTATCTCTCTCACCCCCTCTCTCTCACACCCCCTCTATCTCTCTCACCCCCTCTATCTCATCCCCCCTCAGTCCCCCCTCTCTCTCCCCCCTCTCCCCATGCTGTCTTCCAAAGACAGTAGCAACTAAATTATTAGTTCTTTATCCAATTTTCTGCTTCATTTAGCAACATCTCAGTTAAGATTCACCATTTCTTCTGCTGTTTTGTGTAATAAACACTTCCAATTCAGCTGGTGCAGTAAGAGCATACCCTTCTGCAATCACGAGTTTTTGTGCTGTAGCACTCACTTATTGCCTTCCTTATTCTACCCGTTGTTTTATTACTTCTACTATATCATTCACTCTTTCAACCTCATCAGCTGTCCCACTGTTTCCACATGTCATCCTAACACAGTGATCCAACCTCTACTTCTGGTATGTGGTATATTCCCCAAAGCCTAAGTCACCTCATCCCCCAAATCCTCCCATGTTTCCTCCTACACACCCTGGAAACTCCTTCAAACATTCTGTGATCACATACCATCAGTTTAAAATTACCGAGGGCTTCTTCTAACCATGTTACCTCATTCTATGTCTACCATTCATTAAATAACACCTGTATCCCCCATTGATAAGCACATTTGTTGATGTGCTTGGTGAACAGTTCTCACTGTCAACGTGGTCGTTCTGAAATGCTGCCACTGCAATGACAAGCCATAGTCCTCTTAAGACTGGGTTTATCTTCTCTCCTGGCATAGTTCATCTGAGGACAGTGCATGTGTCTCTAATGCAAAAATCCACTGCTCCTGCACAGCAGGTAATCTTCCTTGTACCAAACATACAAAGAAAACTCCCTTACATCCTAGGTCTTCCCGTGTAGACCTACTATAGCTGTTTCACTTAAAACTTCTTGCTTGCTACTCATCACTTGTTTCCCACTTTCTTTCTGGCTCAGCCCTCCAATTCTTTGGTTAATCTAAGGACTTGTCACATGTTCCATATTTCCACATGCAGAATTCTCGTAGACAACTGCATTTTGAAAGTCACTGGTGACAGTTTCACAATCTGATATTGGCCATGACACTGCATAAAAAGTAGTGTCTTACTATTTGTAGTATGTGAATTCGATAGATTTCACATTGGCCATTTTTGTCTTGGTGTGATCTTTCCCTGTGAGTCACTGCTCCCTCTTGTTTATACAGTGCCAGTCTATTTGCCTTAACCAACCTTTTCAATTCTTCTCTTGCCACCCTCACAAATGCGTTAACATGCATTCAATTATTGAAATAGGAAAACAAAAAGAGAAAGACAATAGGTTTTGACCATATTCCACCTCATATGGCTAAAGTTCTGTAGTTTTTGCTGTTTTGATTTGTACACAGACAAAGATAACTTGAACAGACATCACAATTGGTATGTGTGTGCTATATGGTATTATAGCATGCTCTCTATTGCTTCATGCACGCTTAACATGGTCCTACTAGCCTGACGATGTAGATGACTTGTCCTCAATTTCTTCCCACATTACAGCTTAAATTCCTTCTATAAATCCAAGATACGGATGACCTCCTTGATTTGTTATTTCTGGTACAATTAAGTTCCCTATTGTTAATTACTGCTTGTACCAATGTTGCTGCCTGTTCATTTGGCACTGCGACCATTTAGACAGGTTATGAAAAATGATTCATAATAACAAAACATCAATCCCAAAAAATTCAACCTCCTAAATCGCTCGTCACTTTTCAATGAGTTTGGGCTTGGCTACCATCGGACCTCTGCCATTGTAGCACCTTTGCACTTCCGTGCTGCATGTCTATCCTCCCTTTGGAACATGTCATGGACACGTTTTGTGAATGACGTTGAGGTGCTAGAGCTTCAGCACACAGACTACAGTTTCGTAATCTATCGTTCTCCATTTTGGCGTTTGAGGTTTGGCTTTGTTTCCTCTTCATCCCTGTGCAGTTCTGAAGGCCAGCCCAAGTGTACCATGTGACGGGGTAACACGTAATGACCATCCCCAGGTCTGCAGGTAGGGTTTCCACATACATGGTACAGGCCAGGTCCAGGGAGGTGTGGTAGTTTGAGCTGTAACCCTCCCAAATTGCCATTTAGTCCCTCTGTCAGAAGTTTGGGAGGTGTGATCCATCGCCTAATGAGTGTGAGCTCCCCTCTGAGAAAGGGTCCCACAGCAGGAGGGAACATGCTATGCCTTTGGAGATGATGGCGGTCTTGGGGATTCTGTCACAATGAGCCAATTCCAATCTGTGTCTACTAAACGTAATGGGAATGAGGTGAAACATTCAGACTCTTCCAGCTTTCACATTGGTTCCTCATACCACATAGTGGACATTGTCATTTCTTTGCTACAGATAATCCACATATTATTCAGAAAGGTGTTGACAAAATTGCCGGCCCTGTGAAATCCTGCTCTCATTTATGTAATTGCACTTTGCTTTTGGAGACCAAGTGTGGTCCTCAAGCCCAACAACTGCTTGCAGCTTCACTCCTCCAAAGCTATCATGTTAGTGGTAAGGCCCATCGAATCCTTAATTCATGTGGTGGTATTTACACCAGGCTGCTCAATGGTCAGAATGAAGGACAAATTGAAATATACCTTTCTGATGAGTGTGTCACTGCAGTCTGTTGGTTAATGAAACAGGTTGATGCAACCTTAGTCCGTACATACTCGCACTTTTGGTAGAGTAGTGCCTCTGTCAAACATAGACCAAGTTATGAAGTCATCAAAGTCCAACCACACATTTGAAGCCAGACGAGCTGTTACCACTGCTACTGTAACAACAACACTCCTGTCGCAACACAGCAAAATGTACTTGTGGTAGGGATGCTCATGAGTGATTGCCTGCCTTGTCCTCCCTCCTGCATAAATTTCACTGACGACCATGCAGTCTCATCCTGAGATGAGAAAGTCATGCATCAGATCTGAGTGAAGGCTTGCAAGTTGTTGGCTAGTTGAAAGCCTTGCATTTTACCATCCGGCACTTGCAGTACTGTTCTTGCTACACCTTGCTGCACAAAGGACATATCCAAGCAGACGTGACCTCAAATTCATCACTACAGCTGTAAAATTGCCCAGTGTAACAATAGTGTCACCTTCTCCTCTACCTGTGCAAGCCGCCAAATCTTTGCCTCTGGCAGCGAAATCACGTGCTACATAATAAGCAGGATGGAAAGGACAGAGGAAATGCTTCCGTGGAGGCTTCCTACTTCCTTCAAGCTAACAAACTTCTCAGCTTTCATCTACTGAATGCAAAGCTTGCAAGACACCAAAGGCAAACAGTCTTCTTCTTCATTGACTCACTGGTCCTCCTCAGTAGTCTCACTGAATAATACCCTCACCCACCCAACCTCAATTTTGCCAGTGCACGCTGCTAACCATTTGGATACTCCGGAATCTCCACACTGACTCTGATAGAATGCTGACACACACGTAGCTCACATAGAGCAGGACTCTACAGTGACTGTAGCTGCCAAGTGCCAGCCTTTGAAGATTCATTACTACAGGTGACAGAGGTGACGACCCGTCACTTCTTTACCTCTTCCCATTTCCCCACCGTGACCTCCCTTCAGTGGAACAGTCGCAGCACTAGATCCAACAAGGAGGGATTATGGCTACTCTTGCAATTGCAGTGTCCACTTGTTTTCTCCCTCCAGGAAACAAAATTGCCCTCACAACTGCTTCAAACCTCTTGGTATTCTTTCCAGTCCTCTTTCACCTTCCAACTGGGGATAGCATTCCATTTGAGGAGTCACACTGCTCATCTGCAATCACATTCACTGTCACTCTGTCTCACTGAACACCAGACTGAAGCTGTTGCAGTCATCACTTCATCTTTCCTGTTTCCATTGTCCACGTCTCTCCATCATTGTGTGTTACCAGTGCAGACATCCTTCAGCTTATTGGGCAACTTCCTCACTTTTTGCACTTCAATGTGCACCATCCCCTTTTGGGCTCTTCTGAATAAGATATTTGTAAAAATAGCAAAACCATGGTGAAGAGATAATAAACTTTTATCCACACCTTGTATTTGCGACTTACTGGCTGATTTTTTAACCTCTTTCTCGACCTTCATGCAGAAATTAGCAGTAGTACCTTCGTCAAAATGGATGGCTCTCACTGGTGTTGGGTCTCTCTTCATTATTGGTACAGACTTTCCAGCATCAGCTTTCAAAACATTGCTCAGTATTTAGAGCGGTTTTCTTTGTTGTGTATCAGGCCACATAGCGACACAGGCTTTTCAGTCGTATCATCTGCTCTGCCTACACCCTTCAGAGCCTGTGCTGTATGTTGTCCATCCCTTAGTGAAACAGATCCAAGAAATCTTTCACTTGCTGAACCTTTATGGAGCCACTGTGATGTATTTGTGGGTCCCTGGTCACGGCAACCTGAGAGGAAATGAGGGAGCTGATACTGCTGCTGAGGCAGCTGTCCTCTTACCTTGGCCTGCTAGTTCTTCCATTCCCTCCGATCTTTGTGTTGCTGTCTGTCAGCAAATGGTGTCTCTTTGTGATTAATACAGGTCTTCCCTTCATGGAACAAGCTCCAGGGAATTAAACCTCTTAGTGGCTTGGCCAACTTCTTCCTCTTACCTTAAAGAAATGTCTTGGAATGTACACGCTGAGCTACAGAATTAGTCCTTTGCCAGCCACAAATGACACCATATTACTCCATAAGGAAGTTTAATAATCCCAAGCAATCTTGCCCTCAATTCCAATTGTAAGAAGTCTTGCCATGCAACTAAGAACATCATTCCGGATAAGCACTGGTATATCAGCAAAATGAAGGCTGTGCCATTCACTCAAAACAAGGAAGCACTGCTCATACACTGCAGACATTGTCCTGCTGAACTGGCCTCCATCACTTGATTCCACATTGCTCTCCATTGATTCCCATTACGCCAGCAGTACGGCTCAAGTTGGCAATAATTCACAGATGTGCCACTTGTCCTCATAACAGATATTCCATTGGAATACTGCTGCCATCTGCAAACATGGTAAATTTGGTAAATTTGTACTAAACACCATTCACAATAGCTGGCAGATAATTATCAGAAATCAGAGGACAGACACAGGACAGAAGGCCTTTTTCCCCCAAACCCTATCCCATTGCTATTACTAAAAGACTAACTTCATGGCCTGCAGTACCAGTTTCATATTGCTTATCTGACAGTGTCCTGGGTCAACAGAAATATTCCTTTTTAAAATGCAGGTAGTAATTACAAAAATACTGAAAATGGAACTGTTGTCAGAATGTAGTCAGTAAGAAGTATGATCTTGAATCAGCGGTTAAACATAAGAAGAACAGTATTCAGAAATGGCGTGCATGTCTTCAGCCAGTAGAGATAAAGATGTACAAAAAACACACACTATATTAATCCAGTGTTTCTTAATGAGAGCACTTAGCTGCTTCCAACAAAAACATTGATTATAAATTCAAACCTTCTCAAAATTCCTAATAGCAGACATTTAAAACACCATTTGCAAAGTAACAAAAGTTCAGAGAAACTGCAGTGTGTAAAACAACTCCAGATAATTTGAAGCTCAGTTATTAGAAGCAATAATAGCAATTAGAAACCCAATAGCAAACGATTTCCCTTAGTTTTTTTGTGGCCTTCCATAACATTTTCTAGGTTTGGCTGAGCTACAATAAATCCAGGTTTATGAAAACTATATTATCAGTGTCAGTTTGCTACACTTCACTTTCCTTTGATTTCTGTCACATGCTTTTGAAATTAAGACTTAAAGCAACATATGTATTACATTCCTGCTTTGTGTCCTTTAGCCTTTTCACTATCCAAGGTTTTTATTGCATACTGTGCGCATTGAGAACATAGAAATAACTGTAATCCGATATGACTCTCGTTCCTGTCATGCTATTAAATAGGTTATATTAAGTACATGAAGATCAGAGCATATTTTTCTACTACGTATGTATGTCTACAAACTACTATTTCATGTGCAGCTACACAAGAATGTATTGTTACTCCTGTGCTTTTTAATCTCTCTCTAGGAGAGCTTACATCACAAAGTTATAGGCTTTTTATGATACATTTTCCTGAAAATATATATTTGTGCACACTACTGCCATTCAGTTGTAAATTGTTTTCTTTGAAGCGAACAACTGTGCATATAGAAATATTACACGCTTGTAATATGATCTGAAATGCTGAGTGCCTGTTACTGTTGACATCCCACCTCTTGTCCTAAGCAGACTAATAAAAATGTTGATGTATTGTTACATTACAAAGCAGTTAATTGTATGTGTTGTCTGGCAGTTTATTGTGATGGTGTATAAGCTTAGGGGTGGCCACTTGCTTAAGATTGATCGACCCACAGATTGCCACCTCTTCATAATATTAGACTTCATAAATAAGACATAGTAATACATTTATGTTCCTTGACATGATGTAATTATAATGGAACTAGCTATAGTGAGTGAGCTGCTTATGACATTGCAGTTTTGTGTGTTTACACAAGTTAGGGTTGGTACACTGCGTTTCTCGTTATGGCATATATATACGTCAAGAATATGTGCACCCTTTTTATTCAGTTTTCTTCAGTCTTTTTTTTTTACACAATACTGGTACTGTGAGGATGGGAAATGACTGAAAAAAGTTGTAATAAAGTAACCTCTCACTACTCTCACCTGTCTGAGGAAAGAATTATTAGCTCAAGAAGCCATAGTTTCCTCATTTAAACATTTCTATTGACATTTTCACTGTTTTGATATGACTTGTTCCCACTCGATTACAGTTGTATGATATTTATTCAAAAGTTTGCGTAAAATACAATAGATTTCATGTAAGTTTACATTCTGATAACTAGAATTAGTAGTATAAATTTGCATTTGTCAAAGTAGTTACTGAAATCAGAATTTCTGTGCTTGGAGTCTCTTATCCAGAAGCACTCTTCAAAATATTTTGTGTTCCAAAAATGTATCATTATTCACATTTGTAACTGTTAGTTGTTTAAATTTGGTCCCTTTGAAAGGAAGCATAAGTACTTCATATTGCAATTACTGAAGCTTCTACATTACTGTCGTTTCTTGCAATCATTGTAAAATGTCTGTGTCATTTAATTGAACCTCATGAAGCTCCCATTATTGCTAATATTTGCACCAATGTCATATTTTGTACTTCCAACATAGACATTACAGTATTTGGAGATTTACGAACTACAGGAAATAGTAAAGCACTGATGTAGAAACTGTATTCTATCCCTAATGTAACATCCAGTATTTAGGTTGCATGTTCCATAATATGAAAATTATTAAAATGATATTCCTCAGTTACTAGAAACTCTTACCCAGCTAGATGACATTCTTTGTTTGCATTTAGGATGTATATTATACCGTCAGCCACAGGGTCATATATTATAGATAGTCTTGTATGTTGTCTTTGTATCTTTGGCAGAAGTTAAAACAGCTAACTGGAACTTGACAAAATAATCTACTAGTAACATCAACATACAGAGTCATTTGTTGTTCGTCTGTCTGTCCGTTCTCAAGAATGGCTATACTATGGTAAACGATCCCTTTGCGATGTAAATAATTTAAGGTTCTAAGTCAATGTAGTCAAAAGATACGGCCACATATGTCACATATTTCGTTACTTGCAAACTCACTCGTCAAATCCTATTGATGAAATCAGAGCTCGACCCTGGGGCCTGGCGCTGTGCACGTATAGCGCAGAAACCGAGAGGTCGTTATCGTTTCTCGATCGGACCACCAATTTCTCATTCATCGTTTTAACCTAGTCTTCACATCTCAACGATGTGAGGAATCGTGAGGAACAACATGTGGTTCAGATTCGGCGTAAAAATATAGGTTGCCTTTACCCGGTTCGATAACGTAAGCAGGTTAGGGACACGGTAGTCGCTCTGGTGGCGTTGAATACGAAGACTTGCTTCACGCCTCTGAGCCACACTAAATTATTATTATTATTATTATCTATAAGAATAAGTAATTTGTACAGAAACCTCATAGCGCCGTCATCCTCCCAGTTGTACTGTCGTTTTTGGCAAATTTTGCCCAGGTGGATTACATAGGTCAGTCCTCCTCAAATAATGTGCTGCATGACAAAAGGTCACAACGCCCTTACCTACTCAGTTATATGACACGAAATTTGGTTTAAAAACATAGGGTGAGAGTGTACTTGAGATCTGGTTTTTGCGTTTACACTCTGTCATTTTTGAATAGACCATGAACACACACATCAACACAGAATCACAGACGGAAAGTAACACTTCCAGCAAAAATTTCCGCATACTACCGTGTTGACAGTATGTGCAACTGATAGTTATGTGATTTCATTTCAAAGATTATAGAATCAAGTCAAATGCAAGTTTTGGTTGTCAATGCAAATAAAATGGGCTCTAAGCACTATGGGAGTTAACATCTGAGGTCATCAGTCCCCTAGAACTTAGAACTACTTAAACCTAACTAACGTAAAGACATGACACACTTCCATGCCCGAGACAGGATTCGAACCTGCGACCGTAGCAGCAGCGCGGTTCCGGACTGAAGCGCCTAGAACCGCTCGGCCACAGTGCCGGTGGTTGTCAATGCAGATAATGAATATCGATGTGGACGAACAAGGTAATGAATGTGTCGAACAAGTAGCAATAAACCTACAGGGAATCAGAATTCTCTTTCAACGTGGAGCACCCTTACTTACGACGCAAACTGGAACAAATGCTTGGCGTTTTGTATGAACATTCTCTGTGTGCTTAAGGTCTGGGTGGGATTCACACGTCAGGCAACCATTTTTAACAAGTAAAAGACCCACTTCACCTGTGGTAAGGCCGGCTGAGCTGTGCCGTGTTGCACCGTGTTTCCATATCCACGTTAAACGCGACGACCGGTCGCTACATACTGGTGGAGTTGGATTGGGTTGTTTCGGGGAGAAGACCAGACAGCAAGGTCACCGATCTCATCGGATTAGGGAAGGATGGGGAAGGAAGTCGGCCGTGTCTTTTGACAGGAACCGTCCCAGCATTTGCCTGGAGCGATTTTGGAAAATCAAGAAAAATTAAATCATGGTGGTCGGACGCAGGACTGAACCGTCCACCTCCCGAAAGCGAGTCCACTTTGCTGACCACTGCGCCATCTCGCTCCGTCTACTGGTGGAGAGTCGCTAATTGTTGGAGACGTAATAGAGGCTGATGTCACGCTACATAGCGATTCTGTTATCAGTAAGTTTCTTTATACAAGAGTTATTATAATTAATGAACGAATCGTCACGTAAGGTCGCAGGACACTTATTTCTTACGGTGTTTGAACCCGAGATGTTGAAAATATTTGTCTGGGACTGAGATTCGAACTCTCATCCTTCCCTTCGCCAGGCTTCACCCCTTTCAGATGATTTAGTTCCAACGATTCAATGTTTCCCCTGGATTTCTGAGTTCTCAAAGTCTCTCCGAAAGACGCATATCTGGGTTCGACAACTGGTCTGGCAAAAAGTTTCCATCACGACGTTTCAAGCTGCAGTCCGCGCACACCAGCCTGCAGGTGACAATTATAGCTTTCAACGTCTCTCCGTGCCTTTCAACATTATTGATTGCTGCCGGTTTCGACTCGCAATCAGAATGATTCGTCATATTAATTTCATATACAATCATCGTCGCTTAGTTTGGTGAAAAAGTATTTCATAGTCAATGCCTCTTCGTGTGTAGTCAAAACGAAGACATTTGCAGGGCTCGACTTCCAATCAGCACACAGCTGTACGTCATGTTATTTCCAGTTCAAATACCTGTACATCTCACAACTGGTGAAATAAAATGTTTTGTAACATGTGTTCATGACTGTATAACACTAAAAGGGGTACTGGTTTCGAATCCCGGTAAATCAAAAGTTTTTCACCTCGGTATTTCAGTTTTAGTCGTCTTGCTAGTGTTGAAAAGATTTCAGATCTAATATTTGATTGTGCTCGATTAACAATTCAGTATCAACTGGGTTCGAATCCCAATCCCCCACAAACTTTATGCCATGTCATTTCAAATTCAATCCTGCACACACTTGTTACTTTTGACCTGAACCATGTTTAAAATTTTTCGTTGTTACTTAACATGAAGAAGAATTGCTGGATTGGAGACTTCAGTCCCATTCCAGTACAAAAATGTCTGTAATATAATTTCAAGTTGAATTTTGCTTTTTGAAATGTTATTTACTGTAATAAATTTGAGTTTGCAAGCGTAATGGCCGTGTCATGTCTAATAACGTGTTTTCTGTATTAATTTGTATGTGGATTGATACCCATTAAGGGCAGTTATTTTTTGAGGCCTCTTGTAATAACCATTTTAGTTAGTCAAACAACTGTATCCAAAAGACCACAGAGGGTATGCAAGAAAGTTGCGTTATGGGGATTGCATATAAATCAGGCGAAACGCGATTCATGTCGTTCGGGTACTTTTGAGCATGACAGTACCACTCTCCTTAATAAAGCACTTGTGTTTAAAAAGGTATATAATGTTTCTGATATTTATGTCTTGATATAGTCAGATATTAAGCTCTTTAAACTATTTTGGACTTCTTCTGGCATAATGTCTACTGCGTTTCATACGTGGCATGTCTAATTTTCGTGCATGCACGTTCGCAGAGTCGCTTCGCGTTAGAATAACTTACTATACAAACTGATTGTTTAGGTCACGATATTTATTTCGCCATTAATCTGAAAATTCTGTTGTGATTATTTCCCTCGCAGAAAAGTGTAGCACGTTCTTTTACGAACAAAGTTCACCTACACGGTTTCCCATCGTTAGCGAACTATGAAATAGTTCTAGGTAGAGTTACTTGTTACATTGCACAAATCTGAAATACGTATGTTGCTAAATCTTGCAGTGAGAAAAATATGGGAATGTAGAGCATCAATTTCTCAGTTCAGATAAGTTTTGACTTCCAATTCTCTTACTGAGTTTCTACTGCACAAAGGGAAAATCTAATCTCATTACATAATTACTTGTTTACTATATATAGATCCCCCATTGGGATATTTTGAATCGATTATGAGGAATTTCGAATCCTTATTATGCTGTCTGCCAGACAGCAGAAAGCCGTTAACGGTCTGCGGTGACTTCAACATGGACTTACTAAAGGGTTCTGATAAAACATACACTCCTGGAAATTGAAATAAGAACACCGTGAATTCATTGTCCCAGGAAGGGGAAACTTTATTGACACATTCCTGGGGTCAGATACATCACATGATCACACTGACAGAACCACAGGCACATAGACACAAGCAACAGAGCATGCACAATGTCGGCACTCGTACAGTGTATATCCATCTTTCGCAGCAATGCAGGCTGCTATTCTCCCATGGAGACGATCGTAGAGATGCCGGATGTAGTCATGTGGAACGGCTTGCCATGCCATTTCCACCTGGCGCCTCAGTTGGACCAGCGTTCGTGCTGGACGTGTAGACCGCGTGAGACGACGCTTCATCCAGTCCCAAACATGCTCAATGGGGGACAGATCCGGAGATCTTGCTGGCCAGGATAGTTGACTTACACCTTCTAGAGCACGTTGGGTGGCACGGGATACATGCGGACGTGCATTGTCCTGTTGGAACAGCAAGTTCCCTTGCCGGTCTAGGAATGGTAGAACGATGGGTTCGATGATGGTTTGGATGTACCGTCTACTATTCAGTGTCCCCTCGACGATCACCAGAGGTGTACGGCCAGTGTAAGAGATCGCTCCCCTCACCATGATGCAGGGTGTTGGCCCTGTGTGCCTCGGTCGTATGCAGTCCTGATTGTGGCGCTCACCTGCACGGCGCCAAACACGCATACGACCATCATTGGCACCAAGGCACAAGCGACTCACATCGCTGAAGACGACACGTCTCCATTCGTCCCTCCATTCACGCCTGTCGCGACACCATTGGAGGCGGGCTGCACGATGTTGGGGCGTGAGCGGAAGACGGCCTAACGGTATGCGGGACCGTAGCCCAGCTTCATGGAGACGGTTGCGAATGGTCCTCGCCGATACCCCAGGAGCAACAGTGTCCCTAATTTGCTGTGAAGTGGCGGTGCGGTCCCCTACGGCACTGCGTAGGATCCAACGGTCTTGACGTGCATCCGTGCGTCGCTGTGGTACGGTCCCAGGTCGACGGGCACGTGCACCTTCCGCCGACCACTGGCGACAACATCGATGTACTGTGGAGACGTCACGCCTCACGTGTTGAGCAATTCGGCGGTACGTCCACCCGGCCTGCCGCATGCCCACTATACGCCTTCGCTCAAAGTCCGTCAACTGCACATACGGTTCACGTCCACGCTGTCGCGGCATGCTACCAGTGTTAAAGACTGCGATGGAGCTCCGTATGCCACGGAAAACTGGCTGACACTGACGGGGGCGGTGCACAAATGCTGCGCAGCTAGCGCCATTCGACGGCCAACACCGCGGTTCCTGGTGAGTCCGCTGTGCCGTGCGTGTGATCATTGCTTGTACAGCCCTCTCGCAGTGTGCAGAGCAAGTATGGTGGGTCTGACACACCGGTGTCAATGTGTTCTTTTTTTCCATTTCCAGGAATGTATGATGTGGAAACCATATTTGGTCTTACAGTGTGATCTCAGTGACTAATCTTCCAACATGGGTGGATAAAAGTAGCACCCCAACTAATGATATTTCCTTTGATGAAGCTGAATGCAAGAAAGTAACTGTGCACTCACTAACAATGCTGTCTCTGATCATGGTGCACAGTCAGTTAGAATAAAAACGACAGTGCCTCTCCTCAGTGAAAACCGAATAATTAATGATTGAAGAACAAATGTTTCTTAGAATGCTTTACGAGAAAAAAACATGGGATGAAATTTATAATGAACTAAATGCTAACACAAAATTTAATTTATTCTATGATAAATTCATATAACTGTTTGAAAATAGTTTAAGAAGACAGAGGGATTCATATTGACAATGTTTCCTTTGATGAAGCTCAAAGCCAGGTAATAGCTGCATAACTAATAATAAATTTTCTCTCAGTTCATGATGCACAGTTACTCAGGATAAATAAGACACTGCCTTACTGTATAAGACGTCTAAGTCGATACCAATTAGAGTAATTAATGACGCTTGGACAAATATTTTTGAGAATGGTTTACAAGCAATGACAAGGGATAAAATTTATAACGAGCCAAATGTTGAATTAAAATTTAATTTATGGAACTATAAATTGATATCAGAATTAGAAGACAGCTTTCAACATAAGCAAATTAGAAAGAACATTAACAAGCGTATAAAACACATGGATCACTAGAGGAATTCAATCATTTTGTGAAAGGAAAATGGAAATATATACACTCCTGGAAATGGAAAAAATAACACATTGACACCGGTGTGTCAGACCCACCATACTTGCTCCGCACACTGCGAGAGGGCTGTACAAGCAATGATCACACGCATGGCACAGCGGACACACCAGGAACAGCGGTGTTGGCCGTCGAATGGCGCCACCTGCGCAGCATTTGTGCACCGCCGCCGTCAGTGTCAGCCAGTTTGCCGTGGCATACGGAGCTCCATCGCAGTCTTTAACACTGGTAGCATGCCGCGACAGCGTGGACGTGAACCGTATGTGCAGTTGACGGACTTTGAGCGAAGGCGTATAGTGGGCATGCGGCAGGCCGGGTGGACGTACCGCCGAATTGCTCAACACGTGAGGCGTGACGTCTCCACAGTACATCGATGTTGTCGCCAGTGGTCGGCGGAAGGTGCACGTGCCCGTCGACCTGGGACCGGACCTCAGCGACGCACGGATGCACGCCAAGACCGTTGGATCCTACGCATTGCCGTAGGGGACCGCACCGCCACTTCACAGCAAATTAGGGACACTGTTGCTCCTGGGGTATCGGCGAGGACCATTCGCAACCGTCTCCATGAAGCTGGGCTACGGTCCCGTACACCGTTAGGCCGTCTTCCGCTCACGCCCCAACATCGTGCTGCCCGCCTCCAGTGGTGTCGCGACAGGCGTGAATGGAGGGACGAATGGAGACGTGTCGTCTACAGCGATGTGAGTCGCTTCTGCCTTCGTGCCAATGATGGTCGTATGCGTGTTTGGCGCCGTGCAGGTGAGCGCCACAATCGGGACTGCATACGACTGAGGCACACAGGGCCAACACCTGGCATCATGGTGTGGGGAGCGATCTCCTATACTGGCCGTACACCTCTGGTGATCGTCGAGGGGACACTGAATAGTGCACGGTACATCCAAACCGTCATCGAACCCATCGTTCTACCATTCCTAGACCGGCAAGGGAACTTGCTGTTCCAACAGGACAATGCACGTCTGTATGTATCCTGCGCCACCAAACATGCTCTAGAAGGTGTAAGTCAACTACCCTGGCCAGCAAGATCTCCGGATCTGTCCCCATTGAGCATGTTTGGGACTGGATGAAGCGTCGTCTCACGTGGTTGCACGTCCAGCACGAACGCTGGTCCAACTGAGGCGCCAGGTGGAAATGGCTTGGCAAGCCGTTCCACAGGATTACATCCAGCATCTCTACGATCGTCTTCATGGGAGAATAGCAGCCTGCATTGCTGCGAAAGGTGGATATACACTGTACTAGTGCCGACATTGTGCATGCTCTGTTTCCTGTGTCTATGTGCCTGTGGTTCTGTCAGTGTGATCATGTGATGTATCTGACCCCAGGAATGTGTCAATAAAGTTTCCCCTTCCTGGGAGAATGCATTCACGGCGTTCTTATTTCAATTTCCAGGAGTGTATGTTGGGAAGAACAAGTAGAGATCCAGCAGTGATTGAACATTACAAACGTTTTTCATAATAATCACATAGGGTGTCTCCCAATGCTCAATCTTAGGTCTGCTATGGTTCCACATATATGTAAACGATTTTTGGTCTAATATACAGCAAGTGGAATTGGTTATTTTTGTGGATGACACTAGTATGGTAATCGTTCCAAGCATACATATCTTAACAAATGAGATGGTAAACAAGATTCTTAAAAGTATAATTGTTTTTCTGCTTGCAGGCTTACCCTCTATTATAAAAAGACACATACTCAGTTTTGAACATCTAGGGATACTATATCAATGATCAGGGTAAGGCACATAGTGGGGAAATAATAAGTAGGGTGGAAACTTCAGTATTCTTAGGTGCCCAAACTAAAGTTAATTTAAACTGCAAAAGCACATTTCGTTGCTCCCGAAAAAACTTTGTCCATGTAAACACACTTAGAATCATTGTAAATTTAGGGAGAAACAAAACAGAAAGTTGACATTTACATGTATTTTCATTCAATAACCTCTATGGAATAATGTTCTGGTATAACTCATCATTAAGGAAGCAAGTCTTCATTGCTCAAAAATGTCGTGCAAGAATGATATATAGTGCTCACCCATAATCATCTTGTTGACATCTGTTTAAGGAGTTGGGCGTTCTGACTACTTTTTCACAGTATTTTTATTACCTCATGAAGTTGACTATAAATAATCCAGTTCAGTTCAAAAGGAACAAATTACAATACCAGAACAAAAATGACATTCATTATTCCACATTAAAGTTTAGTTATCACAAAAAAGGGTGCACAACATTGCAACAAAAATTTTTGGTAACTTACCCAGTGATTTCAAATTTTACTTAGTTGTCTAAGATTATATTACAAACTGAAAAAGTTTCTAGAACGATAGTTTCTCTCCTCAATTATTATGGCCAATTGAGTCAATGATGAAGAGCTGGCAAATATTGTTCACGAAAATGTCCATTAACAACAGGAAATTATTTGTGACACATAACATGATTTGGTGGTATATTATGTCTTGCAGCAATATATCGTTGTCTGAAAGTGTAACATGGACCATAGAAATTCTTCAGATAGTGAGGATGGAAGCATGAAGGAGAATGTTAAAACGTGATGGAACCACAAAATGCAGATGATAATGTATTAGAGTAACTAAGAAGAAATTACAAGGGCTGCCGTAAGATGACCAGAATTAGAGGGCGGAGGTGTAAGGAGTATATACGAAAATGGACTCTTTGCAGCAGTAATTCAGGATGATGTGCGAAATAATCACCCCCATTAGAACAGGAAGATATGTAAAAGATAACGAAATCAGTTGCTGGACAGTTGTCAGTTGAGTGAAACACACAAGACAACGTATTCTCAGGAGCTCCTCACACTACAAATTTCGCTTTCAGTAATTTTCTATACTGTTTGTTTCTATGAAAATGAGGTTAGCAAACGCAAGAGATGAAATATAATTTCATTGTAAAATTAGGTTGAAGAGAATATTTGAGACTCCTAGTAATTAGAAAAAACTCACGTGTATGCATTTTTTGTGTTAAACGGATAATGACCTTGAGCAGCTGGTGGGCAAATTTCTTATACTGAACATTGTCAGCTAACAAATTTTCGCACATAATCCGCTCAATGGAATAGTTATGCATCATTGACATCTGACATTCTTATTTATACAGGGTGTTACAAAAGGTACGGTCAAACTTTCAGGAAACATTCATCACACACAAAGAAAGATGATATATTATGTGGACATGTGTCCGGAAACGCTTACCTTTCATGTTAGAGCTCATTTTATTTCTTCTCTCCAACTCACATTAATCGTGGAATAGAAACACACAGCAACAGAACGTACCAGCGTGACTTCAAACACATTGTTACAGGAAATGTTCAAAATGTCCTCCGTTACCGAGGATACATGCATCCACCCTCCGTCGCATCGAATCCCTGATGCGCTGATGCAATCCTGGAGAATGGCGTATTGTATCACAGCCGTCCACAATACGAGCACGAAGAGTCTCTACGTTTGGTACCGGGGTTGCGTAGACAAGAGCTTTCAAATGCCCCCATAAATGAAAGTCAAGAGGGTTGAGGTCAGGAGAGCGTGGAGGCCATGGAATTGGTCCGCCTCTACCAATGCATCGGTCACCGAATCTGTTGTTGAGAAGTGCACAAACACTTCGACTAAAATGTGCAGGACCCCCTGCGGGTTTGGGGGTTAGAATAGGTCCGCGGTATTCCTGCCTGTCCTAAGAGGCGACTAAAAGGAGTCTCAAACTTTTGGGCCTTATATGATGGTCCCCTGTTGGGTTTGACCTCCATCTCTCAAAGTTTTCCGAAGAGCGAGCCGATTGGGGAAGGGCGTTTTACTTGGTGCATTGTGTCCATCTCGCGATCAGACCGTTCGCCTGCTTATACACTGTTGAATTGCAGTCCTCTCCACTCTCCATCTCTTGGGCATGACTCTGTTTCTCCGTGCAGATTACACCTTGCACTGTGCAGTGCCTGTTTCTGCACCGACGGCGACCATGGACCACATGTTACCTAACATCCAGCACGGTAGCCAGGCTGTTGTGGTGGGGCCGCCATGTACCCTATTGATTGTAGCCCCCTGACTACACAGGGATCGCTCTACTGATGCCTGCGCCGTTAACTCCCCACGTATGCCAAGGAGTAGATGCCTATCCTCCTGGGGTATCGGGACTCCCGGCAACAGCCATCCTGCCAGGTGGCTTTTTTGCCGTGGCTGGGTGGCGCCTGTGGGGAGGGCCCTTGGTCGGAGTAGGTGGCATCAGGACGGATGACCCGCAATGAAGCGTGGTACATCGTCTCTCGCTGGTGGCCAGCCGCCAGCAGTCTCTAAGCGTTCTCGGGCTCAGTTTAACGCTCAGAAGTACGATCCGAAAACGTTTCCCTCCCTGGCCACAGTGTGGGAGAAACGTATGTCTCAGGATGGCAGTAGCAGTTATTCGCCCCGCTTCTCAGTTTGTATGAGGGCTGATGGGGAGTCTTTGCTCTCCACAAAGCCTCAATTCTTCGTCAAGCATTTAGAGGACAAGTTTGAGGAGGTGGAGGGCTTGTCAAAATGCGCTCTGGGTCAGTCCTGATATAAATGGCATCCTCTGCCCAGTCACAATGGTTACTCGCTTGTGAGAAGTTGGGGGATGTTGCCGTTATGTTCACACCCCATAAGAGTTTAAATATGGTCCAGGGAGTTATTTACCATAGGGATCTTCTTTTGCAGTCTGATGAAGAGCTGCGCGCCAGTTTAGAGCGCCGAGGTGTACATTTCGTCCGGCACGTTCATCGGGGTCTGAAGGAAAATCAGATTGCTACCGGTGCCTTCATCTTGGCCTTCGAAGGGGATACATTACCGGAAAAGGTCAAGGTGATGGTCTACCGATGTGACGTTAAGCCCTATATCCCTCCCCCGATGCGGTTCTTTAAGTGCTGGAAGTTCGGCCATATGTCTTCTCGCTGCACTTCCAGCCTCACATGTCGAGATTGTGGACGGCCATCACATCCCAATACTCCATGTGCCCCGCCTCCCATCTGTGTCAACTGTGGGGAGCACCATTCACCTTGCTCGCCAGACTGCCGAATTTTCCAGAAAGAGCGTAAAACCATGGAATACAAGACCCTGGGCAGACTAACCTATACTGAGGCCAAAAGGAAATACGACTGACTCCATCCTGTGAGAATGACATCTTCCTACACTGCTGCTACAACACCTGTGCTAGCCCTGTCTGTTTCTCCAATTGCGGCCGGATCGACGAGTAGTACAACTCCTCCTGCCCCCTCGCCAGTGGGGGCTCTACCCACCGGGTTGCTCCTGCGCCACCTACCTCAGGAGAAACACCATCCCACCCATCGGGGACGTCCATCCCCACTTCTAAGCCAGAGAAGTGTCCAACTTCTTCGGCTTCTCACGCTTGCAAGGGGTCCCTTGGGGGTCCCTCCCTTTCCAGGTTTCCGCCAGCGAGAAGGCTGACGACTTACAGTCGCGTAAGTGCCCGCAATCCGCTGGTCGTGGGGCTTCACGATCCTCCTCCGTCCCGGAGACTGAATCGGTGAAGCCCTCCCAGCCGGTGCGACCCAAGGAACGGCGTGAGAAATCCAAGAAGAGCTCTCAGCCCAAGGAACTCGTGGTGGCAGCCATCCCACCGCAACCTTCCAGCTCTGCGTCTGAGGAAGAGGTGGAGATTCTGGCGTCCCCTGAGGACCTCAATCTCGCTGGTCCATCAGACGCCATGGAAAGCACTATCACAGGTGCTAAATCGGAGGCAGCAGGTGACCCAGTGGCGTAATCTCCCTTCCCAGTCCCGTCACGCCTTTCTCAGCCATGGACACACCATCCTCCAGTGGAACTGCAGCGGTTTCTTCCACCATCTAGCTGAGCTCCGCCAACTTACCAGCCTTCACCCTTTCCTCTGCATTGCTCTGCAGGAAACTTGGTTTCCGGCAATGCGAACCCCCACCCTCCATGGCTACCAGGGTTATTATAAGAACTGGGCAGCTTATGAAAGGGTGTCTGGTGGCGTCTGCATATATGTCCTGAACTCTCTTCACAGCGGGTCTGTACCTCTCCAAACACTTTTAGATGCTGTCGCTATTCGGGTGTGGACGCCACAGGCTGTTACCGTCAGCAGTCTTTACCTTCCACTGGATGGTGATCTCGTGCAGCATGTCCTGGCTGCTCGGATAGCCCAATTGCCGCCACCTTTCTTGTTACTGGGCGACTTTAACGCCCATACCCATCTGTGAGGTTGGTCAGTGGCAACAGGTCGAGGCGCCATCGTTGAGCATTTATTGGCGCAGCTTGATCTCTCGATATTAAATGATGGTGCCTTCACACACTTCAGTGTGGCGCATGGCACATACCCCGACAAAGACCTTTCGATCTGTAGCCCTAGCCTCTTACCGTCTGTCCAATGGAGAGTGCATGACGACCTTTGTGGTAGTGACCAGTTTCCGATCTTTCTGTCACTACCACAGCGTCAGTCTTCTGGGCGCCCTAGCAGATGGGCTCTGAATAAGGCTGACTGGGACTTGTTCTCCTCCACTGCCGCTATTGAGCCTCTCTCTAACGATGACAGTAATGCAGTGGTTCAATCGGTCACCACCGGCATCGTTACTGCCGCCGAATCTGCCATTCCCCGTTCTTCTGGGTACCCTCGGCTGCGGACTGTGCCTTGGTGGTCGCCTGAGATCGCTGAAGCGATTAAAGCTCGCCAGCGGGCGCTCCAGCTTTACAAGCGACATTCCTCAATCGAACTCCTTATCGCCTTAAAACGGCTGCGTGCGCGAGCCCGCCGCATTATCCGCCAACACAAGCAGGAGTGCTGGGAGCTGTATGTGTCCACCATTGGCCTCCATGTCACTCCATCGCAGGTCTGGGTCAAGATTCGCCGCCCCTATGGCTATCGGACCCCTGTCAGCGTCCCTGTGCTCTCACTGAATGGAGCAGTTTGTACTGACTCCGACGTCATTGCAAACCGCTTGGCAGAGCTCTTTGCTCTGAATTCCGCTTCTGCCAACTACCCCTTGGGCTTCCGCTGCATTAAAGAGCGGATAGAATGTCGGAGTCTTTCTTTTCGCACCCACCATCCTGAATTGTACAATGTTCCATTCAGTGAGTGGGAATTCCGCAGTGACCTCGCCGCTTGTCCTGATACCGCTCCTGGCCCAGATAGCATCCACTCTCAGATGCTGAAACATCTTTCAGTGGACAGCCAGCGACACCTCCTCGACCTTTACAACTGCATTTGGGTCGAGTGTGAGTTTCTGTCGCAATGGCGGGAAAGCCTTGTTGTCCCCATTCTGAAACCGGGGAAGAACCCTTTGGAGGTGGACAGCTACCGTCCCATTAGCCTCACCAACGTTCTTTGCAAGTTTCTTGAACGGATAGTGAGCCGGCGCTTGAATTGGATACTGGAGTCTCGCGGCCTTCTGGCTCCGTCTCAGGGTGGGTTCCGTAAAGGCCGCTCCACCACCAACAATCTGGTGAGCCTAGAGTCGGCCATCCGCTACTGCCTTTGCCCGCCATCAGCATCTGGTCGCTGTCTTTTTCGACATGAGGAAGGCGTATGATATGACATGGCGTAATCCCATCCTTTCTACGCTTTATGGATGAGGTCTTCGGGTCCCTCTGCCGATCTATACCCGTAATTTTCTGTCGTATCGTACTTTCCGCGTGCACGTCGCGGCCTCATGTAGTTCCTCCGAAGTCCAGAAGAACGGTGTGCAACAGGGTTCTGTTCTAAGTGTGTGTCTGTTTTTAATAGCCATTAACGGGCTCGCTGCGGCCGTGGGAAATTCTGTCTCCGCTTCCCTGTATGCTGACGACTTCTGCCTTTACTACAGCTCTATTGGCATTGCAGTTGCTGAACGTCAGCTACAGGGCGCAATCCGCAAGGCGCAGTCTTTGGCTGTAGCGCACGGTTTTCAGTTTTCGGCAGCCAAGACCTGCGTCATGCATTTCTGCCGGCGACGCACTGTTCACCCAGAGCCGCGGTTTTATCTCGACGGCGAGCTTCTTGCAGTGGTGGAGTTACATAGGTTTTTGGGGTGGTTTTTGGTGCCCGGTTGACTTGGCTGCAGCTTAAACAGGCGTGTTGGCGGCATGTAAATGCTCTGCGATGCCTGAGCCACACCAGGTGGGGCGCCGACCGATCTACTCTCCTACGGCTTTACCAGGCGTTAATCCAGTCCCGTCTGAACTATGGGAGTCTGGCTAATGGCTCAGCATCCCCATTTGCGCTGCGGGTGCTGGACCCAATCCTCCACAACGGGATACGCCTTGCCACTTGTGCCTTCCGGACCAGTCCTGTGGACGGCATACTTGTGGAGGCAGGTGTCCCTCCACTGCGGATACGACGCCAACAATTACTGGCTGCTTATGCTGCCCTTGTTTTTAGCTTGCCCGAGCATCCAAATTATCGTGTCCTGTTCCCGCAGTCCCTCGTCCATCTGCCAGAACGTCGGCCCAGGTCGGGTTGTCCGATCGCCGTACGCGTCAAACAGATTCTCTACGGGCTTGGATGTTTCCCTGTACCACCTCCTTTCCGGGCCCCTCTGCGTACACCCCCATGCCTTCGGCTCGACTTGGCACAGGGCCCAAAGGACTCAGTTTCTCCGGTGGCCTTCCGACGCCGCTTTTATTCCATCCTGGACACGTATCAGGGCTCTGGCGTTGTCTATTCCGACGGTTCGATGGTTCCTGGTCGTGTCGGTTATGCACTAACTCTAGGGGACCATTCTGAACAACGTTCGTTGCCGGCTGGCTGCAGTGTTTACACTGCTGAGCTGGTCACCATCTTTAGCTCCCTAGAGTATATCCGCTCCTGCTCAGACGAATCCTTCGTTATCTGTAGCGATTCCCTGAGCGGTTTACAAGCTATCGACCAGTGTTTCCCTCGTTCTCGTCTGGTGATGGCTATCCATGAGTCCCTGCATACTCTTACCCGTTGCGGCAGATATGTGGTCTTTGTTTGGACCCCGGGTCATGTTGGGATACCCCGAAATAAAACTGTTGACCGCCTGGCGAAAGAGGCCACTAGTGCACCATCTCTGGAGATTGGCCTCCCGGCGACTGATTTGCGGGCACTATTACGCCGCAAAGTTTTCGATTTATGGGACACTGATTGGCGCAACATGCCCGTGCCTAACAAACTCCGCCGTATCAAGGAGACGACTACTGTGTGGCGGTCATCCATGCGAGCTAACTGCAGGGAATCAGTCGTCCTTTGTCGGCTCCGCATTGGCCACACCTGACTGACGCACACTTATTTACTGTGTTGTCAAGATCCCCCTCTCTCTCGTTGTGGGGCGTCCTTGACGGTGGTCCATATTCTGTTGGAGTGCGCCCTTATATCTGTGCTCAGGCAGACTTTTGCGTTGCCTGATACGCTCTCTGCGCTTTTATCTGACGACTCTTCCATAGCGGACGTAGTTCTGCGTTTTATTCGGGCAGGGAGATTTTATCGCTTAATGTAAGTGTGTGAGTTTTTGTGTTGATTCTGGCCTATGGCCTACGATTTGTCTGATTTTTTTTCATGTCTTTCTCGATGGTTGGCTTTTCCGTTTTTGTTTGTATGGTCGGCCAACCACCGTCATACTCTGTGTGATTTTAGTTCGTCTTGTCTGGTCTTTGTCTACGTTTCTCTTGTTCTGTGTCGTCTGTCTTATCGTCTGTCTTATCGTCCGTTGATCGTTTTATTCTCAGTGGGTGTTTTTAGTATTTGGAAAAAGGGACGGATGACGGTAGCAGTCTGGTCCCTCTAACCCCCACAAACCAACCAACCAAAATGTGCAGGACCTCCATCGTGCATGAACCACATGTTGTGTCACACTTGTAAAGGCACATGTTCTAGCAGCACAGGTAGTATCCTGTATGAAATCATGATTACGTGCTCCATTGAGCGTAGGTGGAAGAACATGGGGCCAAATGAAGACATCACCAACAATGCCTTCCCCAAACGTTCACAGAAAATCTGTGTTGATGACGTGATTGCACAATTGCGTGCGGATTCTCGTCAGGCCACACATGTCGATTGTGAAAATTTACAATTTGATCACGTTGGAATGAAGCCTCATACGTAAAGAGAACATTTGCACTGAAATGAGGACTGACACATTGTTGGATGAACCATTCGCAGAAGTGTACCTGTGGATGCCAATCAGCTGCTGATACATGGTACAGAAACAACTGGTTCTCCCGTAGCTTTCTCCATACAGTGACGTGGTCAATGTTACCTTGTACAGCAACAACTTCTCTCACATTGAAATTAGGGTTATCGTCAACTGCACGAAGAACAGCCTCGTCCATTGCAGGTGTCCTCGTCGTTCTAGGTCTTCCCCAGTCGCGAGTCATAGGCTGGAATGTTTCGTGCTCCCTAAGACGCCGATCAATCGCTTCGAACGTCTTCCTGTCAGGACACCTTCGTTCTGGAAATCTGTCTCGATACAAACGTACCGCGCCACGGCTTTTGCCCCGTGCTAATCCATACATCAAATGGGCATCTGCCAACTCCGCATTTGTAAACATTGCACTGACTGCAAAACCACGTTCGTGATGAACACTAACCTGTTGATGCTACGTACTGACGTGCTTGAGCGTAGAGGAATGAGTCGCATGTCAACACAAGCACCAAAGTCAACTTTACCCTCCTTCAATTGGGCCAACTGGCGGTGAATCGATGAGGTACGGTACACACGGATGAAAATAAAATGAGCTCTAACATGGAAATTGAGCGTTTCCGGACACATGTCCACATAACATATTTTCTTTATATGTGTCTGCGGAATGTTTCCTGAAAGTTTGACCGTACCTTTTTGTAACACCCTGTATAGGTTCTATGTGTATCTATAAACGTTTATAGCTTCTACGAAATTTGGAAGGTATCAGTGTATGAAAAAACTGATGAACAATCAAAGATTATTTCCAAATGAAGAAAGTGAAATAGCAGAAGACCTTCTAAAATAATGGCTTAGAGGCATATCGGACCTAGCGAGGAGGCGCAGTGGTTAGCACAATGGACTCGCTTTCGGGAGGACGACGGTTCAAATTCTGATTTAGGTTTTCTGTGATTTCCCTAAATCGCTTCAGGCAAATGCCAGGATGGTTCCCTTGAAAGGGCACGGCCGGCTCCCTTCCCTAAGCCGACGAGACCGGTGGCCTCGCTGTCTGGTCCCCTCCCCAAATCAACCAACCAACAGAGACATCGGAAGAATCATATTGGAATACAGTTTTGTTATCGATTTGTAGACATATTAGATTTATTCTCTCTATGACTCCTTTCCCCTGTCTTCTTTATCTTCGTGGATGCATATTTATTTTTTCCTCGACACTTGGACGATAGTTTACATATGAACGGCGGCTTTCGTCAACGAATTAGACTATCACATGTGGCGATAAAATTGGGAAGTTGTAAGGCTGCAAGTATATGTCTTGGTGGGATTGTTAGAAAAATACGAAGCAGGATCCGCTTTGTACTTCGTACCTTGTATTTTAGATCGATAACCTATGTCTGGGGAATAAATAAATTACTGTAGTTATTGAGTCTGTCTAGTCTTGCTGTTCGTTGAGTGCAATAATGATTTCTTCAGATTTACTTACCTCATTGGTAACCTCAACAAGGGTATGTCAGTATAATACTCAGTATGTGATTAGTTCACGTTGTTTGATCAAAATAAACAAAGATCTGAACCGATTTGTAGCACCTATCACGTCAGTTGACCGGCATAAATATTGCCTCCTCTCGCTCTCAGAGAAACGATATGGCCTACAAATTATTGCGAGATTACGTAGCTAAGGTCTTAAGCTTTAAAATCATCTAAGATTATTGTATGCATCATTTATAGTTTACTAGTTACTGTCGATCATGGACAATATAACGTTTATAACCCAAACTTTTTTCGAACATGCCTAAGGGCCTCGAACACGTGTAGCCACTCGCTAAGTAAGCCTTCTCAGTGTTTGTGTGCTTTCTTAACTGCGCCCTCAGAGCTTCGGCGCAAAACAAATCTGGAGCTGCATTTTGTGGAGGGCCGGTGCTTTCCCAGAAGTGACCTCCTGCTGCGAGACTAGGGGTGGCGGCTGCCCGCCTTTGTTTGTTTGACGTTATATAAGACGTCACTCAGCGGTAGGGTGACGGGAGGGCGACGCCAGTTGTCTGCAGTAACCACATTAGCAATCTGCAGACAAACATGACACTTTGTCCTGTCGTCGTCCTTGTGCCTCCACAAACATTCCCTGGCCGCGGTTGTGTGTTTCGGACAACATAAAGAAGAGGTTCAGTCACCGAAGTAAAGGAACAGCACATATGTTAACTGCTTCTTGGAGTGAAAACTTTACAGTTCTCTGTTAATACATCGAAAGCGGAGTCATATGCCCTCCTGTAAAATTGCTGAAGGGAATGAAAACTGAACATCAATTAAGTTTGTCTGTGTTTTGAGGACGTTGGTGTAAGAGAAATCGTTACCCCTGTTCATAGATTTGAATCCACTTCTGTCATTTACGAACCCAGGGATTTCTAACGTGGTGAAGCCCTCTATTGGTGATTAAGTAGTTACACCAACGGAATAGAGTCTCAGTTGGACAATGATATGAATCTTTATTAAAGGTATTTTGGGATGATAGTGCTGAAATAATAATCTACTGTCAGAGATATTTCGAATCTTCGAATAAATTTTTACTTTGTTATTTACATTTCTAGTGGTGATCATGTCATCTGGTTGCACTACCATTCCCTGTTACCGAATAACCCACTTGCGTTATTCATTTGCGTGTATAAAAGAAAACGAAGAATGCTCACATGTGCATTTCACCAAGTGTCGTGTAGGTTGCACATATATCAGAAATTTTGTGATGACTAAATCTTATACAAATGGTCCGCCCCCGGTAGCTGATTCAGTCTGCTTTCCGCAGCGCTGTGGCGAGGACGTCTTGTTTACGTCCCGTCCGCGCGGTCGCGAGTGCTCGTAGTTGTTTACTACTGCGTTGTCGCTAGTTTAGCGTCCATCACTACCGACGGAACATGGCACATTCATACAGACAAACCACCATCAAGATCAGTTTTCAACCCGATAATGCACGACCGCGAGCTTTTGAAGTGGAACGTTTCCTTCATGACGACGTTAAAATTGACCCGCGAGACGTAATTGGTATCCATCTCTCTATCACGAGCAGTGTTGTCTACGTCAAGCTAGTAAGTGACGAGGTGTGCAACAGAATCGTGAGCGCACATGCCAACGGTGTTAAATTCAAACATTCTGATGGCCATATTCGGGCGGTCTCTATCGATCACGCTGGGCTTGGCCTACGTACGATACGCGTCTTCGAACTCCCTTTTGAAGTACCACTGGACGTAGTCACCGCGGCTTTCCAGCCCAACGGCAGAGTAATCAGCCATATGGCCGAAAAATGGACCACCTTTACAACGTACCCCGTTCTTAACGGGGTACGACAGATTAAAATTGAATTGACCAAACATGTTCCGTCATATCTGTCATCGGCGGATGTAGGGCGATCATTATGTATGACGGTCAGCCACGCACTTGCTCTGGTTGTGGCCAAGTAGGGCACGTCCGTTCGGATTGACTCCGACGACGGCTTACTCAAATCCCGACAGGTGAATCTATGACTCCTTCTACGGTGACGACCCTTCCTCTCAATTACGCCGAAGTTACACGGGCAGCAACCTTTACCGCTGCTGACGACATTAGTCCGATAACCGCCCTCGATGGAGAGAACATAATGGCTTCTGCAGTACAGGATCCGGCACCCCCACCTGAAGATAATCACCGACCGACCTTGCAAGAAGGCGTAGATGCCAGGATGGACATTGACCCACGGGTTGTGCCGACAGCAGCTTTTCTTCCAGACACCGGAGCAGCTGAAGAAATCTACCCACATTCAGATACTGAAGCACACGTCCGTAAACAGCGTTCCCCGCGAAAATACAAGAGACGGCGGCGTGCTCCATCGGACGAGTGTTTGCAGCAATCGTCTGCCATGGACTGTGGAAATTCCGACGACGGTACCGGCGGTACAGAGGCCGCTGTAACTTCAAACTCAACAGATCGCCGTGGTGACGGCTTCAGCCCCTCCGACCCCACAGAACAGCAGGATCACAAGCAGACAGCCGCTGCCGATTCCCAGCCAGAAGAGCCGATGGAGTCAGCGCCGAGTGCCACAGCAGCCACTAACAGCCACCAACAGCCGATGGTATTTCATGGCGACTGGGCAGACGACTGTGAGGCACACTCCCTGCCCATCGTGTCGGACGACACGGGGGGAAATTTATCCCACCAGTGCTGACCCTTTCCCGCCATTAGGTAGAGTGACGAGACAGCCTTACAGGGGTACTGATGGCCAACACAGATGCTGTGGATAGACCTCAAACTTATCGCATTGCAAATATAAACATCAACACTATACGGACGCGCGCTAAGTTATCATTGCTTCAGGATATGTTGAACTCGGCTTCCATCGACATAGCCCTCCTCCAGGAAGTGTACGTCGACGACTTCCCAGACATGTACGGTTACGATGCTTGCGTCTCTCCAGCTTCCCCAAAAGGCAGTGGTGTCGCTGTACTTCTTCGGGAAGGGGTAGTGGCAGACGATATCCTGTTTCTGCCTGGGGCAAGAGGAACGGCACTCACAGTACTGGGTGTCCGCCTTATCAATATCTACGCACCTTCCGGGACGGACAAACGTCGCGAACGTTCACGATTCTTTGCGGAAGACGTCGCCCCGCTCTTCCAAGGCCCCCACGTCCATCTGTTGTTTGGAGGTGACTAAAATTGCGTACTGGCGCCCAAAGACCAACTCCCACGACATAATCCTTGCCCGGAACTGGAGACGCTAATTCGAGACCTGCAGATGGTGGACACTTGGGAACATCTTCACAGCCAACGACCGGGATTCACGCACTTCACGAGTCACTCTTCCAGTCGTATCGACAGGATTTATGTCTGACGCTCTCTCGCCGCTGGAACACAAGATGCGGAACTGTGGCCTGCAGCATTCTCGGACCACTCAGCTTACATTTGTGCCGTCACCCTGCGGCGGCAACAAGTTTGGAGAAGCCGCAGCCCGTGGAAATTAAACATCGCTCACCTGTCGTACCCGGATTGCCGCCAAGCCGTTGAGGATACGTGGGCATTCGTGTGAAAATCCCCTCCGTGCATATCCCACAACGATCCGCTGGTGGTTGGACTGCGCCAAACCGTCACTGAGGCGAACGTTGATAACCTACGGTCGCGACCACGCTACTTGGCGAAGTCATACACTCGACTTTTACTTCCGGGTCCTGCGCGACTGCGATACTATGGCGCCGTCTCCGGAACGACAAACGGCGGTCCACCGTGCTAAGGCTCATATTCTCGTTCATATGCGACGCCACCTAGAGGGGGTAGTCATCCGCTCGAGGACGCAGGATCGGATATCTAGCGAACGCCCGTCAATGTTCCACGTCCTTCGTGAACGTAAACGACGCCAACGAGCGCTGATACGCTTCATCGACACGGAGGACGGTCATCGCCTCACCACGCAACAAGACATAAACACAGCGTTCTACAATCATTAATCCCAGCTCAATTCCGCTCAGACCCCTGATCCGACAGCACTGGAGGACGTCTCTCAGACGATTTACAGCACCGTCACCCCGGTAATAGAAGCGGCCTTGATGGAAGAAATTACAGAAGAAGAAGTGATCAACGCCATTAGAAAAGGGGCTGTCAACAAGTCTCCGGGTCCTGATGGGCTCCCCTTGGAATTTTACCGGACTTTTCAATATTTATTAGCCTCCCGATGGACGGACATCTGTCGCGAACTACTATCCCCGGACGTGCCGCTCCCTGCGGCGCTTGTGGAAGGGATGATTATTCCTATTCACAAACCGTCCGGTGGCTCACGACTGCAGGACTACCGCCCGTTGACGCTATTGAACTGCGACTTTAAGATCTTTTCTCGACTGTTGGCGGCGCGGATACGCCAGACCCTACGCAATGTTATCTCACCCGGTCAGACGTCATTGGGAGGCGACAATAATATTCAAACGGCACTCAGCGAATATCGTGACTTGATCTCACTGGCGAGGGCATGTAGTCTGAAGGGTGCACTGGCGACCATCGATTTTAGTCAAGCTTTCGACCACAACTATTTGGAAGCGGTCCTCCAACATATGCGGTACCCACAGCCATTCGTCACTGTCGTCATGCGACTACTCCGCGGCGCAACGTCCAAGGTGATAGTCAACGGCCGACCTACGCAGCCCCTCACCATTTCTCGATCGATACGCCAAAGCTGCCCTCTGTCCACTTATACTTTACGCTGTGGCCACAGAACCTCTCCTCTGCGGCCTGCGCCAACGACTAACGGGTATGACGTTACGAGGCCACACTTTCCGATGTAAAGCGTACGCTGACGACCTGGTGATTGTCATCCGCAACGGTGACGACACCGCTAGCGCACTAACTTGGATAGCGAAATATGGCATGGCCACTGGTAGTCGTATCAACGTCGCAAAATTGGTGGCGATGAACATCGGGGTCGGATTGTCTGAGAACAGTGTCACCCCCTTACAGCTCAGTGATAGTTTGAAATGTCTCGGCATTGATTTTACAGACGATATACGACGGACCGCTGCTCACAACTTTGGAAGGCTTTTACGAAATGTTCGGACTGGAATTGCCAACAACCGCCTACGAGCCCTGGATATCGTCCAACGGACCCAGTATGTCAACACACATTTAGCGTCACGCATTCCGCACTACGCCCAGATATTACCTATACCGGTGATGTTAGCTCGCCGTATACTTGCGGCTTTTGGGTCCTTCGTGAGTTCTGGAATGCTTTTCAAGATCAAATATGAGACTCTCACCCTTCCCCCGGATCGGGGAGGGCTTGGCCTTTATCACGTTTATGACAAAGGGGTCGCCCTATTTGTCAGCACATTAGTCAAACTATGGCACCGCCGTCCGGACAGTCTGACCAGTTTGTTAATAGAAGAACTAGCACCGCCCTCCCTGTTGCCGCCTGTGCCAATACACCACGTCCCCTCTTCGCTCTTCTACATCGGTGTCTTTTACCTCGAACTCAGTTACGTTCGACTTGCCTTACCAGCGACTCAACTGGCGACGGCAAAGACTGTTTGTAGGGTCCTGCAACGTGGACGACCCGATAACGTCGTGGAGAGGAAGCACCCAAACGTCAACTAGCGAGTAGTGTTGAGGACAATTCACCACGTAACACTAGACACTGACGTCACGGCGATGTGGTATATCACTATCAACGGTAATCAGGTGACCAGATCAAGGCTTCATGCGATCGACATGGTAGACTCACCCATGTGAACGAGCTGTGGCGTTCAAGACAACGATGAACACCGTCTTAGCTGTGGCGAGTCTACAGCAGTGTGGCACTTAGTGAGGCAAATGTCAGCATACTTCCTTCGGGTAACGCCGCATCATATCGACCCCAAGACTATCTTATACCCGGATGAAACGTATTACCCACGCACTAAAACTAATGCAACGACGTGGCTTCGTGGACATGCAGTGCACTATTTGTTTCAAGACGGCACTAAGGACACTTTAGACTTTTGGAACTATTTGCAGGAACGGCATTGCAAGATCCTCCGTAACCCAGAGTATCGACAATATTTTTCCAATTTTTTGTGGAGTGCGTTCCACGACCCTCCACGTAGCTGGAACATCACGGGTAAGAGAAGCTAAAATTACAATACGATAATAGAACACTACACGGTACAAGGTGGGATCTACTTTCATCATTACAAGAAGTCATACCTGGATGATACAGCAGATGGAGAGTTTCGTTGGGAACCCTCACACTCTGTAGCAGTATTTGTCCCATTTCCTCTTTTTGTCCCCGGTGCGAAAAGGTCTTCGCAGTTTTAGTTTTCCCATCCGGTGCAAGATGTAGCACTGGTTAATGGTGGTATGGATTCCACCCTTCAGTTTTGTTTCATGGTTTCCTTCGCCCCGCACTTTGCTCTCTTTCTTTATGCCCTTTTCTACAACTATTAGTATGGTTTTAGTTACGTGCGTCCCCAACTCGACGCAACGAGTGCACTTACTAGTTTTCTGTTCCTTACTGTTAAAAGAAATAAAAATAAAAATTAAAAAATAGTGGTCAGCGCGACAGACTGTCAATCCAAAGGGCCCGGGTTCGATTCCCGGCTGGGTCGGAGATTTTCTCCGCTCAGGGACTGGGTATTGTGTTGTCCTAATCATCATCATTTCATCCTCATCGACGCGCAAGTCGCCGAAGTGGCGTCAAATCGAAAGACTTGCATCAGGCGAACGGTCTACCCGACTGGAGGACCTCGTCACACGACATTTCATTTCATTTTACAAATGAACTTGTCAGTTAGTTTTATATGTTGTCACATCGGATCGATATAGGATTTTAACACAATGGCATGTTCGATGTAGTTTTTTAATAGTATGATTGACAGTATAAAAGTGGTGACCAAAGCTCGTTTTGTTTAAAATCTTTCTGTTTGAATATGTTAGTCAAACATGAAACAGTTCCAAGTATAACATAACAAAGAAATGAAATTATTGCGCTAGTCGTACACTGGTCTTACTCAAAGAGCCTAAACAGCCCATCACCCATAAAAACATAGAACCCAAAATATATTTTATTATTATTAGGTGGCATTAAAGTTAGTTGACTACAGGCATACAGTAAAAGTACGGATCGATAATATGGTTTAATGTATATTAGCTAACGAGAAAATACCTATTATGTAAACGTAAACACCCTACGTAACGTAAAAAAAATATAAAAAGATGTCCACTGGCTGCCAAACTAATGCAGCACGTGGTGCAGTTATAAAGCTACAAGAACACATGAAAGGTAATGGAAAGTTAGCGAGCATCACTTATAATGGCGGACACCAAGCTTACTCAGTTAAAAGTGGAAGTATTTCATGTGTGTCGTCAGTCTCTCTTTCATTACTCATTATTTTCGCGCTGGTATTTTATTAAAACGCTCATTGTTAATGTGTAATCATCGACACAGACACTCTTTTATATATTTTGTGGAGTTGTTTAAATATTCCGATACAAAAGTGGCTATGTAACTTATAAACTATTAAAGAGTCCATTTTCTTCCGTTTTCAGGTTATATCATCTACACAGTCTCTCAACTTGTCAACTAATTTTTTTCGCTTCAGGTATGGATCCATTTTTGGTTCAACTGCGTCTTCTGCCACTCATGTACTGCACCCTCCCGAGACAGTTTAACAAAATTTAAGTTGTCAACAATTAATTTTGAACTAAAACGATTAACAAACCAGCTTACTGGTAACAATTGTTCAATATACATACGCTTTTATACTTCACACACGTCTTCTTTGCAACTTGGGCTGCAATCGAGTGTTAATATTCGATCCACCAAGTCTATACTGCCAAAAAAGGAAAGAATCGTACTTTAGTGCATCGTGATTCGTTTAGCTAGACTGAACTATCATTGTCTGTCACCAATAAATCAAACTCTCATACAACGCCTTCATCACACAACTAATGTAACACGAGAAAATCACAAAATTAAATTGATAGCTTCCAGTCGAGTAACGCGAATTATCAAATAAATCTAAATCATTTACTCAGTAACAGCTGCGAGAAATACCGTTAAATTAAAACACAATAGTGACGGTCTACATTCCTGTGTTGAAACTGTCTTTTTTGTTGTACTTTTAACACTTCACGTCATCTAGTTAATATTTATTGTAAGCCTTCAGTAAGCTTTTCGATAATTGATGATAACTCTGTGTAGGGCATCTACGTATCTGTTCTTTGTTTTTCATACGATGGGTGCAACAGTTTTGTTTAGACAACGAAAAGAACGATGACTTACTTTCTCAGGTGAACTTCTTCCTCACTGACATCTCAACGGAAAGCCTTCCTCGCTGAGTAGCTGACTGTTTATAATGATCTTTGACAGACCGTGCGCTAAATTCGGCACCATTAACTGCAATAATAGAAAAATGCTAGTTGTTAGATTATATGCCGTGTACAGACCTTCTCCATAAAATTTTGCTGATCTGAAAAATAAAATATAGTCTGTCAGATTCACTGCTCAGGATGTTAGCCCTAATTTTTGTGTATAAAATAGATTCATATATTGACGTCTCCGGTATGTGCACAGATACTGAAATTTTGGTAATTCCCAAGAATGATTGCCTATCGAAGTTGGTGGGGTCCAAACGATACATATCGAACGTGCGATAGTAAATCGATTACGGAAGTCTCGTGGCGGGCGTTATGAGTATGTTTCAAGTTGTCACTACAAAAACGACCAAAGAAAAGTGTTGGAGAAGCATTTGTAAATTCAAAGGAGACGACTTACCTTACTCGTCGTTGGTGTTATCGTCTTGTAACAGACCGTGTGATGTATAAAGTACAGGGGCAATTCCATTTTCCTGTGGCCAGGATAAACTCTGCCAATATCGCGCAGGAATATCGGAAGAGTGTCGCATGCATCGACTTTTCCCTGCAAACGCCAAGTTGTGGAAGTACAGGTACTGGAAGGAGTACAGTCCGTTCCTCTGTCCTGGACGCCCTTCTCTTTTTATGGGAGACTTGACAGACTTCCACAGCCGTTCTATATTCTGGGTGTGGACACTGTGGAGTTCGTCTCTTTGGAAGACGCTAGAGTGGTTCACAAATTCGTGGTAGAACCCTTCAGCCTTCAGAGTCTGGTACGACTAAAATCTTGTGTGATTACTTTTGTTAGAGGCAGTATGAAGTGTTTTATGAGACCGATTAAACTCAACTTGTCTCGGGACAATACCCTCACAACACTTGCGGTACTCTCTTTGCCCGCATCTCGTGGTCGTGCGGTAGCGTTCTCGCTTTCCACGCCCGGGTTCCCGAGTTCGATTCCCGGCGGGGTCAGGGATTTTCTCTGCCTCGTGATGGCTGGGTGTTGTGTGATGTCCTTAGGTTAGTTAGGTTTAAGTAGTTCTAAGTTCTAGGGGACTGATTACCATAGATGTTAAGTCCCATAGCGCTCAGAGCCATTTTATTTGGACACCCTTTCTGTTCCACCGATAACCCAAATATGATCTACTTCACTTTTAGAAGGCCGTCCTCTCTGGTTCTTTCGTCTAATATATATAAGATTCGTCTACTTCTACTATTTTATTCGGTCCTCCAATTTAGTTTGAGTGTGGCTGATTAACGTCTCTGCAAGTTAGTTTTACACTTTACACATCACAGAAACTAAAAAGTGTAGTTACATTGGAGACGTACACGAATTCCGTTAAAAATATCTATTACATGCATAATTGTAACATGACAGTTTTGTTATCCGCATTAAATATTAGTTCACGTGTATATGTACTGCTTCAAAAATTGCCAGAAAAATGGTACCGTAGGAATGAATGTTGAGAAAAGGATTAACTTTGTGGTGTGTTTGGTGCGTTGTGTGAGTGCCGTTCATATTCAGCCTTTGATGCCGGCGCCGTGCGCTGTGGCCGAGCACCAGTGCCCGCTGCACGCCGCATTTTTTGCGCGCAATGCAGCTCTGCTCTGTCCTGCTTTCACACTCGTAGTGCTGTCGCCAGTTTTGGACTTTGTACTATATATTTATTAGGCAAGATTTATACAAATCACTCATAAGTGTTCCATATTAATCGTCAGATTCGGACGATGATTCCCTTTCATCTTCAGAGTCACTATCCAGTATGAGAGAAAGAGTTTCATCCACAGTATATCGCTTACCTGCCATATCACTTCTAGTAGAAACTGAAGTTAACAACACGTCACTTCAGATCAGAATCAAGGCGGGAAATGAGCGAAACAAACACTTTGAAAGTGATTGCAACTGCATCTAGCGACTGTTGTTAACTACAGACGTTGAACAAAGCCGCTAGATGGTGCATAGGTCAAGCTTCCACACAAGTCGAGCGTAGTGAAGCGGAGAAGTATGACGCGAAGCGGAACTGCTGCACCAGTCCACCGGTTGAGCGCCACATTCGCTCCCGACTTCTACAGAAGTTCATCGTAGCGAAAGGGTTACTCGCGGGGATTGGATCCGTTTTATAAGAATCAGTTTGGCACCTAATTGCAGCACTCTCTCATACCCTAGCCAATCGACACAGCCAGAGTTCGAGCTGTGCGACAGTTCCCAACTCAAGTCATGGGCGGCACTGTCAAGTTTGATTTCTGATATCCATCAAACTCACTCTGAGTTTCGATTTGTGTCATGTTAGCTTTATTGCCGACAGCATTGCAGTTACAAATCTGTTTCGTGCTGTCATTATTAATATTACTCCAAAATTGTTTCAACTGCGAGTAGACGACCTAACGTATTTAATTCACCGTGACAATGTAAACTTTAATCTAACTATGTCAGTGTTCGCCCGCCCGGTTGGCCGTGCGGTCTCACGCACGTCTTCGGGCGGGAAGGAGCGCCTGGTCCCCGGCACGAATCCGCCCGGCGGACTTGTGTCGAGGTCCGGTGAGCCGGCCAGTCTGTGGATGGTTTTCAGGCGGCTTTCCGTCTGCCTCGGCGAATGCGGGCTGGTTCCTCTTATTCCGCCTCAGCTACACTATGTCGGCGATTACTGCGCAAAACAGTTCTCCACGTACGCGTACATCACCATTACTCTACCACGCAAACATAGGGGCTACACTCGTCTGGTGCGAGACGTTCCCTGGGAGGTCCTTCAGGGGCCGAACCGCACAATAACCCTGGGTTCGGTGTGGGGCGGCGGAGCGGTGAAGTGGACTGCGGTAGTCGTCGTGGGGTTGTGAACCACTGCGGCTGCGGCCGGGACGGAGCCTCTCCGTCGTTTCTAGGTCCCCGGTTAACATACAATACAATGCAATGCAATGTCACTGTTCTCCTGCGGTCGGTCAGAATCCACTCCACATGTTATTTTCAACTAGTATCCGCACTGCGCGACAATCTCGCTCCCCACTGTCTACTACCGATAGTTTATTCTCGAGTCTTGTACAAGCTTCCGTAAGGATCACATACTCACATAATGAAAATCTGGAACCTAGCAGTTACAATTGGAAACTGATTGATAAGGGTTATCAAATGTCTATTTCGTAAAAGTACCTGCAGATATTAATGAAATATGAAAAATAAATTACAAGGTCTTTTCTTTTTTACTGTTTCCTGTTCACCGTACTTGAGTAATCTTAACTCTGGTTACGGTTCTCCCACAGTTGAAGTGCGAAGGAATGGTTGGACCCTTATTTTGAAATTATAATTTTAAGCTAAACGTCAAAGCAGCAAAAATATTTCTGAATTCATATTTGATGACGAACTACAGTTTCAAACACAGAAACTTAGTTCTTAAATTCAACTTAACTGTAATATATAAGGTGTTCAACTTTGCTTCCGCCGTTTGCCGATAGGTGGCGGCAACGATAAGTAGCGGTCGAGAGAAACAGATCGCAGACGTCAGGCAGTTAGCCTTGACCTCGGTCAACATAACCTCATTCAGACATTAGTCGATTTGTGTCTGCGTAATAAAGTCAGTTTACGATCCTAATTCTCGTCATTTGCGGGAGGTGTTACTGTTTTGTTTCAGTATGAACAAAACAGCGGCGAGTCTCATCGAATGTTCTCAAGCACGTATGGTAAGGACGCTATTAGTGAAAGAATGTTGCGTGAGTGGTTTCAACGATTCAAGAGCGGTGATTTTAACGTCTTAGACCGGCATAGTGGTGGAATAGAGAATGTTTTCGAAGATGCAGAATCGGAGGCATTGCTGAGTGAAGACTCTCGTCAAACTTAAGAATTGGCACGATTAGTGGGAGTGACACACCAAGATATTTCAAAACGTCTCAAGGCTATGGGCACGATTCAGAAAGAAAGAACGTGGATCCCCTGTGAACTGAAACCGAGAGATGTTGAACGGCGTTTTTGTGTGAATAGTTGCTTCAGAGACAAAAACGGAAGGGATCTGCATCGCATTGTGACCGGGGACGAAAAATGGGGTCATTACGATAACCTAAAGGCAGAAAATCATGGGGATATCTCGTCCAAACCGAATATTCACGACTCCGAGATCATGCTCTGCATTTGGTGGAACCAGCTCGGCGTCGTGTGGTGCAGTATGAGGTGTTAAAATCAAGTGAAACAATCACAGGTGCTCGTTATCGAACGCAGTTAATGCGTTTGAGCAGAGCATTTAAAGAGAAACGGCCGCAATAGAGCGAGAGGCACGATAAAGTGATTTTGCAGCACGACAACCCTCGACCCACGTTGTAAAGGAGGTCAAAATGTACTAGGAAACGTTAAAATGGGAGGTCCTACCCCACTCGCCGTATTCTTCACACATTGCTCCCTCTATCACCTGTTTAGATCAATGGCGCATGGCCTGGCTGACGAAAAGTTCTGAACTCGTGAAGAAGTAGGAAATTGGATCTATTCTTGGAACGTTACAAAAGATGAACAACTTTTTCGACGCTGGATTCGTACAGTGCCCGAAAGATGGGAGAACGTATTGGCTACCGGTCGAAAATACCTTGAATGATACAAGTGTAATCAATTTTTTTCTCTAAAGCCTCAAATGTTGGGGAAAAACGGGGGAAGCAAAGTTGTACACCTTGTAAACAAATTTATGCCGGCCCTGGTATCAGATTTTCAAATGTCGCATCGGTAGTACATCTATACCTTTTACAGTTAAGTTGAATTTCAGGAATAAATTTCAGTATTTCACAGTGCTTGTAGAGATATTTACACGGCTTGGAAATTGCTATGTTGGTACTCAGATCTAAAACTCCGGGAATGACGAGGATCGTAAGACGACAACATGTTAATATGTAACTCATTAGAAGGTTTGCTCCATAATGAACGTTGTATAATATATACAGGGTGTTACAGAAAGGTACGGCCAAACTTTCAGGAAACATTCATCACACACAAAGAAAGATGATATATTATGTGGACATGTGTCCGGAAACGCTTACTTTCCATGTTAGAGCTCATTTTATTACTTCTCTTCAAATCACATTAAACATGGAATGGAAACACACAGCAACAGAACGTACCAGCGTACCTTCAAACACTTTGTTACAGGAAATGTTCAAAATAACCTCCGTTAGCGAGGATACATGCATCCACCCTCCGTCGCATGGAATCCCTGGTGCGCTGATGCAGCCCTGGAGAATGGCGTATTGTATCACAGCCGTCCGCAATTCGAGCACGAAGAGTCTGTATATTTGGTAGACAAGAGCTTTCAAATGCCCCCATAAATGAAAGTCAAGAGGGTTGAGGTCAGGAGAGCGTGGAGGCCATGGAATTGGTCCGCTTCTACCAATCCATCGGTCACCGAATCTGTTGTTGAGAAGCGTACGAACACTTCGACTGAAATGTGCAGGAACTCTATATTGCATGAACCACATGTTGTGTCGTACTTGTAAAGGCACGTGTTCGAACAGCACAGTATCCCGTATGAAATCATGGCGGTGAATAGAGGAAGTACGAAACTAAAATGAACTCTAACATGGAAATTAAGCGTTTCCGGACAGATGTCCACATAAGGTCTTTTCTTTATTTGTGTGTGAGGAATGTTTCCTGAAAGTTTGGCCTTACCTTTTTGTAACACTCTGTATAATATGAGTCGACCAAAAAGTTCCGTTTTAGGGCGTTGCTGCAGCATATATATAACGTAACTTGACTTATATGTGGGTATATAAACAGTATGATGCAGGCAAGGGATTAGTGTGGTATCCCTTTCTATCCGACGTGTGTCCGGTAAATGTCTAAACGTGGCATATTACCAAATGCGTTGAAAAGGGACCAACGTGCTGTTATTGTTTCCTTCACTGCCGAAGGATAAGCAGCGGTTGACGCCCTTCAGAGAATGAAGAATGCGTGCGCTAAGGGCTGCTGGTGCTTCACGATAACGTACGTCTCCACATTGCACATGCCGTGACGCATTTGTGCCAACTACTGATCTCTGCCCCATGTGATTGTCATACCTTTCGTCCCTTCAGAAAAGCCACTGAAGGATGGACGATGTGTAGCACGCAGCAACGGACTTCTTCACGCAGCAGGACACCGTGTTTCATCAACATGGTGCACCGATGGGGCGAGTACCTCAATGCTGACGGGGATTTCGCCGGATTGAAATATCGTTTCTGGATTGTACGGCCTTCGAACAGAAACATTTTGATCAACCCTTATATGAAGACCTTATCTTCATAATGTTTCCGTGTATGTATTGGAGTAAGTAAAAGTCGTAAAACATAAACGCTCCTTTTGTGTAAGAACCAGACGCTGTGGACAGAAACGGAGACTCATTTGTTACAAAAGGGTGAAAAACATTTTTCAGGAATCGTCAGGAAACTATTCTTCCTGCCAAACTAACATTCTCTCTTCTTCTGTTGCGGAAGCAGTGAACTAAATGGCCCATAATGAAACAAGAACCAGGAAATCATTGTAGAACTGTAGCTGTGTCGCCTGTAAAAAGGACTGTCAATACGTTTCACCTGGCCAGATGTAAAAACTTTAATAATCGCATTAAAACTACGAATTTCGTAAAAATTACACTAACTACGTATTACAAGAGTAATACTAATATAATTCGTTCAGTTGTTAAAATGAGTGCTTGATTTTTAATTACAAATGAGAATAACTGCAAATGTCAGCTCCTCTTCACATCGTGTTTAATGATAGAAACTCAGATTTTCGTCTACGTCTACATCATACTGCGCAAGCCACCTAATTGTGTGTGACGGGGGGTACTTACGGTACTACTATCTGATCCCTCCAGCCCTGTTCCACTCGCGAATACTGCGTGGGCAGAATGATTGACTGTAAACCTCTGTATTGGCTCTAAGATCTGTAATTTTCTCCGCGTGGTATGTGGAGGGAAGTAATATGTTGTCCGACTCCTCCTGAAAAGTGCTGTCCCGAAATTTCAGTAGTAAATCTCTCCGTGATGCACAACGCCTCTTTTGTAACGTCTGCCAGTGGAGTTTGTTTAGCATCTCCGTGATGGTCTCTCGCCAGCTAAACGATCCCGTGACGAAACGCGCCGCTCTTCTTTGGAACTTCTGTCCTAACTGACAGGGATCCCAGATGGATGGACAATACTCAAGAATCGGGCGAACAAGCGCCTTATAAACCACTTCGTTCGTTGCTGAGTTAGACTGATCGCAAGAATCGTAAGGAAATAGGAGTCTGGTGTCTGCTTTTCCCATTATTTCTTTTACGTGGTCATACCACTTAAGGTCGCTTTGGATAGTTACGCCTATCGGATATTTTACGGCATATGCTATTTCCAGGTGCTTGTCATCAATGGTATAGCTGTGTAGTTGCGGATTTCTTTTCCTACTTATATGCAATGTTACATTTATTTACGTTCAGGGTCAACGGTCAGCGCCTGCACCACTCATCGAATCTGTGCAGGTCGTTATGCAAATTCGTACCATCTTGTGGCGTTGCAACTATGGTATAGACAACTGCATCATCTGCGAATAGCCTTGAAAGGCATCCCACGCTTATATATATATAGTGTAAACAGCAACGGTGCTATAACACGTCCCTGTGGTACTCTGCATATTACCTTTACATCTGCCGATTTTGTTCCGTTCCCCTTCATGTGGCTTACGTTGTTAGTTATTGGTGAAACCTGCTAGGCAAGAGAAAGCAGGATTTGGTTACGCTTGTGGACGGGGCCGTTATACACAATTTATTTTAAACCAGTAATTCCATACTCAACAATAAATAAAAAATAACACACGTTAATAATGAAGAAGTAAACAACTGTCTAAAAAAGAGTTTTCAGTGTGTTAGAATTTAGCAAATCACCATTAAATACAGATACAGCAGATAATGTTTTAAAAGCAAGCCACTGTGATCTGGGCAGAAAGTCTTACACGCCAGGAATGGCAATATATTAAGAATTGTATAAGAACTAGCTGCAATTCACAACTTACTGGTATTGGAATATTAAAGGTAAGTCGCCACAAACACAGCAGAAGGCATCAGAGGCCAGGAATGACAAATTAGAATTTTAAGGCAGATGGCCGCAATCACGCCAGGAACGGCAATAATATAAAAAGTTTAGAAATCTGCTGTAAAACAGCAAATACAATAGCAAAGGTTAATTAAAAAACAACGCTTTCAATGTTAACCAACCACTGAACACTACACTGCTAGATTTATTCCAGAAGGTGACCAGAACTATTAAGTAGACATATATAACCTCTAATGTAGGCATTACAAGGTATTGTAGTAAATAATACAATACTAAAACACAAGGACCAGTACATAAGTTCCCTAATGGGTACTGAGGCAGATTATACCCGCAGAAGGCGTGGGCTGAAGGAGCGTAACACAGAACTATTGGCCATCAGTCCTTTTGGAACACACATGTCTTACAAGAACCAAGGGGCCACAGACGGTGCTCCAGGAATCGACCTCAGAGAAGCTCCGGCAACAAACACTTTCGCGAGCGATGAGATTGACAGCCAAGAGTTGCATTCACTTCACGAGATGGTAATTCAGAAGAATGACTAATGGTAATTTTGGTGAAGCTACCTGACGTCTGATAAACCAAATTCAACGATGGAACAATACGCCAAAGCTGGAACCGGCAGTCTGTATTACGTCCCCAGAATACTGTGTTTAGAGCCCCCGGAACGAGAAAGCAATCACTACAACCGGAGTAGAAGAATCACCAGCCGGCCTACGATCAAGAAAACTTCCAAAACTACGCGCTTTACTGGACAGCAGAGGAAAGGCGAGGAAACTTACACTGCCGTTACGCACACTAACCCCCAGGGTAGGTAACTGGGACGTTAGCGGCCACCAGGCAAAAAAAATTACCGTTTGTTGAACTTAACAAATTGTAACAAGTTGAACGCAGTAAATAGTAATAAGAAGCTAATCAGATCTGCCTTTCCCAAGCACTCCACTCGCTACTCTTCGCGTCGGCGAAACTACGAGCAGCAACACGAACCCAAGTCACTGGAGAATCGCGAGATATCACATTGGTGGAGGTTTCTGTACATGGATTGAAATGCACTGACCTTAAAGCTTGCTGGATCCGGTTTACGACGAGGTCGTACTCCCTCGTGAACACAGCCCTTCCATCCGGCAGTCCATGCGTACCGCCAGCGGCCCCGACGTGTTCTGGCACTGTGCGGGCCTGGCTCCTCCTGAGTCCCCAACCGAACTGGCCAACTCACACGACCCAGAAAACCAACGACGTCGCCCCAAAGATGGGGCAACAGTTACTACATATCGATAACAGCCGCAGCTGCCACTAGCTGGCATGCAACCCTTGCGAAACCGAGTGGCGCCAGTCAACACGAGAAGCTGACAAACAAACTCAACCGTGCCAACTAAACGATACCGTCTGGCCTCAAACACAGGGCGAAAACTGTACGTTGTAGAACAGCACCAACGTGACCGCAGCACGGCTCAGTTGGTGTCACACGCAAGCGTGGTGGAGGCAGAGCACAAGCACGAATTAGGGAAGGATAGGGAAGGAAATCGGCCGTGCCCTTTCGAAGGAACCATCCCGGCATCTGTGTGAAGCGATGTAGGGAAAACACGGAAAACCTAAATCAGGATGGCCGGACACGGGTTTGAACCGTCATCCCCCGAAAGCGAGTCCAGTGTGCTAACCACTGCGCCACCTCGCTCAGTGGCGTGCATGGTCTGTATGTAGACAGTCCACGTGACCACTGCCTAAGTCTGACGTCAGCGTGCAATAATCACTCACAGACAGCACGCCGCAGCAGTGGCAGTGGAGGGTACATGAAAGATGTCAAGGGAAGCGGAAAACAATACAGTCGTTGAAACTTCCTGACAGATTAAAACTATGTGCCAGACCGAGACTCGAACTCGGGACCTTTGCCAGTCGTTGACATAATCTACATCTACATCTACATCCATACCATGCAGCCACCTGACGGTGTGTGGCGGAGGGTACCCTGAGTACCACTATCAGTTCTCCCTTTCTATTACAGTCTCGTATTGTTCGTGGAAAGAAAGACTGTCGGTATGCTTCTGTTTGGGCTCTAATCTCTCTGACTTTATCCTCATGGTCTCTTCGAGAGATATACGTAGGAGGGAGCAATATACTGCTTGCCTCTTCGGTGAAGTATGTTCTCGAAACTTTAAAAGCCCGTACCGAGCTACTGAGCATCTCTCCATATTCCACTGGAGTTTATCATATCTGTATCGCTTTCGCGATTACTAAATGATCCTGTAACGAAGCGCGCTGCTCTCCGTTGGATCTTCTCAATCTCTTCTATCAACCCTATCTGGTACGGATCCCACACTGCTGAGCAGTATTCAAGCAGTGGGCGAACAAGCGTACTGTAACCTACTTCCTTTGTTTTCGGATTCCATTTCCTTAAGATTCTTCCAATGAATCTCAGTCTGGCATCTGCTTTACAGACTATCAAATTTATATGATCATTCCATTTTAAATCACTCCTAATGCGTACTCCTACGGTGCTACATGTGGGCTTGAGCAGTAGGCGCCCGCTTCCTGCGCCCGTGGCGACTGCTGTTTGCCATTCACTGGCGACGAAGGGTGGAGTTTGCACGCCAGTACTGCAACTGGACGTCCACCGAGTGGCCTTTTCAGGTAAATCACGTTTTACGCTTCATCTGAATGAGACATCTGAAAGCAGGTACCCTTCAACAGTCATCGGAATGGTCCAGGCGGGGGAGGGGGTGATGGGGAAGGGGGGGGGGCAACGTTATGACCTGGATATCTTTCCGTGGCCTTCCGTGGCCTTCCGTGGGTGATATCGTCATTCCGGAAGGCACAGTCGATCATAACATGTATGCATCCACCACTGTGAACCGTGTCGACTTCTATATGCAGCTCGTTTTTCCTCAGCACCACTGCATCTATCATCAGTACAATGCAACTTGTCACACAGTTGGCAGTGTACGTGTGTAGTTCGAAGAGGACCAGGTCACCAAACTCCAAGGATTTAAAACCAGTCGAGAATCTTGGGGACCACTTGGATCCGTGTGTTCTCACCACGGATCCTCAACCTGGATACCTATTGCAGCTCGTCTCGCAATTGGAGTTGGGGTTGCATCAGAACACGATTACTGACCCCGTGGAGTGCGAAAAAAGTAAACAATATTATTAAAATGGCTCAAATGGCTCTGAGCACTATGGGACTTAACCCTAGAACGTAGAACTACTTAAACTTAACTAACCTAAGAAATCACACACATCTATGCCCGAGGCAGGACTCGAACCTGCGACCGTAGCAGCCGCGTGTTTCCGGACTGAAGCGTCTATAACCGTTCGACCACAGAGGCCGGCAAAACCTGACGTCCTGCTATGACTAATGTACAATGAGGGGCAAAATAATAATTCAGGCAAAATAATAATTTAGAGTCCAAGAACAGAGCATTACCAATGCCCAAGTTCAGAAGAGCCTGTATTCACATCTCAGCGATTTGTGGAGATTCAGCTTGCTGTTTACGACTGCAAATAGAAGCAACACAATAGTTAGGATATAGTATTTGTCAAGATACATTGCAATTTAACTCATCCTTTCGCTTCGTTTGGAAATCATTATTCGAACTCGTAGACACGGTCGAAATATAAGAATTCCACGTCGGTAGAATTACTGCGACCAAAGTTGGCCGTCAGTGACGGACCGGCGAGGACGCGTCGTCGCCGGCCTCGTGGCGTTCGCGAGCGCGAGACGCTTACTACAAGCTCACTGCAATGACATGACGAACTCATTTAGGAAGAACACTACCAAGATTACATTCCAAGCCGAATATCCGAGACCGCGAGCACACGAAGTAGAAAACTTGTTGCGTGACGAACTGCGTCTAGATCCAAAGGACACAACTGGTATTCACTTTTAGCACACAGCCAGCGTAGTCAATATTTAGATGATTGACGAAGAACAGTGCACTGCCGACAAACCACAGTTTACGTACTTTGATGGACTTACCGGCGCTGATACCGCTGAACACGCAGGCAGGGGTGTAAGGCCACTTTCTGAGGTATCCACGAAGTCCGTTATCCCCCCCTCTCAAGTAATATATATATATATATATATATATATATATATATATATATATATATATATATATATATATATATATATATATATATATATATATGGTATCTGTTCTCTTGGACATGTCCGAAAGAACAGATACCATCGCTGACCATGCAGCTCGTTAGAATGATATTGCAATGAAATGAACACCCATAGCTGCTTACAGGCGTTGACATACGTCAACGGGGGCAGATGAAAATGTGTGGCCCGTACCGGGACTCGAACCCGGGATCTCCTGTTTACATGGCAGACGCTCTATCCATATGAGCCACCGAGGGCACAGAGGATAGTGCGACTACAGGGATTTATCTCTGGCACGCCTCCTGCGAAACCCACATTCTCAACGTATTGTCCCGCACTACATTCGTTGTGTCCCCGCCCATTATACTCATTCCTCACGGCGCATTGCCGATTCCCGTAAGAGTTCGGGCACTGTTCGTGCATTCGCACAATGTGGATTTCGCAGGAGGCGTGCCAGAGGTAAATTCCTGCAGTCGCGCTATCCTCTGTGCCCTTGGTGGCTTAGATGGACGCCGGCACGGTAGCTCAGCGTGCTCGGTCAGAGGGTTAGCTGCCCTCTGTATTAGAAAAAAAACTGAGATAATCGAGCAACAACGAACTTAAACGGATGGCTTACGACGTCCGCCCCGAGCAGATGCAACGAACAAAATGAAAATGAGATGTCGTACAATTATCGCGTACGATGGACAACCGGGCACATGCTCAGGAAGCAGCAAGGAGAGTCACATTCGCTCTGATTATTTGCAGGGGCGGATCGCCAAGAGTCCTTCAAGAGAAGCGGCACAGCACGTTCCTCCATCGATCCTGCCAGTTACTTATGTACATCTGCGACGTCGTGCGGCGGGGATCGGGACATGCTGCCACCGCAGGCGGGCGAAGACGCTGTTGATGAGCCACATACGGTCCTCCTTATGCAGACGGAGTCGCCTGATTGACCTGAACAGCAATCGTCACCTCACAACGAGCGGCTGGATGTTGATTCACGAGTCGTGCCAACCCGAACTTTCCTCTCTGAAGGCGCCGAGGCACGGAGGCACGCCGTCTCGGGACTGTCTCTTGTGGGCAGGGGCAAACGATCACACCGATGTAGACAGTGTCGTGGATGTCCGTGCTCCGGAGTTGTCGACCGACGCTGCTCACTCTTAGGAACTGCCACGACGGACTTTCCTTCTTGCTGACACCAGTGCGGGGATGGAGGGGCGATGGAACACCGACGCAGCCGCGAGGAATCGTAACAAGAGGGGCTTCTTTGGTAGCCGATGAACCACACCGACAGCCTCTCTCCAGTAACTCGTGGGCGGACGACTCTCAGGTGGGCACACCACATGCAGAAGAGGGGGAGTTACATCATCCTACCCATCTCCTGCGGACAACATGGTAATGGTAACGTCAGGGTGGCGTGCGGGTGAGCGAACCTGTCGCCACCGGGTGCACCGATGACTGACGCTGCCGTCGAGGACGAACGACAGTCATGTCGATTCGTGAAGATTAACATCAATATCATCCAGTTGCGCGAGAATCTTGCATTGTTACGCGACACACTTTATTCAGCCGACACTGAGGTGGCCTTATTGCAGGAAATATACATTCTTGGCTTCCAGGACATCTCTGGATGCACGACACGCGTATCACATGCGTTGGATACAGGCAGTGGCCCCGCAAAACTTTTCAAAGAAAGTTTAATAGCGACCGATATAAGTTACCTATCAAATGCCAGGGGCATGGCTCTTATAATCCCAGAGATACTCCTCGTCAATGATTACGCAGCGTCCGGTACCAACAAAAGGCGTGAACGTTCCTCAGTTCTTTACTGAGGAATTAACACAGTTATGCCCAGGCAGGATAGATGATATGGTGATCGGGGGCAGTTTTATTGTACAATTCGCTATGACCAAATTCCTCAGCATACACTACGCCCAGAACTCGGCACTGTCATTTGCGAGCTCGATTAGATAGACACTTGGATCATCATCTGTGCTGATAGGGTTTCGCGCACTTTACGGGACATTAATCAAGCAGAATTAAAAGGCTGTATACATCCCGCTCTCTCGAGGATGCGGTCAAGGCAGCCGAGTTGTGGCCAGCTGCATTTACTGATCACACTGCTTACGCCCGCCCCCAGGGGCTCAGCATTCACTTGCTGAGTACGGGCTTGGCGACCCCGGGGTCCTGAGCTGGGGACTGGTCTGCGCCGCCAGTGCCCTGACACCGTAACCCCCGGACATGCTTCAGCGACCACCGTACGGCGCGGCGGTGAAACGTTGTGTGCTGCGGGGAATGGTAATCTTGGCTTGACCGCCTGGATTGCGAGGAAGGCCAACCTCTATAAAAACCCCTCAATCTTTCGGTGTGCTCCGCGCCTAGAAGATGCATGGCTGTTGGGGTGGAACAGTCGCAAGCGGGCAACCTCTGGGGCACCTGCCGCACCCCAGTTGTAAAAGGCTTACTCAGGCACGCGGGGCTCTGTCTGAGCGGACTTTTAGTTCCCTAGCTGCTCGTGGGACCACAATGGACCCTTCGACCTCTA